>NW_012152285.1:8044099-8048298 GCF_000956105.1 Propithecus coquereli
TAGTCCCAGCTACTTGGGAGGCTGAGGCAGGAGGATCGCTTGCGCCCAGGAATTTGAGGTTTCTGTGAGCTAGGCTGACACCACGGCACTCTAGCCTGGGCAACAGAGTGAGACTCTGTCTCAGAAAAAAAAAAGGAATTAATTAGTTTTAATTAGACCACATCTGGGCCGTAAAACACATCTTAACAAATTTAAAAGGATAAAAATCTCGTAATACTCTCAGACAACCATAGAATTAAACTAGAAATCCATAACAGAAAGATATCTAGGAATATCAAAATACTTGGAGATTAAACATCACACTTCTTTGAAGAAATCTCAAGAGATATTAAAAATTATTTTGTACTAAATAAAATGAGAGTACAGTTTACCAAAATTTGTGAGATGTAGTAAAAACTGTGCCTAGAGGGAGATTTAGAGTATTGAATGCATATATTAGAAAAGAAGGAAGATCTGAAATCAATAATCTAAAGCTTTCACCTTAGGAAACTAGAAACAGAAGAGCAAATGAAATCTGAAATAAGCAGAAGAAAAGAAATAGTAAAAATTAGAGCAGAAATCAGTGAAATTGTAAACACGAAATCAGTAGAGAAAATCAACAAAACTACAATCTGATTCTTTGAAAAGATCAGTAAAATTGCTAAGCCTCTAGCTAGGCTAAATAAGAAAAAAAGAGAGATGACACAGATTACTACTAATATCAGAAATGAAAGAGGGGACATTAGTACAGGTCCCATAAACATTATAATGATAGTGAAGAAATATCATGAACCATATTATGCCCACAAACTTGATAACCTAGATGAAATGGACCAATTCCTTGAAAGACACAATCATCCAAAACTTAAACAAGAAGAAATAGACAATGTGCATAGGCCTCTATCTATGAAATGAATTGAATCAGTAATTAAAAACCTTTCAAAACAGCAAGCACCAGGCCCAGATGGGTTTGCTGGTAAATTCTACCAAACATTTAAGAAATAAATTATACCAATTATATATAATCTCTTTCAGAAAATAGAAGTAGAGGGAATACTTTGTAATTCATTCTGTGAGGCTAGTGTTACCCTACTACCAAAGCCAGACAAAGATATTACAGGAAAACTACAGACCAGTAATTTTCATGAACTTAGATACAAAAATCCTCAACAAAATATTAGCAAATTGAATCCAACCTTGTATAAAAAGAATTATATACCACAACCAACTGGGATTCATTTCAGGTTGGTTCAACATATAAAAATCAATTAATGTAATCGATTATATCAACAGGCTAAAGAAGAAAAATCACATGATCATATCAATGTATGAAGAAAAAGCAGTTGACAAAATCCAATACCCATTCTTGATAATAATAATAAAAAAAAAGCTCTTAGCAAACTAGGAATGGGGGGAGATTTCTCAACTTGATAAAGGGATTCATAGCCATCATGAGGTGCCCACCCTCACAACCCCTTCTAAACCTAATGATGTATAAAAGTCCCTGTCTCCAAATACCATCACACTGAAGGTTAGTGCTTCAACATACAGATTTTTGGAAGACACAGTTCAGTCCATAGGGACCAGCAATGAACAAGTGGTATTTGAAATTATAAATAAAATGCAATTTATATTAGCACCCCCAAAAATGGTAAAATTAGGTATAAATCTAACAAAAATACATACAAGATCTATATGAGAAAAACTACAAAACTCTGATGATGAAACCAAAGAACCAAATAAAGAAATGTTCCATGTTCATGGGTAGGAAGATTCAATATTGTCAAGATGTCAGTTCTTCACAGCTTGATCTGTAGATTTAATGCATTCTCCATCAATATCCCAATAAATTTTTTTTGTAGATATTGACAAACTGATCCTTAACTCTATATGGAGGAGCAAAAGACCCAGAGTAGCCAACACAATATTGATGGCGAAGAACAAAACTGGAGGACTGAACCACCCGTCTTCAAGCCTTACCATAAAGCTGCAGTAATGAAGAAAATGTGCTATTGGCCAAGCAATAAACAAATAGATTGATGGAACAGATTAGAGAAATGAGAAATAGACCCACATAAATACAGTCAACTGAATTTCGACAAGTACGAAGGTAATAAAATGTAGCAAAGATAGTTTTTTTCAACAAATAGTTCTGGAACAACTGGACATCCACATACAAAAAAAAAAAAAAAATGAATCTAGTCTAGACACAGACCTTACACCCTTCACAAAAAATTGGCTCAAAATGGATCAAAGACCTAAATGTAAAATGCAAAACTGTAAAGTACAAGATAACATAAGATAACATAAGAGAAGATTTAGATGACCTTGGATGTGGCAAAGACTTTTAGATACAAACCTAAAGGACAATCCATGAAAGAAATAATTGATAAACTGAACTTCATTAAAATTAAAACTTGTGTGAAAAATACTGTCAACAGCATGAGAAGACAAGCCATACATTGGGAGAAAACATCTGATAAAAGACTTTTATCTAAAACATGCAAAGAACTCTTAAAACTCAACAATAAAAAAATGAACAACCAGATTTTAAAATGGGCCAAAGACCTTAACAGACACCTTGCCAAAGAAGATATACAGATGGCAGATAAGCATATGGAAAGATGTTCCATATGTATGTCATTAGGGAAATGCAAATTAAAACAAAATTAAGATACTGCTATACACCTATTAGAGTGGCCAAAATCCAGAACAATGACAGCACCAAATGCTGGTGAGAATGTGGGGCAACAGGTACTCTCATTCATTGCTGGTGGGAATGTAAAATGGTACAGCCACTTTGGAAGACAGGTTAGCAGCTTTTTATAAAACTAAACATACTCTTACTATGTGAGCTAGCAATTGTTCTCCTTGGTATTTATCTAAAGGAGTTGAGAACTTAGGTCCACACAAAAACCTGCACACAGATGTTTATAGTAGCTATGTTCGTAATTGCCCAAACTTAGAAGCAACCAAGATGTCCTTGAGGAGGTGAAGGGGTAAATATACCCTGGTACATCCAGAGAATGGAATATTTTTAAGCACTGAAAAGAAATGAGCTATCAAACCATGAAAAGACAATGGAGGAAACTTAAATGCATATTACTAAGTGAAATAAACCAATTTGAAAAGGCTACATATTGTATGATTCCAACTATGTGTCATCCTGGAAAAGGCAAAACTGTGGAGATAATAAAAAGATCAGTGGTTGCCAGGAGTACAGGGGCAGGGAAGGATGTATAGGTGGAGTACAGAGGATTTTTAGGGCAGTGAAACCGCTTTGTATGATAATATAATGGTGGATACATGTGTCAAAACTCACAGAATATACAACACCACGAGTGAACCCAGTGTACATTATGGACTTTGGCATTTGTGGGGTATAGGGGAAATCTCTATACATTCTGTTCAATTTTGCTGTGAACCTAAAACTACTCTAAAAAGTAAAGTCTATTTAAACTGAAAGAAAAAGTGAACACATCCTTGTAACTGTGAGGTCAAGAAATAAAGCATTACAACTAGCATTATAGAAGCCTTCCTCATTCCTCTCCTTTGTCACTCTGTGTTCTTCCTCTCAGTACTTACTTTTAATAGCACAGATTAGTTTTGCCTGTTTTGGGTTCTATTTAAATAGAATCATACAGAGTACATCTTTTTGTGCGTCTAACTTCTTTTACTCAACATGATTTGGGGTATTTCATTTGTATTGTTGCATCTACGTGCATTTGGTTTATTTCCAGTTGAGTGGAGTATTCCATTATAGAATTTACTGCAACTTATTTATTGGCATGTGAACTATAATATCACTTTTGGCTACTCAGAGACATTTTTTGCTTCCCTCCTGGTTATTGACTGAATATGTCACCTCTGACTGACTGAGGTGTTACTGTATGGGTAAAATAGAATTTATATTTATTTAAATTTTAGTAGTAAAGATATAAATTCAGAAACGGACATAAACATTTAAAACTAGTAAGGTATGATAAATAGGCAGTTTTAAAATTTCTCATTTTCATTATAATCGTTATATTGTTTTACATATGTAAAGTTGATTTCTTGCTTTGCGAGGACACTTGCGATATTACTTCTTGACTGATTACTGATTAATTGCATTTCAACTTCTGATTACTTACATGTTTTATATAGTCTTTTTATTGGTGGAGTGTTCCTTTGTAATATTTCTTGTGTGTGCAATTTGATTGTCTTTTTTTTTTTTTTTT
>NW_012152285.1:8048348-8049389 GCF_000956105.1 Propithecus coquereli
ATAATTATTAAAGAGTGAAGATAAGACTTTCAGTTTCCAGCATGTAAGAAGGTTGGAAGTTGTTACTCCATCTTAACAAGTAAAATGCTGAACAAACTGGAAAATCAATAACCCTTCTTAGATCCATCAGAGAAGTGAGGTCACGGGGCAAACCGTGCTCCCAAAATTCACAGACAGGTGAACAGAGACTAAAAACTTATTGGAGTAGAAACCTACAAGTAGAAACCTTCACAGGAACCAATACTGGAGTAGGCAAACCTGAACTATAATTAAAGAATTGCTAGAAGCTCGGAATGGAAAAGTCTGAGAGATAAAAACTTCTCAGGGTCCCAGTCTAAGAGGAGCCCCCACACTTTGTGAGCTTTCTTCTTTGAGCTCTATCAGGTTCTCACAGTGAAGATTGGAGGAAAATCCCCTTGTTCTTCTGACTGGGGGCAGGGGGAGGGGTAGAGGGAATCACCATTTGGAAATAGACCAGAGTATTCTGTTCTTTAGTCATTCTGTCGTTCTTAATAAGGTTCTCTCTCAAAAGAGACTATTTAATAGAGCCTAAACTACTGGGGTTTTATCAGAACTTAACTACTTGGGGCAAGGGAAATACAAAATTCCAGTCTGTTCTAGTCTTCCATGTAGAGGAAGGGAAACAACCAACTCTAGCCCACTCTAGTCATCCAACTAAGAACCACTTGTGAAGTTCACAGCTGAGGGGCACAGGCTCATTAAATGACTGAGACCTAACCACAGGACTATGGAATTGCCTCTTCTTCCCCCTTGCCTTTCCACCATATCACTTTAGGTCTATTTACTTCAGTTCCTTTTACCCAGTACATCATGTCCAGCTATCAAGAAAAAAATACAAGACATACTAAATGGTGGAAAATACGATTTGAAGAGACAGAGGAAGTGTTAGAACCAGACTCAGCCGTGGGAGATATGGTGGAATTATCAGAACAGGAATTAATTAGTTTTGGCCAGGTACGGTGGCTCACGACTATAATCCTAGCACTCTGGGAGGCCAAGGCAGGCGAATTGTTTGAGCTT
>NW_012152285.1:8054025-8065059 GCF_000956105.1 Propithecus coquereli
GCCTCCCAGAGTGCTAGGATTACAGGCGTGAGCCACTGCGCCTGGCCTGATTGTCATTTTTAAAAGGCAATGCATGTGATATTTATTTCTTTTGTCACCCTTTACCACCAAGTTCCCCTCTTCTTATCTTCCCCCATTAGAGAAGACTGTTTACATATACTAGTTTGATGCTTGCAGCTGAGTTAATACATTTTAATGACATGAAATTCTAAAAGGGGAATCAGAAAACAGCAGAAAGCAAAAGCAGATCAAGTAACAAATATTATTGAATAGAATAAGTAATTTGGTCACTTAGTAAATATAAGAACAGAAAAGTAAATAATGGAGATGCTACTTTGTCAAAAACATAAAAGCTAACAGAAAAAATAAAAGCATTTTTCAGTTCTATGAGCAAAAGAGGAAGATCAACAAAATGTAGAGACTACCTCAACCCTCATCAATAAGATGAAAGTGCTCAGCTTTCTGGTTTTTTTTTTTTTTTGGAATTTATCGTGAGTAATCAGTTAATTATAGCAAATGCCACTTACAAAGATCATGGAAAGCAGAAATAGAATAGGGAGAGAACTACTTTAAAAGGCTATTTATATCAGATGATTTGCAAACTTGATGATAAACAACCACTTAAAGAGTGACAGATGCTACTACAAAGTAACAAGTCATTATTTGTGAACCCTTTTGAGGTACAAAAGCCCCTGAAAACTAGAAAGGTAAAAAAGAAAAAGAGATAACTTAGGTAATTTGAGAATTAGAGGAGTATTCAATTTACAGTGACCTGCAACAATCCCAGGTAATCCAGAAACTGGATTTTGAATTATAGATGCTGAATATAGTTCAAAACCTATATTGCCATTTAGAAGTGGAGTAGTTAGCAGGTGGCTCTATGAGGAATTCAGGCCACTTTGATAAGGAGCAAGAAATGAAATATTTTGTCTTGTCTAAAGTAAGGCTTTGATTGTGTTCCAAAAGATATTCCTGTAAACGAAGTGTTCATCTGAACCGATTGTCATTTTCCACATATGGGATATGTTGAATGATGTTTATTGAGCATAAATATATTTCTATGATACTGTGGTTAGTTGCTGATAGCACAGTAAGATGTGGAATGGTTATTAACGACTAGCATTTTTTAATCTAGAAGAGGAGACAACTATGAATAAATAATTTATTAATAAATAGATAAATTTGGTTCTGTAGACAAGTTTGATTTGGTTTTGCAGTTTTTCTAAATGTTTTGAATTTGAATACCTTTAGATGAAACTTATACTCTATAATCATCCTTCCTACCATAATCACCTGCCTGCCATACTTACTCTTGTTACCTGCCTGGACCCTGAAGGCATTTGGATATTTGCATCAATTTGGAGCATGGGTAGGATTTTAATCAGCAGAGATGAGGAAGAGAAGGAATTGGTATAAACCCATCTACAGAAGCCAGAAAGCTGAAGTTATATTCAGAAATTCTGAACCCAAAATGCAATGAATGATTCAGAAGATGGAATATAAAATCGTATTTGTTCATTTTATGTTAATAAGGATGCTTTTTTTTTTTTGGAGACAGGGTCTTGCTCTGTCACCCTGGCTAGAGTGCAGTGCTGTCATCACAGTTCACTGCAACCTCTAACTCCTGAGGTCAAGAGATTCTCCTGCCTCATCCTCCCTGGTAGCTGGGACTACAGGCATGTGTCATCACACCCAAGTAATTTTTCTATTTTTTTGTAGAGACGGGATGTTACTCATGCTCAGGCTGATCTTAAAACTCCTGGCTCCAAGCAATCCTCCCACCTTGGCCTCCCAAAGTGCTAGGATTACAGGTGTGAGCCACTGCACCCAGCCAAGGATGCTTATTTTTATTTAAAAATTATATTGAAGGCCTGGCGCTGTGGCTCACGCCTGTAATCCTAGCTCTCTGGGAGGCCGAGACGGGCGGATTGTTTGAGCTCAGGAGTTCGAAACCAGACTGAGCAAGAGCGAGACCCCGTCTCTACTAAAAATAGAAAGAAATTAATCGGACAACTAAAAATATATAGAAAAAATTAGCCGGGCATGGTGGCACATGCCTGTAGTCCCAGCTACTTGGGAGGCTGAGGCAGAAGGATTGCTTGAGCCCAGGAGTTTGAGGTTGCTGTGAGCCAGGTTGATGCCACGGCACTCACTCTAGCCCGGGCAACAAAAGCGAGACTCTGTCTCAAAAAAAAAAAAAAAAAAAAATTGGTTTACATGGATTTTGAATGTATATTCTGGGGAAAAATATCATTCCTTCTAGAAGCAGTTGATGTCATGTTCCTTTTCTTAAATTTCTGTCTTCGGCTTCTTTATCTCTTATTTGGGCCATAGCTTTTTAAGTGATACTTTATCTTGCATTGTCTAACTTTCCTTACCCTAAGAAGTGCTTTGGATTTCCCCATGAAAATCATTTTTGACATAATTAACTATAACTCCTGTAGAAACTTATATCTGTAGAACTTACATCCTATAGAACATTTAGTATGCTATTTGTGACCTGCCTACTTTAGAACTGTGAGATTATTCATCCCTGATTTGTAGTCCATAGTGACTGCATTTTTTTAATAAAGAACAATCTTTTAGAAAGATTTCTAGAACTTTATGATACTTCAGGTCTTCTAATTCATATATACTTTCCTTGGCTTTTAACTGTTGATTTCTTATTTCATTGTGGAGTAGATCTTGGGCTTTGTTTAACCCAAAACATTGATCAAATGATATTCTATGCTTTGCTTATGTATAAGGCATAATATATATCCTAAAACCTACAACTCTTCATTTTTTCTTGAATCACAGTAATATAGTATAATGAAAAAGCCTGGTGAAAAGTAACCAGGTGAATAAGTGCTCCTTCACTAATTGAATGAGAAGCATAAGCAAGCAAATCCTTCTTTTATTTTTTGACTGATTTTAGATACTATATATAATAATAAAACAACTTCTCTAGATTGTCACATGGACATCTAAAATGTTTAATGGAAGTGATGTATGTATTTTTAAAAATTATAATTTCTGAAATTGGCTCCTCTTTTTGTCATTATCACAACTTTACCCTCATCATAACTAAATACTAGGTTTTGTTGTTTATTCTTATCTGCTTCCCCTCCCCCCATCTTTAGCATCAGTAGTGACATTGGATAATGAGTTGGATGCTATATGCAGTATAACTAACATTTAGAAATTTCCAGTTACTGGGTACGGTGGTACACACCTATAGTCCCAGCTACTTGGGAGGCTGAGGCAGTAGGATCACTTGAGTCCAGGAGTTTGAAGCTGCAGTGGGCTATGTTTGTGCCACTGCACTCCAGCCTGGGAGACAGAGTAAGACCATGTCTCTCCTAAAAAACAAAAAAAGGAAAAGAAAACTTCTGGATTAAGATTGTGGGTTATAAGGAACATTGTTTCTTGAATTACAGCTGGAAGAAATTAGCTAGGGAGGACACCCTTGTTGTGATAGTTCAAACTTCATCTCTTGCTTAGATTTTTAAGGCCCAGAAAAATATAGAAGTGTTCCCTTTGTTCTAAATGAGTAAAATTAAAGATAACTTTTTTTCTTAAATATTCAATAAAAATGTTTCAAGTAAAATACTTGTATCAATCAGGGCTATTAATAGAAAATTGACGGGAACTGGGTCAAGATGGCTGATCAGAGACACCAGCTGCCAGATTATCTCAGAAAGAAGAAAAAGACCAGGCGTAGTGGCTCATGCCTGTAATCCTAGCACTCTGGGAGGCCGGGGCAGGAGGATCACTTGCGGTCAGGAATTCGAGACCAATGTGAACAAGAGCAAGACCCTGTCTCTACCAAAAGTAGGAAAAATTAGCTAGGTGCAGTGGTGTGCACCTATGGTCCCAGATACTTAGGAGGCTGAGACAGGATCACTTGAGCCCAGGAGTTGGAGGTTGCAGTGAGCTACGATGACACCAGTGTACTCTACCCAGGTCAACAGAGCAAGACTCTGTCTCAAAAAAAAAAGAAAGAAAAGAAGGAAAGAATGAAAAAGAAAAATGATGAAGATGAAAAAGAAAACAATCAATCATAGATCACATGTAATTCTGAGGGAAAAGTGCCAGACCCTACCAGAGATTCCAGAGGAAGAAGTTGCAGAGCAGAACAAGAAGCAGCAAAGATACTGGCAGAGGACAACCCCTGAGAAGCTTGGAATCCAGTGAAAGGGTAGATGGAGTGGTTTTTTTCTCCCTCCCTCACATCTCTGGCAGTCAGCAGGCTCTTGAACTGCTGGAGAGCCTTTCTGCCCTCATGAGTCTAAAAGCTGCTGCCACCAGTGAACTGGGAGCTTCTTGAGGACATAGCACCAGCCTGCCAGCCACCTTTGGGTGCTTCCTGTCACTACAGACCCAAGCCAAGATCACAGGTGCCATGTTGCTTCTCCACCCACCGTGCATTTTCGTCCTCCCCAGGGGGCTTCAGCCTGGGGTGACATCACAGCCTTCCCTTAGACAGAGAAGCTCCCAGCCCGCAGCACCATCATGCGGGAGTTCAGCTAGTTTGAGCTCCTGCCTGCTGGCAGATGCTAGAGGGAGACTGCAGAGCAGGGGAGGTGGGAGAAGAGTGAAACCCACTCCTGACAGCCAGATCATGAATCTCAGATGGGCCCTACCTCCACAAGCAGACTTTCTGGTTGGGTATGGCCACTTCAGCCCCTTGCTGGTGGCTTTTCCCAGAAGCTGGGAAACAGACCTTTGACCCCTGCTGAAACACCTACCCTACCAGCTTTTGGGGAATATGAGGGCAAGCTCACCCAACCCAACCCTGCCCAGCCTCACTCCCCACCGCCCTCCGCCTCTGCTCTGGCAGAGAATAAGGACTCAGCCGGAAGTTTCAGGGCCCCATCCACCACCTGGGGCATTCCAGTGCTTCTCCTGGGGAGTTAGAGCCTGTCACATGTCCCAAAACAACACTACAGCTTGGTCCTTCCAGCAAACTCACCTACTGACAGGGAGGTCAATTTGCAGAGGCCTTTACAGCATTCACGGACTCAGTAATACAGGGTGCGAAATGACAGATTCATACCCACAAGCACCACCTACTGTCTCAGAGATTAAACTGGGTGTGCCAGTACAATTCATACTGTCAAGAAGACCACAGGGCTGGAGAAGGAGAAAGGATGAGATACCAGCCTTATCCCTGTTAGAATTGCTTTTATTAAAGTCCAAAAACAATAGATGCTGGCATGGATGCAGAGAGAAAGGAACGCTTATTCACTGTTAGTGGGACTGCAAGTTAGTATAACTTCTATGGAAAACAGTATGGTGATTCCTCAAAGAACTAAAAGTAGGCCTACCATTTGATCCAACAATCCCACTACTGGGTATTTGCCCAAAGGAAAAGAAGTCATTTTATCAAAAAGACACCTGCACTCAAATGTTTATTGCAGCACAGTTCACAAATGGAAAGATGTGGACTCAATCCAGGTGCCCATTAATTCATGAGTGGATTAACAAAATGTGATATATGTCTACTATGGAATATTACTCAGCCATAAAGAAGGATGAATTAATGCCTTTTGCAACAATTTGGATGGAACTGGAGACCCTTATCCTAAGTGAAGTATCTCAAGAATGGAAAAACAAACAACACATGTACTTGCTATTAAATTGGACCTAACTGATGAGTATACGTGTGCACAGAGGGAAGTAAAACTCAGTGCAAATCAAGCAGGGGAAGGGGGAGGGAGGAATGGGCAAAATCCTACCTAACGGGTACAATGAACACTATCTGGGTGACGGGCACACTTATAACCCTGACTCAAGCGTAACAAAAGTGATCCATGTAACCAAAAACATTTGTACCCCTGTAACATTTTGAAATAAAAAAACAATAAAAGGCCAGAAAAAAAAAAGAAAAGTGACAGGAACTGACAGAAAAACTTTGTGAAACAATAAAGGGAAATCACTGGCCAATGAAACTGAGAAGTCCAAGGATAGAGATTTCAGGTGAGGCTGAAGCCTGCTGTCTAAGGACCCAGAGTCCCTTCATTTTTTAACTCTGCTTTATACATTTTTGGCTTCATCTTCAGACTACTCAGGGTGACCTAGTAGCTTCAGGCTTTCTTCTTCTGGTAGCACGATAGCTGCCTGGTCACAATTCCAAACCTTACATCTTCGTGTCCTGAAGAGAGACTGTCTTCCTCTACCAGCTGCTATGGAATTCCTTATAGGTAAGAGGATTGGAATTGTTAACTGGCTTGAACTGATTAGTATCCATCCTTGGAGCTAGACGTATGTTCAGTTCTACTTAAACCACATAACTGTGTATGGGGGCAGGGTGATTTTCCAAAATATATTTGGACTGTTTCAAGAAGGAAGAATGGATGATAGATACTAGATCATAGATGTTTACTAAAATGTTTAGGTATTACTAGTTAGCTTTTAATCAAAACATACGTTTATGGTCCAGAAGTCTAGGTAGAGTTTGTGCATATGTATATTTTCAAAAGCTTCTTAGGTGGTTCTGCTGCACACCTATTTCTGGGAACCACTGATGGTATGATATTTAATTCTTATATATTGAAATAAAAATAGTTCTCAAATTATGCTAGATGAATTTCTGCCTCCAGAGGGCACTATTTCTTTAACATGCAAAGGAAGAGTTAATTACTTTGTTTATATACGGAATCTCTAAATTTTATTTAAGAGTTAGTTGATATGTTCTTGACCTTCTGGTAAGGTCATAGCGATAGAAACTATTTTGCATTCCAGTGTAGAACTCCTCAAGAAGTCCAAACTAATTTTCTTACCCATCACTGAATCACAATTAGTAATTATCTATTAGGAATTTCTTATCAAATAATTCAATGTATTCCTTAGTATGACTATAGGAAAAGTTACAGTAAAGCTTTATCTGTCTTTTATTTCTTTCCTTGCAGCTGTTTCTTTAAAAATAAGATGTAGTGAGTCAGTTTATGCAGCTATAAGGATCAAAGGCACATATGTTTTCTTTTTTTCTTTTTTTTTTTTTTTTTGAGACAGAGTCTCACTTTGTTGCCCTGGCTAGAGTGAGTGCCATGGCATCAGCCTAGCTCACAGCAACCTCAGACTCCTGGGCTCAAGCAATCCTCCTACCTCAGCCTCCCAAGTAGCTGGGACTACAGGCATGCGCCACCATGCCCGGCTAATTTTTTTCTATATATTTTTAGCTGTCCAATTAATTTCTTTCTATTTTTGGTAGAGATGAGGGCTCTTGCTCAGGCTGGTTTCGAACTCCTGAGCTCAAACAATCCGCCCGCCTCGGCCTCCCAGAGTGCTAGGATTACAGGCGTGAGCCATCGCGCCCGGCCCACATATGTTTTCTAATAGTTATATTTGTTGAATTATAAAATAAGCAGAATCCTTAGTCCTTGTAAAAGTCCTTTCAAGTGTTAACTAAAACATGCTCTTGCTTAGAACTGAAATTTTTTTTGACAGCACAGCCACTGATTCCCTGACTTAGATTTCTTTGCTTGCTGGTGGAGCCTGTGGAAAGCATTAATAAACTTCTTAAAATATTAAATATCCCTCCTGAAATTTTTTTAACATCTTGAGAAAAGTTTATCTTAACCTAGATAGTTTATGGGAAAAGTGGAACCTTCTCTTGGTGTCAACTCAGAGAAGTAGACTAATCAACAAAATTCTAGATAGCAACAACAACAACAAAAAGTAATGAATACGTTTTGTGTTTTTCCCTTTATTTTTGCTTAGTTCATTTTCAAAAAGTAGTGTTTTGGACTGAACATGAAGTCGAGAAAGCATATAATTATAATTACTTCATTTGACAATAATGTGAATGGTTTTTATCATTTTTATAATTTTTCTCCCATAAGATAAAAATAATGTTTTGTTTTCCCTCATGCCTTCAGAATTTCTAGATATTTGGTCCCTCACACCCCCTCAACTTTTGGTTAATATTTTAATTGTCCCATATTGCTTTTTAAAAATCCTGGGAAATATCTAGAAAATGTGATGTAACATCTCATTTTATTTTAATAAAATTCTGTATAATGAAAAGGGAATTAAGTATACTATAGATTTTAAAGCTAGATTTAAATTAGGCTCTTAAAAGAATAGCCATTTTTATAAAAATCTAAAATTTAACCAGTACTTTAGCTTTGTAAGTTTAGAGGAGGGGAGTCTACTGAAACTGAATTTTAAAATTTTGTTAGGCATTAGTTCTCTTCCTGCCCACTTTAGAGGCATCTCAGAAAAGCAAGAGAAATCATAAATAGCAGTCTGAGTGCAGATAGGGAATGTAGCAGAAGATAGGAGCAATCAAATTCTCAATTTTTCTTTGCCTGGTGATAGAAGGGAAGTGGGTTGAGTATTTATGGGATGATTATACCGTTCTGAGGTTTAGGCCTCTCTTATCTAGCTGCCATCTGGAATTGTTGTCTAGCTTCAATTCTGTCTTCAATTCATCTGCTTAGATTCAGTAAAGGTAGTGAAACATGAAAGAAGGGACTTATTGTGAACACTGGGGCAAAATGCAAAGTGGTAAATAAACATTTTTATATTGCTTTGAGAAATTGACTTACAAGTGATATCATTAAAATATGTTATAGTGAATTTCTATAGATCATAAGCATTTGCTATCTTAAAGTACCTGCCTCTAATGTTGTTTGGGGGGTTAAAGAGAGGTATGTATTACTGCTGCAACGAATACACATTGAACATGACCTCCTTTTCCAGTTAGTATTTTACATTTTAAAAAGTCATTCTGTGAATGTTTAATACTAATTTTTTTCTCCCTTACATACAAATAACTATCATTAGCTAACTTGGGCAATTTAGAAGGCCTGAAATTCTGATGTACTAATTATCTCCTTACAGTTTTCTTAATAAATGTTATTGTGCATTACTGGGTACCCCACACTAGTAGGTGTAAGGAAACTAATATTTTTTTTGAGCCCCTACTGGGTGCCAAGTATTGTTAGGCACTTTGTATTAATTATAGAAGCCTGTGTAATGCTTAAAACAGCCCTAGGAGATAGGGATAATTCTCATTTCATATATAAGAAGACAACGATTTACAGAAGTTAATTTGCTCAAGATGTAAAAATAAATGAAATAATGAAAATCAAAATTGTAACCATTTTCTCAAACCCCTTCTATTTTTTCTATAAAGTGTTTGGAAATACTGGTCCATATTCTTTATGGCCCATTTCTTCATTGTTTATTATTATCAGGAATGGTGATTTTTTAAATGGCCATAAATTCCTTTACACTTCTCTCATGGAGAAGTGGGGTTCTATCTCACCCCTCTCGATCTGGGCAGACTTGTGACTGCTTTGACCAATAGCATGTGGTGAAAATAATGTGAGGCTTCTGAAGCTAGGACATAAAAGGCAGTTTAGCTTCACCTTATTCCAAGCATGGGACACACTTGCCTGGAGCCCTGTGTTGCCATGTAAGAAGCCCAGTTACTCGTTAGCCACCATGTTGTGAGGAAGCCAATGAGAGCTACCCATCCAGGTGCCAGACATATGAGTGAGGAAGCCTCCAGATGATTCTAACCCCTAGCCATCAAGTCTTGTTGCCAGCCTTCAGCTGATCCCAGTTAAGGTCTCAGATATTTGTAAAGCAAAATCATCCCCACTGTTCCCTGACCCCATAGAACCTATAAGTATAATAAAATGCTTTTGTTTTAAGCCACTAGGTTTTGGGCTATTTCTGAGTAACTCTGTTACTCAGAAATAGGAACTGGAACACCAAGTGACCTAAACACTTCTTCCTAGGTTCCTATTTTTCCATATCACCAGGTAGCTTTTCCTCCATGAAACCTTTCCAGCCAATATGATCTCTCCTTTTTTTTTACTACATTTTTACTGTACATGTAGCAAATACTAATTTGTTCATATTTATTCATTCTGTGATTACTTTATTTGTGGTACTTTTCTTTCCCTAGCTAGAGTAGAAAGTTTTTCAAGACAGAAGTGATTTCTTTTATTCATTTAACAAGTACTCATCTACTGCCTACTATGTGCCAAGCACTATTCTAGGTGTTAGGGGTACATCAGTGAACAAAAGCAGACACAAACTTCCTGCTTTTATGGAGCTTACATTTTGTGGGTGTTTTGTTTCTACATTATTCAAAGTGCTGAATATATTAATGACTAATACAGTCTTATTGATAAACACTAATGTTAAGCTTCTCAATCTTGAGATTTTTTTGAGGAGATTTGCGTTATATTAGAAATTTTAATGGAGAGGTGAATAGCTTGAGTTACTACAGTCAGCCCTTTGTATTTATGGGTTCTGCATCTGTAGATTAAACCAAACATGGATCAAAAATATTTGGGAAAGAAGAGAGATGGATGATGTGTCTGTACTGAACATGTACAGACTTCATTTTCCTGTTGAGTCTTGTTGCCAGCCTATTACCTAAACAGTACAGTATAACAACTATTTACATAGCATTGCCATTTTATTAGGGATTATCAGTAATCTAGAGATGATTTAAAGTACACAGGAAGATGCGTGTAGGTTACATGCAAATACTACACCATTTTATATTAGGGACTTGAGCATCTGCAGATTTTGGAATCCAAGGGAGTTCCTGGAACTAATCTCCCACCAAAGGACTGTTTAAGTAACTGTTTTGACTCGGAACTCATTTTGCTACTACCGTATTTAGTAATGCTTCATTAAAATTTTAGTTAATACCATTAACATTAACTTATCTTAGATTCCTGTTTTATCTAAATAAAATAGTGTTATTTTTACTTTCTTCTATAGTTAGGAGAGGCACTGAGTTCAACTGAGTTCTCTTTCCAAGAGAAGAAAAATCTTAGAATTCCTGTTCCGATTCTACTGTGAAGGCAGGCATGCAAATAGAAAGATGTCTACCAAGTCAGTTTTCCCCACACATTTTGTCAGTGACTAGTAGTAAGTGGTTAGTGTGAAAATTGGAGAGGGAGCCAAAAAAGCATTAAAGTGGAGAAATGGTGTTTAATACATTTGATCATTCATATTTACCTTTTCTTATATTACCCTTTTGAAAATTTCTTTTTTTTTTTTTTTTTGAGACAGAGTCTC
>NW_012152285.1:8065579-8076365 GCF_000956105.1 Propithecus coquereli
TTTCTATATAGATTTTTAGTTGTCCAAATAATTTCTTTCTATTTTTAGTAGAGACGGGGTCTCGCTCTTGCTCAGGCTAGTCTCGAACTCCTGACCTTGAGCGATCCACCTGCCTCGGCCTCCCAGAGTGCTAGGATTACAGGCGTGAGCCATCACGCCTGGCCAATCCTGATTGTATTTTTGAAGTTGCAATTTAAATGACATTCCTTCCACAAAGCTTTTTCTAGCATATCAATAAGTACTAATTATTTCCTCCTTTGTTTGCTCAGGATGCTTTGTTAAACTTCTAATATCACATTACTCGTGTTTTGTTTTACCTCTCCATGGATTGTGAAATCCTTGAGGGTGGGAACTATTTTACTCATCCTGATGTCTTTATGGTGCTATTATTCATAGATATGATATAAATTGTATATTAGACTAAATTGTGTTCCAATATGTGACTAATAATGATGAGTGATAGTAAGTCTCTTCTTAGTCAAGGTGAAAGTCTAAATATTAATAGATTTTGCCAGAAATGTAACATACTTCCCAAATCAAATCTAGTTCCCAAGCTGGCCAGGTGACAAGTTGTTCACCCCTCCTTAAGGTGGTAAAAAGAATTCCAGGGACTTGTGCACAGCCCAAAAAAACCTGAGGAAAAGGCAGAGATCTTCCAGTTTTAACTTTCAAGATGCTCACTGTCCAAGTCCATGTGAACCTTTCAAAGAAAAGGCTAGGCATGGGGATCTTTTGCCTTGGTTCCAAAGGCCACAATGCCTAGTTATCCCTCACACCGTTCTGTCAGAGCGCTGCTGCCTGAGTAAGAACCCACTGCTACCATTTCTTCTTTTTCTAGATTCTTAATGTGGAAGTTTAGATTAATGATTTGAGATCTTCCTTCTTTATAATATAGGCAAGGATAGTGATAAATTCCCCTCTAAGCACTGCTTTGGTTACATACCATAAGTTTTGGTATTGTGTTTTTGTTTTCATTTATCTCATAGTATTTTCTAATTTCAATCTCTTTGATCCATTGTTTATGTAGGAATCTGTTGCTTAATTTCCACATATTTGTCAGTTTTCCAAATGTTCTTCTGTTATTAATTTTAGATTTTATCCCATTGTGGTTGGAGAAAATACTTTGTATGCTTTCAGTCTTTGTAATACTTGTTTTATGACCTAACATATACTCTGTTCTAGAGCATGTCCCATATTCACTTGAGAATAATGTGTGGCCTGCTGTTGTTGTATGGAGTATTCTATAGATGTCTGTAAGTTCTAGTTGACTTATATTGTTTGATCAGGTCTTCTAATTTTTCTGTCTGCTAAAATCTATGCTTGAACCCCTCTAGTGATTTTTTCATTTCATTTCATTATATTTTTAAATAATTTCTGTCTCTTTATATTCTCTATTTGGTGAGGCATTAAGTTCTTTAGATATGGTTTCCCTTTGTTTTTTGAACATATTTTAAATAACTTATTTAAAGTCCTTTTCTTGTAAGTCCAATGTCTGGGCTTCCACACAGTTTCTATTGATTACTTTTTTGCTATGTATAAGTCATACTTTCTTGTTTCTTTGCATTACTTGTAATTTTTTGTTGGCTGGAAATTTTAAATAATATAATGTGGCAACTTTGAAAGTTAGATTTTCTCCTCTTCCTAGGGTTTGTTGTTTCTCCTATTTGTTGTTGGTTGTTTTGTGATTTTTCTGAACTAAATCTGTAAAGTCTGTATTCTTTGTCATGTGTGGCCACTGAGGTCTGCTTGGTTAGCTTAGTGGTAAGCTAGTGATTGGACACAGATTTCCTTGAAGGCCTGGAACCATTAAGCCACCCATTCTTTGCTGAGGAGCTCTATATACATGTTGGGGTATGCCTTAAACACTGAGACAGGAATTTAATAACTCTGCTTTCTCTTTCACTTTCTTCTTGCACAAAGCTCCAAGGCCAGCCATAAATGAGAGCTTAGAGCCTCCTCAGGTCTTTCCTGAACATGTACACAACCCTACAGATGCACATAGCCTTCTAGATTCTCAGGAATCTTTCAGAGCTTTTCAAAGCCATTTGTGGATATCTCATTCCCCACTTTTTCCTTTTAAGCTTTTTGGTTAACCTATTGTGTGTCCCAGTTGTTATCTTACCATCTTAGGCATCCTCCATGTTAAACAATTGCCTTTAATTGTTTTTGACAAATGCCCCTGGGGAAAAGGCTTTTTGCACTGGATAAGCCCTGATTCAGGTCAAATAAAGACATCCTTGTAAGTGCGGATGGGGTCTTCCAGGGAACCACCAGAAAGGTCAACTAATGATAATTTCCTGGGAATGTTACTTTGAAGGAGTACCAACCTTGTTCTGTCCCCTTTGGTGGCTGGCAGGCTGCTGATTTTCACCACAGTTTTGAGATATTAATTTTCAGGGGTACTATGGAGCTGGAGCAGGGGAGGGAAAATGGAAATGGCCACATTCAAATGCCACTAAGAGTCAGTTTTTTTTTTTTTAAATAAATTCCCTCTGGATTGCTGAAAGTTTTGGATTAACTTTTAGAGTTCTGAAAAAGTTGATTTTGATAATTTTTGATAGTTTTCTTGTTGCTTTTATGGAGGAGAGAATGTTCGGAAATCCTTACTCTGCTATTTTTGCTGACGTCACTCCCACCGTTTCTTTTCTCCTCAGAGAAATAAACTATCTCAATCTCCAAACCAACCCCCTCTTAAACTCAAAAGCACCAGCAACTATTCCATTTCTTCTGTGATAGTCCAACTTCATTTCTCTCAGTGAATCACTACATAGGGGTGGTCTTCTGCATTCTTCACAACATCTGTTTTTCCACTTCTCTTTCTCTTAAGGGTCCTCTTAGAGTTGTGAGAACAAGTCAGGAATTATTAAGAATATCTCATAAAGTTCCTATCATGTAAAGACAAAAAAGGTGGTAGGTTGGAAAAGAAGGAAGAAAAGATGTAATGTCCAGTCAAGTAAATAGAGTACTGATAGCAAAAAAAGCAACAGTTTTCCTGGACTTTGAATAAAATAAAATAAAAATTTGGAATTTTAGGAAAACTTGTATTATCTTCTTCTGTAATTGTTTCTTATTTTTTGTTGTTATTTTTTCCCCATCAGGATGCTAGACATGCAGCAGAAGGAGAAATATATACCAAACTTAATCAAAAAATTGATGAATTTGTTCAGCTTGCTGATTATGACTGGACGATGTCTGAACCAGATGGAAGAGCTAGTGGTTATTTAATGGACCTTATTAATTTTTTGAGAAGCATCTTTCAAGTGTTTACTCATTTGCCTGTAAGTATAGGAAATTTTAAAAAATTGTTTTATATGTTTGCTTAGTAAAACATATTTTAGAATTTAATATTTTAGAATTTAATTTTAGTTTGAAGTTTACTTGTGTAAACCAACTTCCCAGGTTGCATATTTCCTTTTTCATTATAAATCAGCTTATAAAGAATCATATCTTTGCCAATTGTTTTAAGTTTTAATTTATTTTATTTTTTAACCAAAATAACTACAACTTTCTTCCCTCTAAAACTCAGACAAAACCCTGAAATTGGCACTGTAGACTTAATAGAAATAAACTCTAATATTAATAGGAGTAGTTTTCATTAAAGTCAATATCATTAATGGCTTTTCCTGTTAGAAAGGGCCAAGAAATTATTGGACATTTCTGAGTCAAGAGATTAAAAGTAAAACAGGAATATTGTTCTATCTTGGTACATAGTCATAGTGCCTCAACATTTTGGACAGTTTGTTGAAACATTTAAAAAATGATACAGCAAGGACATTTGGGTATAAAGCTGAAACATTGGATTCTTCAGATGAGGACTTTAGTCTTCAAAGACTGAAGAGATTACAGTGGGATAAACATGCTCTTATTAGGTATATCTAGAAATAATAGAACTACTGTTAAAACATGAATGGAGTAGTTTTTGCACAAATAAAATAGGAAGAAATTTTATCAGCCTGTTTATCCCACGATAAGATTTAACTGAACACAAAAATAAAGTATTTAATCTGGAACCTACACAACTGCCTACAACCCTTTCCTGTGTTTGAAATGAAAATAATAATAATAATTTTCCTCACCCTTTACTCTTTGCCCATCAAGAGTTGCTCCAAAGAGCCGATTAGAAAAGTTGAGGGAAGGTGTTGCTAAAAAAAACAAATAGAAGAATATCTTATAGAGATTTTAATTGTGGATCTTGGCCACAGACTTTCAGAAGCTTACCTAGGGGTGATGTTGTATTCCTAACCACTGTCCTTGAATTGAAAAAGGAAACCTGTATATTTAACTTTTAAATCAACTAATTTCTAAAGACCTGCTTTTCATATAGTTTACACTAAATAATTGTTAAATTAAGTTGAATTCACCTTGTCAGTATAAATCTCCATGCTTCCAGTCAAAAGCAATCTTCAAGAATAAACACAAGCACATGCTTGCAGACATACACACATTGTGTTTTTATGTTTTAATATCTGCGTCACAAGTTGGTTCAGGGTGATGGGTAGGAATTTTGTGCATAAGTGGGATAGGATTAAGAAAGATTTTATGTTAGTAATGTTTGGAGTAAATGTCTCACCTTCTAAGGTCACTTTCTACCTTCCCACCTTCCCAGAGGGAAATCCTGCTTTCTCTTAATACATTCTCTGGTGACATTGAGAGAAAGAGATTCCTGTTGTAACTAGATCACTAATCTGATCTATTGTGACATTTTGTGTGGTTGTAGCTCAGTCTTCATATGCTGTTTTGGATTTTTATGTCATCTAACATGGGTTTTTCTATAAAGGAAATAAATTTTTATGTAGTATAGACCAACAAATTTAACAATAAATATAGGGCATGACCTATATATTTGTTTAAAAAGAAAATATTAATTCACAGCTAAGAAAAGAGAAAATTGTCTTAACAACAATATATTCTTATTCAAAGATGACCTAAAAGCATTATTCCCAAGCAAAAGTATTAAATTATTGACCGTGGCCAATTTTAGTTGGAGTCGATAGAGTAATTATATTATGGCTTTGTGTATTAATTCTCTTTAAAACCTTGACCTCTCTAGACTTTCATTGTTCTGCTTGTCCTTGCATTCTCTTTCTGCCTATTAAAGTTAGGGTATGTTTGACAATATCATGGGGTTGCCATGACAACAGTAATGATACTTGCAGAAAGCTAAAAATTTGGATATTATATGACATCTAAGGCCATATTCAAAAGATTGTTTAAGAAAAAAAAAGACTGTCGAAGTTTAATGAGCCCTATGATTGGGTTAAGAAAGTGTTGAGGGAAATTTAAATGTGCCATATATTACAGGTAGTCCTGAAGTTTTCCCAGTTTGGGAAATTTTTTTTTCAACCTTAAGATAATCATGTTCTGTTTATTCTGTGTGTGTCTGTGTATGTGTGTGTGTACCCCAAGAGTAAGTAAGCATTTGTGTTACTGTCTCATATCCTTATGATTGGGAATTGTTGGAGGGAGAAAAGCCTGAGAGGGGAGAATGGGATTTTATAGTTGACTATGACTGTGGGAATTGTGGTTAACTGATATCGGAACCAATTTTTTCAGAGCTGGAAGTAGTTAGATGGGGACAGAAAGGGAGTATAAGAGGAATATAGAGTGTAAAAGGTATTTTGGGGAATGCTGGGGATGTTAGAATGAGTATATTTTGCTAGACCTATGATTTTTTGGCATAATATCGAAAATCTATCTTCGAGGTGAGTATTAAAGTTATTAAAACTCACTAAAGGAATTCATCTTGATATTTAAACCTTTATAACTCATCCATTCTGTATTATTGGGAATCAGACATTTCAGTGCTATATGGAATGGTCAGTCAGAAAATGAATTAGAACCAACCTTACTAGGTAGAAAAATCATTGTGCATTTGTGAAATCATGTTGGGAAAATTTTCATATTCTAGACTAATGTTTTAGATATGTTTTTTCCTGATTTAATAACATTATTTACATTTGAGCATGATACTTCATATGGGTAGAACTTTAGATGAGTGGTTCACATATAAAATAGGAGGAAGAATAATTTCTTGAATTAAAATGTCTACTTTCAACTAGGCATCAATTAAGTATTTTTTATTTCTAATTTTAGTGTTTACATTTGATGAAAGACCTCATTTTTTCAGTCTGTGTGTTTTAAAAGGCTACAAATCGTGGCTTTTTAGGAGACTGAGCAATTCATCAAAAACTTCCCTTCCTCTTTTGCCTCTGAAAAAACTGTTTCATAGTCTCATAATTGAAATTTATTAGCAAACTGAGAGGCAGCGAGTTTGTATAAAATAGAAATATTTTACTGCTTTAATTTAGATAACTTGAAAAAGCCATGTAGAATCAGAATTGAGGTCATCTGCTAATATTAGGTTTAATATTCAAATTGACCATTATTTTATTTAAGTTTTTCATTTTTTTCTGAAAAGAATTATATAACTTTTTTAAACAAAACCTTTTATCAATTTAAAGAATAATGCAATGCACAATATATTTGAGTCTATATATTTCTCTTTCTTAAGTAAAAAAGTAGTTTATTGTACAAAGTTGACCTTTTGGGGATATAAATGAAGGAGAATGGGCTCTCCTGGGATCACTAAGGAAGAGTGGACCAGTTCAGAAAGAATGGTTGTGATTTCAAGAGCACATTTTTACATTAAATGTACTTGAGAGAATGAAAGCAGCATTGAAAAAGGTTTTCAAATAATTGATGTTGAAATCAAACCTTTTTTTATTGGATCTTTGAAATAAGAGAATAGTGAGACAGAAATGAAAACTTCAAATGAAAATTTAAGTGTGCCAAATTAGTTTTTAAGTATTCTACATTTCTCCCACTATTTATATTAGAGTAGATCTATGAAAACATTACTTTGAAACCAAAATAGTTTTGAGCCATAATCTAATAAAGTGTTTTTACCTTGTTATTTTATGATATTTCAAAGGAAACAGAGTATCTTTAGCCTAATCTATAATAGTAAATTATTTTGGAAATTTGGCTTGACATACAAACAGATGTGTTTTCTTGATTCGTTTTAGACTAAGGGTTGGTGGTTTGCAGTTTATTGTTCCTGTGATTGGCATTAAAAGCTTCATTTCACAGCTTGCAGTAAAGAACTATTGGGTAAAGAGTGGCTGTGTTCCACAAACTAAATTCAAAAAGTGTCAATCAAGGTCTCACATAGGTTACTTAGAGAATGAGTTTTCTTACTGATTTCACCAAATGTCGCCTCATGCTGTCTTTGATTGGCACAGCCTGGCAGGGAGGATGGATGAATCTGTCACCGGCTGGTTAATTGTGTTGCTGGTCTCAGTCTGACATCAGGTCTTTGACTCGTAAGTGGCTCAATACAAAACAAATTAGCAGATTGTAGTCATATTTCTCATTCTATATGCTTTGACTTTGTTGAATGCAGTCCATAAATCATATTGACTGACACACAAGTAAATGATGAAAGCTGCTTTTGAGACATGAATCTAGAAAGCAGCACTGTGAAGGTGCCATGGAAGGATGCATATGGTTGACCCTTTGGGAATTTCCTAGGAGCCAAATGTCTCTTTACTACAATTGTTCTTAGAAGAAAAGCTTTTGGGTAATGCAAAAAGGATCTAATATGTCAGCAGATTCTCTTTTACAAGTTCCTTTGAAATACAAGAAGTTTGTCTAAGGGTTTTCTCTCTTTGCAAGTTGTTTTTCAGCAAAATGTTGGAGCAGGGTAAAAAAGTAGTTACCTTTAAAAGTTTAGCAGGTGTTTTTACTTATTTATCAAACTTTGTTAAAGAGAAAGAAAATGTTAGTAATAGTGGCAATTAATTTTTCAGATGAGGGCAGAAGAAATTTCTAGGTGCTTGAAATGTATTAAATGTGCTGTGTTTTCTCAGTCACTGCACTTAATTATTTTGGCTTTGTTTGTTACAATGTTATAAAACAGGGCACCTCTAATGAAAAGGGCTAGTTTTTTAAAGATAATTGTAAAAGTCCTTAATTATTTTTATTCTAGAAAGTGATATATTATTAAGAACATCAACAATAATAACAATAATGTGTTCAGAAAGGGGTGTTTGGTTATAACAAAGCATGCCAAGTGCTGAGGCATCAGAAATAAATTGTCAAATGTATTTTTAGGTATGTAAATTTTTAGGACATTAAAATTTTTCTATCTGAAAATAAATAGATGACATTTAAGAATATTTATACATTTTATAGTTAGAATGTAGACATTTTTAGAGTATTGTGTAATCTTATAGAATATGACTTTTTTAAAATTTAAAGAATCTGAACCTTTGCTATTATTAAGTTAAATTTGGAGCTATAAAAAGGAATACCTTATTTCGTCTGAAGATTTGTAAATATTTTATAAATCTTTTTAACTTGTATCTTTGAGAACAATAAGCCTGTATTTAATATGCCTAATCAAAAGCAGTTTAATATCAAGATTTTATTACTACATGTTATTTAAATAAAGAGCTAAATTCCTGTGTGTGTTTTTATTAACTGTTTCCACTGGGTTTGTGGAATAGCCTGTTATCTATACTCCTACCATTGTTTTCGGCTCCAGTGCTATTGCTATATAGTCATTTGTAGCATATGAACCCGTGTTAAATTTTTACAGTTTCCTTAAAACAATACCACTTACGTTGTGCAGTATGTTTTCTTAGGAAATGATTTTAATAGTAATTTTTTGGCAATTTATTAATCTGTTTTTACAGTTAGTGCATTATAGTGACAATATAAACAGGACACGGAGCTGATTTGATTGAGAAGCACATTAAACTAGAATGCACTAGTTCTTCCATTAGGCCAAAATGACATTTCCATTAAGTATTCTCAAGCCTATTACGTTGTAATTAAATGACATGCCATTGATTTTTCCTTTTTCTGCTTCCCCCTACTCCATTCATATTGATATTATTCTGGTTGGGGAATGGAGCTGCATGTCTCCCAGACTAATTCCTCTTGGGTTTGGGGATCTTGAAGCATGCTGGGTTTTGCATTGTTTGTTACATTCCTTTTTGGCAGTTCATCAGTATCTGTCAAATATATTGTTTGCATCAGCTTTTATCTCTAAAGTTTTTGATTGAGAAATTGACATTCCAGTTCAGATATGTAGTTTTTCACTGTGCATAATGTCTAAATGCTAAAGACTCATTCAAAAAGTTTTTGTTTCTAGTCTGACTTTTAATATGTGATTTAAAGAACAAATGTTGCTCTCATAAGCATCTTGAAAATATAATTATGTTCTTTATTACCACCTAGCAAATGAACTCTATGTAAACATTTTTGTACCAATATATTGTAGCATTTATGTTTGGGAAATTTTTCTCATAATTTTGTAGCTTTATTGGCCTTTGTGATAAGTATAAAAAATAAAATTATCTAACATCACTGGGCAAATATTTGTTAATGCAAATGAGGCAAAATGTGACATATCTTTCAAAAGTCATTATTTCTAACCATATTTATAGATCTTTGAATCCTATCAAAGTCAATCCATCACCAAATTACATAATTGTCATTGAAAGTAGCCATCCTAGGAGCAGTATTACTGTGGGAAACTTTACCTGAAAGAGTCTTTTTAATATTTTAGTTTAAACTTCTAGTTGAAACGCAAAGCTTGTTTAAAGAAACAGTTTATACTAAAAGTGATGTAGTCAACTGTGTTTTGTAAAGGCTAAACATTTAAAATTGTCATTTTTAAGAAAACAATTAAGGCCATCAGTGAAAGTTCATGTAGAGTTTTAGGAGCTTATTGTAGTAGAAACTATTTATTATGATCTTGTATATTATAGTGAAAGAAAACCACTAGTATTTGTAGTTTACTTAACTACACATTTCTAAATTACCAGATAATTTTAAAACTTAATTTCTAAACCTAAATGCAGATCTGTAGATGATTTTGAAGTCACATTGGTAGGAAAGCCTTTTTTTTTCCTTTCAGTGTAAAGCTATGCAATAGACTAATGTTCTGACTAGAAGTAAGGATTTATGAATCAGTATATTTTGAATTTTAGGTGCAGTTTAAATAATAATAATAAATTGCACTGTTAACTTCCTTTATTCTGGCTTAGTTAATTATATGAAGGGGAACATAAAGAGCACTATATGGATAAAATATTCTGTCAGTAGGACAGTTATTTTATATCATAAATGTCATATTTTAATGTGCTTTTAAAATTTTTAATATTATTTGTTGATGTATAAATTTAGATATTCCACACATCTTTTTTCTTTTTTGTTTTAATTTATTTTGTATTTGTAGCTATTTATGGGGTACAAGTGCGGTTTTGCTACACTGATGTATTGCATCGTGATGAAGTCAGAGCTTCAGTGCATCCATCACTGGAGCAAGGCACATTGTACCCACCAAGCAGCCTCCCATCATCCTTCTCCCTCTCACCCCACCACCCCCCTCGTCTCCATTGTCCATCATTCCACACACTGCCCCCATGTGTACACATTATTTAGCTCCCACTTTTAAGTAAGAACATGCAGTATTAGTCTTTCTGTGTCCGAGTTGTTTCACTTGAGATAGTGGCCTCCAGTTCCATCCATGTTGCTGCAAGACATGGACATTTAGGTTGATTCCATATCTTTGCTGTCGTGAATAATGCTGTGGTAAACATACAAGTGCAGGTGTCTTTTTAATATATTGATTTCTTTGCCTTTGGGTAGATACCCAGTGGTGGGATTGCTGGATTGTATGGTAGTTCTACTTTTAGTTCTTTGAGAAATCTCCATCCAGTTTTTTTTTTTTTTTGAGACAGAGTCTCACTCTGGTGCCCGGGCTAGAGTGCCGTGG
>NW_012152285.1:8076495-8092252 GCF_000956105.1 Propithecus coquereli
TCAGGCTGGTCTCGAACTCCTGAGCTCAAACAATCCTCCCGCCTCGGCCTCCCAGAGAGCTAGGATTACAGGCGTGAGCCACCGCGCCCGGCCATCCAGTTTTAATGTGTATTTTAAAAAGTACTACAACATTTTAAGAGATCAGAAATAATAAATATTTTTAAACTGCTATTTTAATTTTCCTCTGTGCAGTTAGAGCTTTAATGGTATTTGTATCCTGAGAAAGATGAGTAGACTAAGAACATTAATTTTAATTCCCACGATATAAAGGCATAGCCACTGAGAATACAGAAACAGAAAGACCAATAATCATTATTGTACCAAGCAAAAACAACAAAAAGAATGTCAGGTACGTAATTTTTCTGATACTTTATGATGTATTTCTATGTTTGTTTATTTCTTTGTTTTTTGGTTTGGTTGTTTATTTTAAACAGGGGAAAGTTGCCCAGACAGCTTGTATGTCAGCCTGCCAGCATCTGTCAACATCCTTAATGCGGATGCTACTGGACAGTGAGTTAAAACAAATAAGTATGGGAGCTGTTCAGCAGTTTAACTTAGATGTCATACAATGTGAACGTAAGTACCATATTGGTTACATCTCCATGCATTTCTAGGAATCTATGTTTAAATTATATGAAAAAAAATTGTATATGGTAGGATAGTTTGGAAAGGAGGGAGGAGGCTTGATTCCAGCTAAACTTTCATCAGCCTTAGGAATAAGGCTAACTTCCTTCCAGGAAGAGAAAAAATATCTCAGCTTCACATTTAGGGCCTCTAAAGAGAGGCACTGAAGTGGCAGTCCAGATTGGGATAATTAAAAAGATGACTCGTTTTTCCCATTATCCCTTCCTTTGGTCCTTTTTGCCTTCTTGCCAGGACTTTCCTAATGTTGGTCATAAATGAATGAAATGATTGTAAGTTTGGCATTTTTACTTTCCCTGTAAGTAATTTTTTAGATACTTGCTTGAAAAATAATCTTAGGACCCTATATTCCAAAGAAGCTTCTGAAATTTTGTTTCTCTTTCCCAAAGATTTCTCAGGCCTTTACCATTGCCATTGTTTCTCACTTTGTTTAGGTAACAAGGTTAGCAGATTCCATAATCTAATGTTGACGTTAGTCAATTAGCTTAAAAACTAATTGGATATGTTATTTGGTTATTGGCCTTGTTAGACATGCTTCTGGATATGGGTTTTATTAACCTTTAAATTATTGCTCTTTAAGTGCAGGACATGAGTATACATGAGCAATTTTTAAGCAGTGTTTTCAAATGAATGGTACACTGATTAAACCATGAAAATCCCTGGTTGACAATTCAGTCAGGCACAGCCATTGATAAATTGAAAATCAGTGGGGCACAAGGATTATAAAATATTTGTCTGCAGAAAAATTTGCAATAACATATTCTTTGTGAAAGACATTAAAAAATGTCAGCAGCATGCCACTGAAGCAAGAGTAATGCATTTTTTTCAATAAATATCAAATATTTGTGTGCCCACTGCATATAAAGCATTCTGCTAGGAAAAACATAATATTAAAGACAATAATTATGTAAGCCTTTGAACAAGGTCAGTTGTCTGTTATATACACAACAAAACCCAAAGTTTTTAAAAACCTATCCATTTATTTTTTAAAAAGAGAAATGTTTATTTAGAAAACAAAAGAAAAATAGTTTTTTACCAAGGAAGAGAAAGATTAATTTTCTGTTCCTAGAAAGCATTTATAATTTTCTCTAATTAGAAAACCCTTATTGTTTTTCTTTCTCAAAATAAAGCTATGATTTATAAAATATTTATTTCATATTTATAAAAATATTTATCCCCCAAAAAACTTTCTTTTATAAGTTTTTAAGCCCAAAGTAATTGTTGTCACCATTCTACAAATAGTTTGAATCTGATTTATTGAGGTTCTTTAAAAGTTGTCTTGTGATATCATTCCAACGTGGCATTGCTCATATCAATATCTTACATAAATATTGCTTGAGGTATTTTGTATTATAGTAGTCCCCCGTTATCTGCAGTTTCATTTTCCATGGTTTCAGCTACCTACATTATAGTACAGTAAGACGTGTGTGTGTGTGTGTGTGTGTGTGTGTGTGAAAGAGAGAGAGAGAGAGACCACATTAACATAACTTTTATTACAGTATATTGTTATAATTGTTCTATTATATTATTGGTTATTGTCAATCTCTTACTGTGCCTAATTTTTTTTTTTTGAGACAATCTCGCTCTGTCACCCTTTGTAGAGTACAGTGGCATCATCATAGCTCACTGCAGCCTCAGACTCCTGGGCTCAAGTGATCCTCCTGCCTCAGCCTCCAGAGTAGCTAGGACTACAGGCACACACCACCACGCCCAGCTAATTTTTTTTCTATTTTTAGTAGAGATGGGCTCTTGTTCTTGCTCAGGCTGGTCTTGAGCTCCTGTGCTCAAGCAGTCCTCCTGCCTTGGCCTCTCAGAGTGCTAGGATTGCAGGTGTGAGCCACCATGGCCGGCCTTTCCCGGCCTTTGACTAATTTATAAGTAAAACTTTATCATAAGTATGTATGTATAGAAAAAACATAGTTTATATAGGGTTCATTACTGTCCGCAGTTTCAGGGATCCACTGAGGTCTTGGAACATATCCCCTGCATGTAAGGGGGGACTATTGTATAACATCCTTAGTTTGGCTTCAAAATGTTATCATTTGATTGTGTCTTCTAAATTAGATTTATTCCTCAAAGATGGAAATTACTATTTGATTAGGCAATTTCAGGTGTCTAAATATTCTCTACATCTCTTACCTCTCCGTAAAGGGCTAGCATAATGATACTTAGAGAAAGGCTTATACACCCCAAAATATTCGCCTCACTATCCCGCCATAGGACGGTTTTCACTTTTAGTTACTCCTTTGGACAGAATTATGGAAGGCTCTTTTTAAAAGCTGATATTTTCTTAGAAAACTGATCTCCAAAAGACCAAGAATGGCCTTGAGTATGAGGTTATGACTCAGTTAAGGAAATCTGGGATTAAGTGCAAGAGGGATAAACCCTAGCCTGATGGGGGCTAAAGTTCTGACACTATAGGTATGGAAAGGAGGACACCAGAACTCAAAGACAAACCATAGAAGATGACTCAGCTTCCTTTAAGATTTTGCCTATGATTGGCTATGCTCCTTAATACTTAAGTATTACCTTAATCATTACTTTTTAATACAGTATCGTACGTTCAGTACTCACTGAACAAAAGAAATTGATTATATTTTTCATGTTTATTACACTACCTCTGGTGTTAAATGTTCTTTTCCGAAAGGCATCTTTTTTACTTTAAGTAGTATAGTATAGACAATGAAGAAGTCTTTCACAGTCTTCATGGTGCAAAGGAACTATCCAGCCATCAACTCATGACTTTCAGTGATTGATACATAAATCATTTAAAAATAATACTTAGCTTTCTCCAATGAATATGTTAAGAGAATTTTAAAGATAAGTTTTCATCCTATTTTAAGGAATTTTTTGGTTTTTTTTAAATCTGGAAGGAAGTAGTTTTTTAAAATATAGAATTTATTTTCAGTATTAATGTAGTATGTATGCTTTCTACATATTGGAACAGGGAAAGCAGAAGAAAGGGAGACAGGAAGAAGAATTTGGCTAGGTAGAAGGAAGGCTAGAACGCATGGTAAATGTGTGAAGAAAAGGGATCCAGATACCATGGGAATCGACTGGGACATGAAGAAGAAAATAAGTAGGTAGTTCAGATGAAGAATCCTAGAAGCTGAAAGATCATCGCATTTCTCTACCCACCTGGTAATAACACACATGTGCTCACACCCCCGTCTGCCGTAAAATCCTCTCTAAAATAACCCTGCCAAGTAGTGGTCCAGCCATTCCTTGAACATTCAGTTTGGGAGACTAGAAAATGCATTTTCATACAACACATCACTCTATCAATCTGTTACATTGAGCTGAAACCACTTTCTCTCCAAATTCCTCTTAATGGACCACTTCTATCTTAGGACTAGAGTCACCACTAGTCTATATTGTGTCTTTGTGCAAATTAGAAAAGGTGTTCACACTAAAAGGAAAAAGTCCTCCAGAGCTCCCCTTTATATGGATTATAGAAAGCTTACCCTTTTTCCAGAGCCCCTACCAAGGCACACAGTTGGTCAAGTGAAATGTAACCTGGATCTCAGCTCTCCCGTCCCCCTTCTCCTTAGCTGGGTATTCATGTATAGGAAGCAGCCTAACAACTATATCTGAGCTACACAGAAAAAACCAAATCCTCATTCACAAGCCAATTATATGAAAACTGCTATTCTATTCTGCTCAATCTTCTAAAGGCCAGATAGCAACTGTTCCTCTTACTGTTCTCACATGATATGGTTTTAGATTCAAAGATCTTTGAACAAACTGGCTTGATTATCTTCTGTTTAATGTCTGATACCCAAAATTAAACACAGAGATACCCAGGTGTTGGGAACCAGAATAATGTGTAGCTGGACTGTCAAATACATTGTTCCATGTTCTATACTTTATTAGTAAAGCCTAAAATGTTATTACCTTTTTTGGCAGCCAGAGTATACTCCCCAGTCATAAAAGCTACAGAGTTCTAAAGTCTCTATATCTTTCTTGTGCCCAGCCTGGGAAGTATATTTTAAAAACAAATTTACACCAGGCTGGGCGAGGTGGCTCACACTTGTAATCCTAGCACTTTGGGAGCTGAGGTGGGAGGATCACTTGAGGCCAGGAGTTTGAGACCAGCCTGTGCAACATAGCAAGACCCCAGTCTCTACAAAAAATTTTAAAAAGTAAGCTGGGTGTGGTGGCATATGCCTGTAGTCCCACCTACTTGGGAGGCTGAGGTGGGAAGATTGCTTGAATCCAGGAGTTCGACGTTACAATGAGCTATGATTGCGCCACTGCACCCCAGCCTGAGCAACAGAGTGAGACATGTCTCTAAAAAAAAAAAAGTTAATATCATCTATAGATTTGTAATCATTCTTTCTACATGTTTAATGAGGTCATTAGCAGAATGTTGAACAAAACATCATCAAAACGTGGTCCCCAGATAAGCAGCCATAACATCACCTGGGAACTTGTTAGAAAAGCAAATTCTTGGGCTCCACCTGCTGAATTGGGATCTCTGGGGGTGGGGCTCAGCAATTTGTTTGAATAGTCCCTCCGGGTGCTTCTATTGTATAATAAAGTTTGAGAACCTGCTGCATTACTTCGACCTCTCTTTCGTATCAACTGAGATCCATTATTCAGAATCTTATGGGTGTCTTAACATTTCTTAGCCAGTTACTCATCCCCTACTTGGATCTAACTCATGGTTTGACATTTTGCTCAAAGTTATGAACAACTTCATCAGATGCCTTGCTAGTTTATAGAGTTAATAACGACCATGGAATTGTCTTCTTCTACCAGTCTACTTACCTTTTCAAAGAAGAAAATGACACTACTCTGATCCTTCTTAAACCTGTATTGACTCATGGTAATCAACTTTCTCTTCAAGTCTCTCAGAAGCCATTACCTAATAGTCTGTGATTGGTTCTTGAGATTAACATAAAATCCTACTAGTTGTGGTATGCTGGCAAGAGATCCAGAGTCCAAGGAAGTCAGGTAGCAGGGATCAGGAACTCAGACTGGAAACTATGAACCGCCAGACATTCTGGGCAACTCAGGAAAGCACTTAAGCCATAGAATTTAAACAATAGGAGGTGAGTGTCTAATAAGATTGAAATATAAGCACCAAGAATGGCCTTGATTCTGAGTTAGATTTTCCTTTAATTTGGCGTATTCAGAAAGCAAAATGTTTATTTTTCCATCCTTGTTACTTTGTGAAAAACATTATGCATATATTTCCTAGGCTTCGAAATGTCAATGCTCAGGAAGAAATAAATAGCACATCTAGATGTGGTAGGGAAGGTGGAAAGTTGGAGATAATTTAGTTGGTGACAAATTGTTATATACCATTATTCAGCCATGTGCTTCTAGTTTTTATTTGTTTTATTTTTTGATGATGAAGAAGAATTAAGGCTGGGTGTGGTGGCTCATGCCTATAATCCTAGCATTTGGGGAGGCTGAGGCAGGAGGATCACTTGAGGCCAGGAGTTCGAGACTAGCCTGGCCAATGGTGAAACCCTCTCTCTACAAAAAATTTAAAAATTAGCTGAGTGTGGTGGTTTGTGCCTGTCATCCCCGCTACTTGGAAGGCTGAGGCAGGAGGATCCCTTGAGCCCAGGAGTTCAAGGCTGCAGCAAGCTATCATTGTGCCACTGCACTGTAGCCTGGGTAATAGAGCGAGACCTTGTCTCAAAAAAAAAAAAGAAAGAAAGAATAAAAAAAAAGAATTAGCACTGATCCATCTACATGCTACTTATTTTTTCAAGCAATTTGTTGGTGTTCTTTTCCCTAGTATTACTTGTGACCAGGGACATGCATAAACTGTGGGGTAAACTAGCTTGAACTAAAATTTCAGACTGTAATTATGAAACAGATTTTTTTTCTATGTTAAGTCAACTGATTTGTAGGAAGATTTGTTTATTCAAATGATTAATGAGAACCTATTGTATATTATATACTGAAAATTGTTAAATTCTATAAAAGTATATAGTACTTTGAGGAAATATAAGAAGCAGTCTTCAGATACAGAGTTGTATAGCTTGAGAGTACTAGGTAGGATCTACACATGAATGTAGAGGATACTTTTGGTTAACTAGTGTGACCACATGGTTAGAGAGAGTCAGGAAGATATCCAGGAATGCATACTTGGGAATTGCAAATATAGCTCCCTGTGAAAGCTGCATTGGACCTTTGATCTTATTACAGATTTTGTGTAAGTTCAAGATAAATTTCTTCTAAATTGAAGGAGCATTTGCCAACCTTGGTATGAGAATGATGTTCTAAATCTGTATATGTACTTTGTTTTATATTTATTAAATACTTGTTATATATTGGGCCCCAATATAGATACCTTGCAAATGTAACTGTACAGAAGAAAAGATCACTATGTCCTCTTAAGTTCTTTCAAAGGTGTCAGAAATCTTTCATATTACTAACAAAATACAGAATATTTCCAAAGCACCAGGCAATCAGAAGGATGCTGTTCCATATTTTAAGTATCCAGAATTGGTCTAGAATGTACTTTTTCATGCATTCTACACAAATATCTAAATTAGGTTATCAGCTTCTAAGAGTTTAACATCTTAAATCCATAGGTATTAGAAAAGGCATTAGAAAAGCTCCAGAATAAGGAGTGCTGGCACCTGTGTCATTGATGAGTTGTTGAGAAATAGGTAAGTCTCTAGCTGTGAAGGCCTTTGTCTTTCTTCGTTTTGGATAGAGGCTTAACCCACCTCAAGAATAAATGAAAGAAAGAAAGAGAGAGAAAAGAAAGAAAAGGAAAGAAAAAAGAGAAAGAGAGAAAAGAAAGAAAGAGAAATAGAGAAAGAGAGAAAAGAAAGAAAAAGGAAGGAAGGAAAGAAAGAAGAAAGAAAGAAAGAAAGAAAGAAAAGGGAGGGAGGGAAGGAAGGAGGAAAGGAAGGAAGGAAAAGAAAGAAAGAGGAAGGAAGGAAAGAAGAAAAGAAAGAGAGAAAAGGAAGGAAGAAAGGAAAAGAAAGAGGAAGGAAGGAAAGAAAAGAAAAGAGAGAGAAAGAAGGAAGAAAGGAAGGAAGAAAAGGAAGGAAGAAAGGAAGGAAGGAAAGAAAGAGGAAGGAAGGAAAAGAAAAGAGAAAGAGGAAGGGAGGAAGGAAAGAAAAGGAAGGAAGGAAGGAAGAAGAAAGAAAAAGAAGGAAAGAAAGGAAGAGGGAAGGAAGGAAGAAGAAAAGAAAGAGAAAGAAAAGGAAGGAAGGAAAGGAAGGAAGAAAGCAAGGAGGGAGGGAGGAAGGAAGGAAGGAAAGAAAGGAAAGGAAGGAAAGAAAGATGAAGCCTACTTACAGACTTTTTTTTGTGGCCATGATCTGAGAGCTTCTAATTCCAGCCTTGAATGAAAAAGGCCTATGCCCCAAAATAAAAGGATTAAGAGAAAATCATGTGGATGGCATGAGAAGAATATTTCATTGTATTTTTTTTAAGTAAACTGAAAGCTGTTATACTGTTCTGATATCTGAATTTGTTCCTGGTTTAATGGCATCTAAGCTATCTGATTGAGGATACTTGGCCCATGTTAAATTCCAAGAAGGGGAGAGGACTAGATACTACTTTATATAAAAGTGGGGTGATTAATATAGAGGGGCAGTTGGTCCTAGAGGCTTGCATCTCACTACTGCTAACCACATGCAACAGAAAATAAATCTAAAAGCCCTACCTGGACTTAAGTTCTTCTTTACCACCAGAAAAACCGCTAGATGGTGCTCTTAGTCACACCTTCTAATGACACATCTGGTCCACACAGGATACATTCTTTGCCTATCCAAAATTTGAGTTCTGACTAGCTACTTCAAATCTTCAGATCTAGATAGAAATGGAATTGTAAGAAATATCTTCAATATCCAGAGTATTGGTATTAATAATCATTTATTTAGTTATAAAATTATTCCATTTTATATGTACCTGCCTTGTCATCTGCAAGCAAGGTCTTGAGACTTTAGCCTAGTCTCCTCACCCTCCCTTTCAATCTTTTATCAAGCTTTCAGTCTATTCACTCTTAAGACTCCATGGATACTCTTTCTTCCCTTTCAGCTTCCCCTGTGGCAATTCTACCTATCCTTTGTAGATGTTTTCTATATTGACATTGTAAGCAATCCACATTCTTCCTTACCTTTTAGTCTTACGGTCTACGTAGGACAAGATTTTTCAAGGACTTCATTTCCTCTGAGTTTAATTTCAGGGTAGATTTTGTATTTTCCCATGTCAAGATAAATACTTATGGCCTGACTTCTTGGCAATCTTCCTTCCCACTGGTACCAAACCCTGTGCATCTTGTGTAGATCCTGAGGGCATGAAGGACCTGTTTTCCTACTTTAAAAAAAATTTTTTATATATACACAAATAACTCAATGTTTTTGCCTGCGGATATTCTTTATTCTCTTAAAACTTCATAGATTGCCAATTTGGAAGATACTGTTTTGTGATCACAACTTACACAGCTTGCATTATTTTTTGTTCTCAGTATCATCTAAATTGATTCAGACTGGTCTTCTTCCCAGTTAGGCTGATACAGCAGAGTCTTACCCTGTTGTTATTAACAGACCTTCCCAATGAGATCAGACACCTCCTTCTTTAATCTTTTTTTTAGAGTATTTTAAAACTTGGAATCATGTATTATTATTAAATTCTGTATTATAGCAGAAAATAAGAAGAAATGACTCTTAGTGAAGTCATTTTATTTTTGGAAAGGAAATAGTCGAATTGGAGGCATTAAGAAAAAACACAAAGATTTAGAATAGCCTTCTTTAAAAAAAACGTTATAAAGCCTGGAAATTACTTTAAAATATCTTATTGGAGGAGTAGGATCAAAGTGTGTTTTTTAAAAAATATCCATAAAGGCATGGCTAAATGACAAAGACAAAGATATTATAATAGGGAAGTGGGCACTTTTTTTAAAATTAAAAGATATCCCAAGGGAAGAGAATAAGGAAACCCTAAAATATGACAAATCATATACAAAATGAGAATGTGGATGAGCCAAGAAGGACTTTGAAGACAGTTTACTTCAAGAGATTCCAAAAATTAGTCACCAATTCTTTAAAAATTTCAAAGGTTGAAATCTGTCTCAAGAATTATTGGGACCACTGGACAATATTAGTAGAAATGAATTATTTGTATTTCTATTTATTTATTTAACATATGTTTGTTGAATATTTCCTATTCAGGAGGCATTGGGATATAGTAAGGTAAAAGAAATCTCCACTTCCCAGGAGGTTCTTGTTTAGTGGAAGAATGTACAATGTCATTTTTGTTGAGGAAAGCATTAGAAATATTCTCAGCCACTCTTAATTATTTTGATATAAATACACTAAGAATGCACAGAATGATCTAGATTTGTACTGTTCAGTAGCCACATATGGCTATTAAGTTTAAATTAAAATAATAAAAATTCTGTTTAGCATAGATAATAAAACATTTTCATTATTGCAGAAACTTCTATTGGACAGCACCATTTTAGATCTAATTGACAAGCTAGATAATATATCAATTATCAGTATTGGATGACATTTCCTTAGAATTTATTTATTATTTGTTCATTTTTTCTTCATTCACTTAAGAAACTTTCACTGAATACTCAATTACATGTCTATTCAGGCATTGTGCTAGGTAATAAGGATATAGAAATGAAAGTACACTTTTTACCCTCAGGGAGTTCATGGTCTGGTGAGAAGTCCCAGACAGGTAAGGAATTATAAGGCGGTAAAATGAGTACTATAGTCAGGCTATGCACAGGAAGTTGAAATGAGAGCACAGAGGAGGGACCTAATCCAGTCTGCAGGGATGAAGTCTTCCCAGGGTAGATAATGATTGAATTGAAGGGTAAGTAAGAGTTAATCCAGATGGAAAAGAAGAAGAGGAAGGATGCTCCAGGCAGAAGGATCAAAGGCGCCATGGAAAGAGACTGTTATATGCAAGGAACTACAGGTAGTTTGGTGTGGAAAGAGTTTAAGGTGCCCCTAGGGAAGTGGTAAAAGATGATACTAGAGAGGTAGGCAAAGGCCAGATTATAGAGGACTTTAGTCTTGTTTTATTGTAAGGTGACGAGAAACCATTGAAGGATGTTAAACTGTGAAATGGCACAAATTACATTTACATCTTACATAAATCATACTGGGAGAAGTGGATGGAAGGTTGCACACAAGAAGCAGGAAGACCAGATAGGAATGTGTTTTAGTAATCCAAGCAAGAAATGATGATAGTTTAAACTAAGGTAGGGACGGATGCAGACTCAAGATGTTTTGGAAAGTAGAAACGACAGGATTGACTGCATTTGAGTTTTAAAGAAATGAAGGGGAAAAATAGGAAGCTGTTAATCAAATTGAATAGCTTATAATTACAAATGTCCTCTGTGCCAGATAATTATCAGATCGCTAAATTGCCTCCTATCCCTAAAAAATATTTGAGAAAAAGCCCTGAGAGTTACAATCTAGTGAATTTCACTTCTTTATTGGTTAGGTTCTTGTGAGAGGTGGTATAAAAGATGAGAGGTTGAATACTTAATCACATTCTGGATTGAATGCCAAGAGACCTGAATTAACTGTGATCCTGGGCGAGTCATTTCACTTTTAATTTTTCCACCCTGTAAGATGAAGGACTGAATAACTTTTACACTGAGTCTTCAGGGGACTGTTGGTGGTATTTCAAAGAGTATGTATCTTCTAGTTGCAAGATTTTATGATCCATCACTTGCATGTCCTGTTTTATTAAAATAAATTATTGTAATGCTCAGAGCAGATAGTGTGTGAGATAGTGCTTTGTAAATTATAAAGTGCTATTTAATATATAAATTTATGGTACTGTTATAATTTTGGCACTGAGCTCTTTGGTTTACTGCCAAGCCTATGGGGCTTAATTTGTGGTATCTTAAATAAGAACCAGGGGAGAAGAAAAATGACAGGTTATTTTTAATAAATAAAAATTCTGGGAGATTAAGTAGATAACAACTATAAGTATAATTGAAATTGAGCTGATTTTTATGCCTGATAAAGTGAGTCTCCCAGCATTATAGGAAGTCTTTATTTACAAGTCTATGTGTATATGTACACAATGATAATAGAAGATAAGCTAACAAATATAGCCTTGGTTGGAAAACACTAGGGATTCGTGATAAACTGTTACTTAGAGACAGTAGCCTGAGACTGTGGCCAAAAAAGCCAACAAAAATGTTGACTTGTCTTAAGAAAAGTACTTTTAAAAATTAGCCTTACTTTTAACAGGCTATTACAGGTTTACTCATCATTGTTCGATTAAGATCTGATGGTACTAGAGAAACATAACTCAGTTATCTAGGACATGGCAGAAGGTGATGGAGATGCCACTGTATGAAAGTGTACCAATTTCATTGAATGAAAAGACAGTGATAATGAGTAAATTGCAAATACTTAGAAGTGTGACTAGATTTATTCACTAAATCTTGGTTTTCTGGAAAGAGGAGGCCTGAGAATGATAAGTTTAGTCAACTATCTAGTGACTATAACTACTTAGTACCTAGCAGAGAACCAAGAAGTAAGGGGGGAAAATGGTGCATCTCTGAGTAACCCAAAGGTTACTCATGCTCAAAGGTATACATAAAACTCATAACCTTACAAGTAGTGAGAGAAGCCCTTGCATAGGCTATATTTGCTCTTACTTTAAACACAATTCTAGAAATTGATTAGCTGATTTACCAGCTCAAGAAAATTAAAGATAACATTAATAAGAGAGATGAGGGAGAGAACAGGGAGTAAGAATATATGTTAAAACTACTAGAGGGAAGGCAGAAAAATTAGAAAAGCAAGACACAAGAACTCAAATAGCACAGTATTCTGAGCTTTTTAACATAACAGAAAACAGCTCTTAATACTATAACAGTCCCTGAGCATTTTACTGTATTGTGTAGAACAAAAAGTATTCTTTTTTTTATTTTAATAGATTTAGGGAGTACAAGTTGACTTTCATATTATGTATATATTGTATAGTGATGAAGTCTAGGCGTGTAGTGTACCCATCACTGGAATAGTGTACATTGTACTCCATAGGTAATTTTTCATCGCTCACCTCTTCCCACCCTCCCCCTTTTGAGTCTCCAGTGTCCATTATATACTCGGTGTGTCCCTGTGTAGCCATAGTTTAGCTCCCACTTAAAAGTGAGAACGTGCAGCAAGAACAAAAAGTATTCTTAATGGTGACCCAGAGAATTATTTAAAATGTAAATAATAATTAGTATACTCAAAAAATAAAAAACAAGGGAAGTATATGACAATATTTTAGAATTCCATAAAATGCTTAGGATTAAAATTTTTTGATGCTTAAAGCAAAAATTAATACCAGCAACAATAAAAACTTAGTTTGAATTCCTCATTCCCCAAAGATACCAGATAAATTAAGCTATGCTAGGTTTTTATATATCTTTTAAATTGTTGATTTTGAGTGTTTCTAAACTGTATTTCACACAGAATATGCCCAACTTAAGAATTACTTTTGTTATTCTAAGAACTATATTGGCCAAAAAGTTAAATAGCTTCTAAAATACTAGCTGGGATAAATTCACAAATGAAAAATCTATAACATTCTCTAAAGAAAATTAGAATATTAATGGGGTGGGAGAATAATTACAGGTGTTCTTATCAGAGAAGCTTTCATGTAAAACGATAGGGTCTTTTTTTATGAGCCAAGTATTTTATCTTCAAAATAACTAGTATTGGAATTGCCCCAAATTTAACCAAACAGGCTACGTTAGTAGTATTAAAATCATTAAAGCACAAAAATTTAATGAAAAATCTTTTGAAAATTTAAAAAAATCTTGTCTTAAGGTGTCTTTTAGTTGAGACATGATTCCGTTATGGGAAAAAATTATGAAAAGGCATGAACACACATTCCTGCATCGTCCTGATTTTGCTATTTAAAACATTTTACCTGTTGTCTACATGTAAAGCTGACTTCTTACCTTGGTGTCTGCTATTAGCTAGAGGTGGGATTTTTATAGAGCATATTCTGTAACAAAACAGATGTTTTGAAATATGTTGACAGCCGTGAAATTGGTAGAGTTTCAAAATGCTTCTGTAATTTTTCACCTAAGGCTAAAAAGAGTGAGAAAACTTTACTTGATTGAAGTATATTACTACTCTTAAACTTTATGTAGGATAACTCTTCTAAATTTATTGTGATTAAAGATTACATTGATTAAATGGCAGATTAGAAATTTTAAATTATTAAAGTTTTTGTGGTAAGGGTGTGGAGAACATTCTCAGCAGTGGAAATCAAAGATTATAAATAATCTTCATTTGAAATGGTTATATGTAAATGTTATAATACTTTAGTAATAAGTAGAAATTAATTCAGCAGTAAAACTCCTATATATTTTGCAATCTTGTTTTTATTCTTTTTTTTTTTAAATAGTGTTTGCCAGCTCTGAGCCTGTGCCAGGATTCCAGGGAGATACCCTGCAGCTAGCATTCATTGACCTCAGACAAGTAAGATGTAATAATGTACTTTTCATTTATTGCCTTCCACCTCTTGCCTTTTTTTTTAATGCTACAGGATGCCAATTTGCCTTGAAACAACCTATCTTTAGAAAAATGCTTCCTTAATAACTATGTATTTAATACTTCTCTCTGAATCTAGAATACATTCAGTGTCTCAACTTTATGGAGCATTCTCATCGGTGAATATTTAATGTACCTACTAAGCATGTGACCATATAATAACTTTGTACTTGAGTGACACTTGAAGTTTATTTCTTAATAATTTCATTGTCATATATCAAAATCAGTGGTATTAACATTAATGTGAGGACCCAACTTAAATGCAAATTGTTACAACCTAGAAAGTAACCCCTTGCTTAAAATGCTTTGTCAATAGTAAAGAATGCTATTCTCATAAATTTTCCGTATGGCTACAGAAAGAAGGATAAAATTAGTTTTAAAAAGGTAATGATATATTTACATAATTCTTTTCTGGTCACAGTACTCTAAGTCTAGTAACGTGATAATTTTTAAAATCTAGTCATCTTACTACTCTTTGATATCTCTACTCTGATATTTTCTTTATTTTCCTCCTTTTTCCATCTCCTCATATTTTTTCTTTTTGCTCCTTTCTTCCTCTTTCCTCCTCCTCTTTTTTCTTTTTTGTTCTTAATCCTGGGATTAAGGAGCTTAATAAAGCAGGGGAGTCACAAGGGTGTGGAGGAGGGGAGGATCCAACTTAGAGGGCTGGGGAGTGCTAGAATTGACAGTAGGAGTGACTGCTGCCCTTGGCAAAAAGAACCCTATGGAGATTGAAATAAAACAAAGCTGAGATGATATCAGTGTATTAATGGTGCCCATTCCCCCTAGGGGATGAACATGAGGCTTCACCATTGGTATGAGCAGACTTTACCATAAAGATGTTTGGAGCAGGACCAATTTGAGCAATTTAGGGAACTCTGATTTCAGTAAATATTTGAAATATTAGAGCTATTTTTGCTCTAATTCCAAACCAGTGTTCAGTAAATACCTATCATCTATATATTTATTATTTAGAGAGGAGAGATATGGTTGAAATAGATACAAAACTAACATAAGAGATAGTTTCATCCTTATGAAGCTTAAAATCCTTTAGAAAAGCAAAATAACCATGAACTGGTTAGGAATCCTTATAGTACAATGAGTATGTGGAAATAAGTGGTATGTCTTCAAATCAGGTTTAGAAGGAAACTGAAAAAGCCATTCCTGTCCTTAAAGCATTGAACATAAAAAATATGTTCATATTTACTTCAGTTTGCAATTAGTGCTCAGGTATTATGCCAAACAAGGAACACTTACGGGTGACCTAGATCTATAGATGATTAGCCTTGCTGAGTTGGGGAATATAGTAGAAAATGAAGAAGGTGGTCTTTATTAGGTCTTTGGACAGTTGAAAAAACTGAGTCTCCTCTTTGTTAAAGAGTAAAGGTTTTTGCTTTTTGAAATCTTTAAATTATCACTGGCTAAATAAATGACTATTATTTTATAGTGACCTGTGATCCTATTTTGATCAAGTGTTTTAAAACCTTTGATATTTGACATACTTTCCAAAATCAAATTTCAAATGCTAAAATTCAGTGGTTTTGACTTAAAACTTTTGGATTCCAAAAAGGACCCCTGGAAGTTCAAGAGAGACATATTAAATTAGA
>NW_012152285.1:8092473-8112825 GCF_000956105.1 Propithecus coquereli
CTCTTGCTCAGGCTGGTCTCGAACTCCTGAGCTCAAACAATCCGCCGGCCTCGGCCTCCCAAAGTGCTAGGATTACAGGTGTGAGCCACCGCGCCCGTCCGAGAGAGACATACTAAGCTTATTTGATATATAAAAATCATGTGAGAAACATTGCCAAATAAGAAATGGTATTTGACTTTCTTTGAATTATATTTATATAAATGTTATTACTATGTGTTCCAAAATGGTATGAGATTCCTAAAATTCTGATATGTCTTGGTATATGTTATATTTAATTATTATTACATTAAATTATTATATGCAACAAAAATAATATTTCCTTGTCAGTTGACATCTTTAACCATGGCTATTCTAAGTCTTTTGCCATCCACAATTACAGCTTTACTTTGATTCTTCTCAAAAACTGGTTTACAGTCAGTCGGCTATAATCCAAAATTTGCTTCTTCAAGAAAATTCATGAAAAAGACCCTGACAAAAATACTCTTAAATACAGGTTTCTGATAACTTCGGAAATCATACCATTGGACTAGATAAAAACTTCCAGGACTCTAATTAAAAAGCTGATGCATTCATAAAGATTGCCAACCCAACATCAAACAAACAAGAATTAATTACATGGGACTGAACTGATGGCAGACAAAAATGATTTTTTTATGACTTTTTATTTAAAACATTGCTGATTCTTTTTATGTTTTTTGAGATTTAAGAAAGAAAATTTTTTTTTCAGCAGATAGTTAAATAGGTTTATTATCATATCTAAATTTTTCAGCACTCTTTAGGAAGCGTGGCCCATGGGCTGGTAAGAACATTTCTACTTCCCAGTAGTTCCCTGAGCGTCCTTGAAGGGTGATACTCAGTGATGTCCCATGTCTTTTATTTTATTTCATTTTTATTTCTGCATATTATGGGAGTACAAATGTTTAGGTTACGTATGTTGCCCTTCCCCCCACCCCAGTCAGAGCTTCAAGCGTGTCCATCCCCCAGACGGTTCGCATCGCACTCGTTATACGGTGCGCATCGCACTCATTATGTATGTATATACGCATCCCCTACTCCCCCCTCCCATCTGCCCGATGCCCGAAGAAAGAAATTTTTAAGCTATTTATAACTTACAGGAATTGGATAAAATATACTTCTGTGAACAAAATTAAAATATTTACCTTTCTCTCTACCTGATTTTTTCAGAGTTTAGAAACTATTCATAAATATTCTTATTTTATGACAGTATAATTGTATAAGTTCAATAAGAACCTTTTCTTTTGTAACAGGACACATTGAAAACATTGATTATTTTACCAAGGCTTTGACTAAAATGTCATATTTTCATATATGATCAAACTGCTTTGAGGGATTGAGGTTGACTTTATAAAGCCAGTAGACTTTTAAAAAAGGCTTGTCTACATGGTTGCCTTACAAGGTTCTTGGCCTTGTGGTTAAGTAAAAAATGTCACTTTCTGACAGGCCCAGCAACCTCAAGATATTTTGGGGACCTCGAAAAGAGAAAAATCCACCCAGTTTGTACAGATATTGCAGGCATAGTCTGATGGAAAATCCTTGGCTTGACTTCTTAGCCTTGAGGTTTTTAAAAGTGCAATCCAAAATTCCTTTTAAAAAGTTCCAGCAAAGCCAACTTAAAAAGAACCTGTATGGCCAATCACTGTTCTTGTTGCACTTTACACAAATAATCAGACCAAATATAATAAGACTAAAACTTATTTTACAAATAAATTGGTCCTATTGTAATTTGTCGTTTTTTAAAAAGGGGGGAGTAGAAGAAATTATATTTTTTAAAATCCTATAGTACACGTGTTATTAGATTCTAGCCTTGCCTCCTTTTTTTTTTTGAGACAGGGTCTCACTCTGTTGCCCAGGCTAGAGTGCAGTGGCATCATCTTAGCTTGCTGCAACCTTAAACTCCCGAGCTCACCTGATCTTCTTGCCTCAGCCTCCCAAGTATATGAGACTAAAGGCATGTGCCATCACATCTGGCTAAGTTTTCCATTTTTTGTGGAGATTGGATCTCACTATATTGCTCAGACTGGTCTCAAACTCCTGTCCTCAAGCCATCCTCCTGCCTTAGTCTCCCAGAGTACTAGGATTACAGGTGTGAGCCACCGCACCTGGCCATTATTTTTCAGTTTTCATTTGCCTACAATTTAGACTAAATTCTAAATTTTTTCCTAGCTAGAAGTCTCCAAACTAATGTTTTCAAATTTTTCTCACTTAAAATCACTAAATATTAAAACTGTGCTTTTCTTAAAGTGCTACAAATGAGAGCTGGACAACTTAATATAAACTTCAAAACAAAAATCATTACAGCAACTTATATATAAACATCCTTCATGCCTACTGATATATAGATTCCTCAAAAGAGCTCACTTGAACACCTGATTCAAACCACAATCCAAATAAAATCTGTAAGATTGCCGCTGCAATCTGAAGATGCTTCAGAGATTCAAAAAACTAGTTTATAGACTACTCCAGACATTGACCTTTGGTTTTCTTTTTGTTTCTGTAGAGATGCCTCTTACTAAAAATCTGTTTGCCTGCATAATATACAGAGGCCTAGCTTTGAGAGCCCATCTGCAATGCTGTCTTCCAAAATAAGACATAGTATTTAGTTGTACTGGTGTATTCCCCAAAATAAGAGACTGATTTGATGAGATCTTCTGCTATTCAAACACTAACTTGATTTGTCTCTTCATAGCAACCAACTCAGCTTTTTATATGTGAAACTTATAGGGAAGTTTCAGACAGGTGAATGTTGGGGCTTAGAAACCAATATCCCAAAATATGGCACTTTGACATGCTGAACTGAAGAAGAAGCCTCAAGGTCTCTGATCTCCCCCCACTCCCTGTCTCGAAGTCCTTTGTCTCTCTCAAAGTACAGGATAAAGTTGTTTTCTAAAATTCTCTTATCTGTCTGAAGTTCAGACCTACCAAAGAAAAAAACAATTACCTCTAGGCCCTTCCCTTGGTTTTCATTAACTGGACGCATATTGCAAGAAGAAAGACTAAAGTCTGTCAATACACCTGGACAGACTTTTGTCACCAACCGTAGTCTGTTCTGTGGTCCCAACAAACTTTGTCCCGGCCATTGTATGTTCTTCAAGCCCATTAAATTCTCCAAAAAATCATTTACTACCCCTCTAAAATTACCCACACATCCCCCATCTCCCTTTCCCCTAAGAAAAAAGATATATAACCATCTATACTCCATTGCGTTGTGGGGCAGTCACTCTGTGATTCTCCGCTATGCATGCTAATAAATTTATATGTCATTTCTCCTACTAATCTGCCTTTTGTCAGTTGATTTTTTAGTAAACATTCCAATGGCAAAAGGGAGATTTGCCCTTCACCCCTAACAACTCTCAGCTTCCACTCCATTTTACCAGATGTATTGGCAGTAGATCTGTTTCCTTTAGAAGAAATTCTTTCTGTTGCAGTCCTATTTCCCCGAACAATATGATTTAATATAGAAAATTGGGTTTTTAGCAAGTTGGAAATAGGATTGACAGTATACTCATTTCCCAATTAGTTTATGGGCACTTATTGGGGTAAGTTTTTCTATTATAAGGACGTAAATATGTTCTCCATTCCAAAGGACAACTGCAAGAGGAGATGATTTGAAGATAATTTCTATTATATAGAAATCTGTTCACAGAAAATTTGAAATTTATTGTGTGATATTTTCTCAGTTTTGTATGAATTTGTGTGGTGTTAACTAGTTTATATGATGTTAACTAGTTTGTAAGATTGTGAATAGGACCACAGAGCTTATGAAACTGTTGATAAAGATTCTGTTCTTTGATTTGTCCAAATATTTAATAGATAGATGGTTGGTTTAATGCAGTGTAATTCCAGGTACTTTCTTTCTTCAAAGACAGTCATCATTTGACAGCATAGAAAGCCTCTTTACAAGTATATAGCTCACTAGGGAATCGTTACTAAGACAAACTTATAAATATTAATAAACATCTCAAGTCATTGTGGTTGAGTTTACTTTTCAAGTACATACAGTTAGAAGGCATTAAGTCCTGGTCGATTTTTCCTCATCAATGTAATTTAAGAGACTTTTAAGTTAATTAAAATCTATTATGAAACATGGAGAATTGTGAATTTATTACATGTGTATAATTGTTAGAATAAAAGATTTATATAGAAATAACTATATAAATATAAAATGCAATTTTAAAATATGGTAGTAAATATGCAGTGGAAGTGACTAGTGGATAGAAAATTTTGATGAGCTGTTTTATTACATGTTGATTTTTCTAGTTTTAAAGGGGCTTAAAATAATTTTCCCTGATCATTACTATCAAAATTTAATTATACTTTATTTTTGTACTTTTGTATTCCAGAATGAAAAGATACAATTAATTCTTGTCTTTAGCTGCTGGACCACTGTGGCATAACTTGAATTTTATGATTTTAGCAGCGTAGATTTAATAAATTGAAAAGATAGTTATTTTTTACCTGTATTTGTGTTTTAAATTAATTTACAAATAGTTAAGTGGTGAAATGCCAAGTATGGGAATTGGCAAAAAAAATAAAACTAGTCTTGAAATCTAAAGTCTCACATGAGGTGATACAAGTTTTTAAGGATGCCTTAAAGTTTCAATAATGCTTTTACGTTCCTGACTTCATAAAGATATTTCATAGCATATTGCTTTAACACTTTTATATGAAGTAGTATTTCACCAAACATAAAGGGGGTGCTAACACCTTTATTTACATTTCAGTTGGGTTTCTGCACTTTTCCTTCTTTTTTTTCAGTCTGTGATCCATTTCTGTCTTAATAGGCTGGCTGACAGTTCTTTTCAAGTATACTTAGAAAGGCAAAAGAGCCCTTTTCATAGTACTTATAAGGGGTCATGCTTCTGTTTTTTAGTTTGAATTTGATACTGCTTCATGAATTGCTGGCTATGAAAGATTAGGAAGTAGGTCCAGTGGTCAAATTTTACCTGCCCACCCGGACTTTGCCCTGAGGTCAAACTCCTGATATTTGCCGTTTTGAATAGAGAAGCTGATGACAAGTATGAGCTGATACAAGAGGAAAGTTAGAACCATATCAAAGCTGAAGGCAAGAGAATTGGGACTCAATGAGAGACTGTAGCTAAAAGATGGATCATCAGGATTGCCTTCTTTAAAGAAAAGGAAATAGCTGACCTGTGAGTGAAAAGACTTTATCATCCTGCCAATCACATACTTGCTAATGGAAGCCAGTTATCTCAACAACATCTTAAGGCCTACTGCCCTAATAGACAATGTGGAGGATTAGCGGTCCTGGTGCTGCATCATGTGAATATGGTGCCTCGATCAGTTTAAATGTGCTGTTTGAACATGATTTGTTTTTGTAAATTTTTTTATAAGTAGAGCCTATCATCCTCCTACCCCCAGTTCTGAAATTGTCACTGATATACGTATGTGTGTTTTCTTTTACAAAGACCATATATTTTGTTAACTGTAATCTTTCAAGTGGATTTCAGATGAATATGTGAAAGTCTTTTGACAATATATAAAAACCTTACATTTTAAAAACTATTTTATTATAAGATTCTCTGTATAATATGCAGTGATAATTTTTAATTAAGTGATAATTTTTTATAATTCACTCTTCATACATAGAAACATTTCACTAAATATCACTGAGAAATCAGATGTCACATATAACTGAATTTTCCAGGTAGCTGATCAGCAAAACTTTTTAAATGTAGCCATTTTGATGGAAAACTTTAAAAAATATATCTCATTTTCGTAGCTGCTTACTGAGCATGATTTTCACAGTAGATTAAGCATCCATGGCTTCACTAATACTATACTAAATCCTATTTAACTGATCCTATTTCACTTTGTAATAAGTTACTTAGACTGGTAAGATATCATTGCTTCATTTGACAATATCTTGATAATCTTTTAGGCAATATGGAGAAATTTAGGTAGGTCAAATGATAAAGCAGCAAGGTGGGTTTGAAGCTAATAAAACAATTTTTCGCCCAAAGAATGTTGGCTAATGTATCATTATTACTTTGGAGCATTGTTTCCCAAAGGGTCTTTCCAGGAATACTGATTTCTCAAGATGAGAAAAGGTTTCTTAAAAAAGGTAGATAAGTTTGGGAAACACTTTATATTCTAATCCCTCTTAGAGACTCTCCATATTTATTCAAATTTTAAAGACAAATTCTGTAGTAACCCAGCATTCCCAAACTCATTACGGAACACCTCCCTCACTCACTTTGGGATGTATTGTGTGAAACATCTTTGAGAAATGCTGCTTTAAGGAAACTCTGGCAATGTCCTCTAGATGTCTGTCTTTGACAGTTTGGGATCAACATATTTTTTAAATAATGCCTTGAATTAAGACATAGAAAAAATATGAATTGTATGTATAGATTATACAAAGCTAGGTGTTACCTAAGATGACAGAAGACAGAATCAAAGTACTCTCAGTAGGATTGAGTGATGAGCCAAAGCCAACGAAGTTAAATTTAATAAGGAAAATTTTGTCTATATTTAACTTTTTTAAGTTAAATTTTCAAAATTCCAGGATATAGGAAATCTGACGTAGTATAAAAAATATCTGATAGTTTTAGTTATCCTCCACACAGTGTGATGGCAATTCTTGGACTGCATTCATGGAAGTGTGCTGCTCGGATCGGACCGCTGTGCTTTGGGGCTGTCAGGACTATGTCTGGAGTAATGTATGATGATGCAGACATTCACAAATTGGAGAACACCTAAGAGAGTTACAAGGCCAGGGAGGGATCAGATACCTTGTCATGTGAGGAGCATTTTCAAAATGTTGGGATATTTAGTCTAAAGCCTTAGAGGTGTAGTATAGCTTTGTAGAGGAAAATAAAATATGTGGTTTTTATTAGCCCAAATGTGAGTCAAGCATATCATTTTCTTCACCCAAATACAATCCTATACCATAAAAATTATCTTATTTTCCTTACCCTATTTGGGATTAGGTCCTATTTTCAAGTATTGATTTTGGGTAAACTAGGGGAAAGAGGAGTGATAATTCCTCTGAATTATATGTAGAGAATTTGAGAGAGAATTTGAAATGTGCAAAGTATGTATGGATCTCATAGTACCTTTCAAAAGAAATGTTTTATTAAAGTATGATATGCATTCAGGCAAACTGTAAATGTACTATTGCTGATTTTTCAAAAAGTGACTGCATCTCTGTAGCACCCAGATCAAGAAAGTGAATTTGACCAGTACCTCGAAAGAAACCACCCACGTTGTGTCTCTTTTCAGTCATTATTCTCTTCCCTCTCAAAGGATAACCACTATCATGACTGCTAACTCCACAGATAAATTTAGTCTGATTTTGAACTTTGTGTACATGAAACCATGCAGTATAACTTGTTGGTTCTGCCTTTTTTTTCCTCAATGTTATGTCTTTGAAATTTGTCCATGTTACTACATGAAGCTGTGGTTCATACTTTCCTTTTGCCTTGTCGTCTGCCCTTGTAGGAATATACCATAATTTATGTGTATGTTCCACTATTGGTCAACAAATGGACTGATTTCAGTTTTGCTATTAAAAATAGTGCTAACATAGGCTGGGCGTGGTGGCTCACGCCTGTAATCCTAGCACTCTGGGAGGCCGAGGCGGGCGGATTGTTTGAGCTCAGGAGTTCGAAACCAGCCTAAGCAAGAGTGAGACCCCGTCTCTACTAAAAATACAAAGAAATTAATCGGACAACTAAAACTATATAGAAAAAATTAGCTGGGCATGGTGGCGCATGCCTATAGTCCCAGCTACTCAGGAGGCTGAGGCAGAAGGATTGCTTGAGTCCAGTAGTTTGAGGTTGCTGTGAGCTAGGCTGACGCCACGGCACTCTAGCGCGGGCAACACAGTGAGACTCTGTCTGAAAAAAAAAAAAAAAATAGTGCTAACATGAACATTCTTTTGCATGTCTTTTGGTGAACATATGCACACATTTCTGTTGAGTTATATACATGGGAGTGGAATTGCTGAGTTGGGCGTGTATACATATGATCAATTTTAATAGTTTTAATAACTGTGAAGCATTTTCCAAAGCAGTTGTAGTAGTTTATACTTCAGCCAGCAGTGTAGGAAAGTTCTGGTTGCTCTACATCTGTTATCACTTGGTATTGTCTTGTCTTTTCCTTTTTTTAGCCATTCCAGTAGCTGTGTGGTAGTTTTACACTGTGGTTTTAGTATACAAGCATACCTTGTTTTATTGTGCTTCACTTTATTGTGATTCACAGATACAAGGCAGTGAACTTAACTGATAAATTGTGTGTTCTGACTGCCCCACCAACCAGCCATTCTCCTCTTTTTGTCTCTTCGGGCCTCCCTATTCCCTGAGACACAACAATATTGAAAAGTAGGCCAATTAATAACCCTACAATGGCCTCTAAGTGTTGAAGTGAAAGGAGGAGTGGCTCATCTCTTACCTTAAATTAAACCTGGAAATGGTTAAGTTTAGTGAGGAAGTCATATAGAAAGCCAAGATAGGCCTCTTGCACCAAACAGCCAAGTTGTGAATGCAAAGAAATAGTTCTTGAAGGGAATTAAAAGTGCTACTCCTGTGAACACACAAATGATAAGAAAGCGAAACAGCCTTATTGCTGATATGGAGAAAGTTTTAGTTGTCTGGATAAAAGATCAAACTAGCCAAAACAGCCCCTTAAGCCAAAGCCTAATCCAAAGCAAGGCCTTAACTCTCTTCAATTCTGTGAAGGCTGAGAAAGTGAGGAAGCTGCAGAAAATAAGTTGGAAGCTAATAGACATCGGTTCATGAGGTTTAAGGAAAGAAGCCGTCTCCATTACATTAAAAGTGCAAGGTGAAGCAGCAAGTGCAGGTATAGAAGCTGCAGCTAAGAAGATCTAGCTAAGATAATTGATGACGGGGCTACATTAAACAACAGATTTTGCATGTGGACCCCACAGCCTTCCATTGGAAGACAATGCCATCTAGGGCTTTCATAGCTAGAGAGGAAAGGTCCATGCCTGACTTCAGAGCTTCGAAGGATAGGCTGAATCCCTTATTAGGGGCTAGTGCAGCTGCAGACTTTAAGTTGAAGCCAGTGCTCATTGACCATTCTGAAAATCCTAGGGCCCTTAAGAATTATGCTAAATCTACCCTATTTGTGCTCTAGAAATGGAACAACAAAGCCTGGATGAAAGAACAACTGTTTACAGCATGATTTGCTGAATATTTTAAGCCTACTGTTGAAACTTGCTCAGGAAAAAAGATTTCTTTCAAAATATTACTGCTCATTGACAATATACTTAGTCACCCAAGAGTTCTGATGGTGGTGTACGAGGAGATGAATGTTGTTTTCGTGCCTGCTAACACAGCATTCATTCTGCAGCCCATGGACCAAGGAATAATTTCAATTTTCAAATCTTACTGTTTAAGAAAAACTTTTTGTAAGGCTATAGTGCCACAGATAGTTCATTTGATGGATCTGGACAAAGTAAATTGAAAACCTGCTGGAAAGGGTTCACTTCACCATTCTAAATGCCATTAAGAACATTCATAATTCATGGGAGGAGGTCAAAAATATCAACATTAACAGGAGTTTAGAAGGTTGATTCCAACCCTCATAGATGTCATGAAGGGATTCAAGACTTCAGTGCAGATGTGGAAGTATTAATAACTACAGATGTAGTGGAAATAGCAAGAGAACTAGAATTAGAAGTGGAGCTTGAAGATATGACTGAATTGCTGCAATCTCATAATAAAACTGGAACGGATGAGGAATTGCTTCTTATGGATGAGCAGAGAAAGTGGTTTCTTGAGATAGAATCTCCTCCTGCTGTGAACATTGTTGAAATGACAACAAAGGATTTAGAATATTTCATAAACTTAGTTGATAAAGCAGAGGTAGGGTTTCAGAGGATGGACTCCAGTTTTGAAAGGAGTTCTGTGGAGTAAAATGCTATCAAACAGCATCACATGCTACAGAGGAATCTTTCATGAAAGGAAGGGTCAATTAATGTGGTGAACTTAATTGTTGTCTTATTTTAAGAAATTGCCATAGCTACCCCAACCTTCAGGAACCACCACTCTGACCAGTCAGCAGCCATCTACATGGAGGCAAGACTTTCCACCATCAAAGAAAGATTACAGGCTGGGCACAGTGGCTCACACCTGTAATCCTAGCACTCTGGGAGGCCGAGGCGGGTGGATCACTCAAGGTCAGGAGTTCGAGACCAGCCTGAGCAAGAGCGAGACCCCGTCTCTACTAAAAAATAGAAAGAAATGATCTGGACAACTAAAAATATATATATAAAAACTTAGCTGGGCATGGTGGCACATGCCTGTAGTCCCAGCTACTCGGGAGGCTGAGGCAGAAGGATTGCTTGAGCCCAGGAGTTTGAGGTTGCTGTGAGCTAGGCTAACGCCATGGCACTCACTCTAGCCCAGGCAACAAAGCAAGACTCTGTCTCAAAAAAAAAAAAAAAAAAGAAAAAACAAGAAAGAAAGATTACAGCTCACTGAAGGCTAGAAGATCGTTAGCGTTTTCTAGCAATAAAGTATTTTTAATCAAAATATGTACATTTTTAAAGACATAATGCTATTGCACACTTAATAGACTACAGTATAGTGTAAACATAACTTTTATCTGCACTGGGAAACCAAAAAATTCATGTAGCTTGCTTTATTGTGATATTCACTTTATTGCAGTGGTCTGGAACCAAACCTACAATGTCTCCAAGGTATGCTGGTGTATTTCTTGGTGACTTATAAAATTGAATTCCTTTTCATATGTGTGTTTGATGTTTGAATGTCCTCTTTTGTGAATAACCTGCCCAGATTTTTGGCCATTTTTTTCCTTTTGGTTTGTCTGTGTCTTACTGATTTGTATATTCTGATTGTGAGTCCTTTGTCAGATATATGTATTGCACATATCGTCTCCTGCTTTGTTGCTTGTCTGTTCACTCTTAATGGTATCTTTTGATGAGCAAAAGTTCATCAGTTTAATGAAATCCAATTTTATTATTTTTTTCCCTTTGTGGTTCTTTTAATGTCCTGTTTAAGAAATCTTTGCCTACCACCGAAATTATAAAGATATTTTACCATATTTTCTTCTAAAGTTTTATTGTTTTACCATTCATTTAGGTTTATAATTCATCTGGAATTGATTTTTATGCATGGCATGGGGTGTAAGGTTCAAGATTCATTTTGTTCCATATGGTTATCCAATTGACCCCGCACCATTTATTGAAAAGAATGGATGTAAAATAATTGTAAAACATAAGACTGTGAGATATAAATGACACGTGCTTCTAATGTACAAGTAAAATGTTTTTTAATGTCTTCCAGTTAACTGTGTGCCTGTATTTCATGGTTCATGCTGTCTCTCATAAGCAAATTAGTTGCTTGTAGGTTTGTGGTTTTTAAATACCAGCCTATCTATGCTCTTATTACATCAAAGGTATTTTAAAAAATAAAACACTTCAAGAATAAGTATAACAATATAAGCAATATAAAAAGAAGAAAAAGCTAAACCACAAGCCCATGAGGACAAGAGTCATACCTTTTTTTGTTCACTGTTGTATATCCATGGCCTAGCACTATTCCTGGCACATAGTAAGCTATCAGTAAATGTAGAATAAGTGAATGCATATCTTTTAGCTATACTTAAGAACATTTTTAAGTACAGCAACACCTTATTAGGAATTGAGGTATTCCATATAAACATTTAAACATTCTTTAAAAGCACAAATTTTTTTTCTACTTTAATTATTTTTGGCAAGAACATTTCTAAAAATACATTACCCATTTCTCTGCCTTCTGAAATGAAAGTGCAACAAATATAAAGCTTTCTTGAGTTATCTTGGCATTACAGATACTAAAATAGTAATGTAAATTATTTCTTAAGAAATATTGTCATCTGTCCAGAACCAACTGCTTGTCCTTTTATGGATAAAGAAATACTTTGGACAGGGGAATTATAAGAATTTAGACAGGCAGTGTACACCTTAATTAAGTGATTAGCAATGATGGAATAAAGAGCAGAACTTAAGTAAAGCAGCATTTCCTAAAGTGTTGTTTGGGACTGTGTGGGTCATGAAGAAAGTAAACTATGTTCAAGTAAGTGTGACAAATTCTGCATTCTGCATATTGTGTTTCTTTCTTGTAAATTCACAATTTCATTAGCATATTAAAGGCTTTGAGAAGTCCTAGAGTAAAGGTTTATCTCATTTTTTCCCTAAACCTGTTTGAATGTTGAATACTTTTCACAAATGAAAATCTCTTACCATCTTGCAAAGCAGTGTTCTATGGCACCCAGAAAACAGACTTACCTGGGCCACTAATAATCTGTGATTTCCTAGAACTATCTGGCTAAAACAGAGGATTATAATAGCAAATAGACACGCTTTTCAGTAAATAGATGAAATTTAAATATTAAAATGCAAATAATATAAAAATGAAAAATAGTACATTTTCAAAAATAATTTGTTGAACTTTTTTTAAGCATTCAGATAACTTTATGAAGAATGATAATTACTAAAGGATTAATGCTGCTTAGATGCAGTAAACCAGTCAGTCAGTCATACAGAATAACTCCTTTTGAAGAAGCATGAACAGTAATACAGGATTGCTTGTGAAGAATGAAAGGATTTGGATAGAAAATTAAAATACCAGCTTATGTAGAGTTCAAACCCTAACAGTTGTCAGATTCCTTAGTGAATCATCAAAGCTATTGTTTTTGAGCCACCAGTGTGCATACTTAGAAATGAATATATTCATTACTGGTTTCTTTCCCCCTTACTAATATACTCCATATATTATAAATGACATGAGAACAATTTGAAGGATAGATGTTTTATTAATAATAAAATGATCAAGGTAAATGCTATATATTTCTATTTGTTATAAAGAGTGTCTCATAGTATTAAAAAGGAAATATAGTTGAAGTGACTTTTTTCAAGATAATTGTACCTTTCTTAAGACAGAAAAATCTAATACTTGCCAAAATAAGATCTTAACAAAGCCAAAACTTCCAGAAAAAAATAGTATTACTCTTTAGTGGTACTAAAAAAATATTCTGACTCCTTTAGGACTTACAGAAATTATTTGCCCACGTGGCTTACTTTACCCATTAACTTAGCTATAAATACCTACAGATACAAAAAGAGAAGGGGTAGAGGAACAAAAGCTACTTTGTTTAAGTTGATCTCTTCTACCTGACAGGAAGTCCTCCCTGCCAAGTGGGAGAGGAGTTTTACACCTAAATGTGTTCTTTTTCCTGCCGTAACTTCTTTGATCTGACATAGTTTTTTAAAGAATACTTCTTTAAAAAAATCATTTTGTCACCCGAACCTGCATCTATTTATTAATGGGACCCAGGGAAGACTCTTTGCCTCCAGGACTTCATGGACTATTCTGAATGTAAAGCCAATCTTTTTTAGTTTTTTTTTTTTGTTTTGCTTTGTTTTTTAACTTTTATCAACTTCTGCAGCTTGACTTATTCTTATGCATGTCCCGATCCAATGTCTTATGTAATTGGAACAAGAGTATAGTCTATGCTATTTTTAAAGAGGTACTCTATAAAACTACTCCTCACTTCACAGATTTGTTTTCTTATTATATGCCATTTCTTTCATAATAAATTATAAGTCTGGGCTTCTCAGTACAATATAATATATGAGGACAAGCAACCATTAACCGTGGTCATTACTCATTTGGCCACTATTGTGGCCACTATTTGGCCACTTTATAGAGAAATCTGTTTAGAATAATCTGTAGCTTGTTCTTGATTTTTCCCCCTTAGCCTTGATATCCATGGACAGGAATTGGTTATAATGTGGATTGCACTACACAATGGCAGTAAGATGCCTTTATTTATTTATTTATTTTTTTGAGACAGAGTATCACTCTGTTGCCCGGGCTAGAGTGAGTGCCGTGGCGTCAGCCTAGCTCACAGCAACCTCAAACTCCTGGGCTCAAGTGATCCTACTGCCTCAGCCTCCCGAGTAGCTGGGACTACAGGCGTGCGCCACCATGCCCGGCTAATTTTTTCTATATGTTTTTAGCTGTCCAATTAATTTCTTTCTATTTTTGGTAGAGACGGGGTCTCGCTCTTGCTCAGGCTGGTCTCGAACTCCTGAGCTCAAACGATCCGCCCGCCTCGGCCTCCCAGAGTGCTAGGATTGCAGGCATGAGCCACTGCACCCGGCCAGTAAGATGCCTTTAGATCAGGGGTTCTAACCTGAGAACCATGAGTTGTTTTTATGAAGTTTATGCAGAATTTTGCTTGTATGCACATTTTTCTGAGAAGAAAGTGCAATGTTTTCATTTCAGAGGCAGCATATATGACCTAAAAACAGTTAACTAACCAGCACTACTCCAGCAAAACTGAAAGCTGTCCAGATTAAGCCAAATCACCAAGAGCTGCCCCATTTTCAGGTATTTCCTCATTTACTCAACAAATGTTTGAACATCTGTTTTGGGCACTGTTTGAAGTGCTGGGGATACAGCGGTGGACAAGATGGACTGGATCCCTGCTCTCGTAATCTCACTTTGTTCGAGGGAGATCCACAACAACGAGTGGGAATTTAAATAGTTTTAGATGGAATTTCAAATGGCTTTTAGATTGTATGAGAAGAATAAAAAAGGTTAATGTGATAGTGACTGGAGGTGAGGTGGGCCACTTCAGATTCAATTATCAGGGAAAACCTTAAGGAGGTGACATTTGAGCAGGTGTCTGAATGAAATAGGGCAATAAGGGGAAATAGTATTCCTGGCAGAGGGAAGATCAAAGTCCTAAGGTGCTGTCAAGGAACAGAAAGGGTGCTAGTATGGCTACGATGTAGTGAGCAAGGAGAAGAGAGGTGCAAATGAAATTAGGAAGATTATCAGAGCTAAATCATGTAGAGCAGCAGTCCCCACCCTTTTTGGCACCAGGGACCAGTTTCATGGAAGACAATTTTTCCACTGGGTAAGGGAGCAGGGGGATGGTTTCTGGATGATTCGAGCGTATTACATTTATTGTGCAGTCAAACCTCCCTGCTAATAATAATCTGCATTTGCAGCCGCTCCCCAGCACTAGCATCACTGCCTCAGCTCCACCTCAGATCATCAGGTATTAGATTCTCATAAGGAGCGTGCAACCTAGATCCCTCACATGTGCAGTTTACAGTAGGGTTCGCTCCTATGAGAATCTAATGCCCCTGCAGATCTGGCAGAAGGCAGAGCTTATGCGGCTGTAAATACAGATGAAGCTTCGCTTGCCCACTGCTCACCTCCTGCTGTGCAGTCAGGTTCCTAACACGCAGTGGTACCAGTACGTGGCCCAGGGGTTGGGGACTGCAGACGTAGAGTTCGAGGGCCTTGGTAAGTAGTTTTGGTGATATGTATGATGGAAAATCATTCAAAGGTTTTAAGGTTAGTGTCATGCTCTGATTTACATTTTGAGAGATTATTCTGGCTACTTAACAGATTTAAAAGGGACAAAAATAAAATCAGAAAGAACAATTAAAAGGTTATTTTGGTAGTCTAGGCTACAGATGATTGAATTACTATTACTTAACTGCTGATGATATTATTCACTATCTTTCACAGTAGCTTCTTAATGTGGACTCAGAAATTTGTTTTCAGTATTACAGATAGTTGAATTTACCCTGAGCAGCTGGTTTATTTTTATTTCAAGAATACTGTGAGTTATATAATTAGTTACATTTTCTTCTTTATTTTGGAGCTAGAAAACTCAGGTGGTATGGGATAGCATCACATGTACGTGTATACTAGTCTCATCTCCTATTCTCACTTTCTCATAGCCCTGGATTTTCTCAGTTATTAAGTTGTGTTTATCTTGTTTGTATTTTTGTAAGTTGCCTTAAAACCCTTTTGGAACAATATAGTGTGTAAATGAATTAAACATTGCTAACGGAATCCTTAACTGTTTTCAGTAAAAAGCATTAGGTATGGTTGGATTTTTATTTATTGTTCATTTACTCATTTATTTAACAAATGTTTATTGCGTGCCTCCTATATCCCACCACTGGGGAAACAGAAGTGAGTAGTAGATATTAAAATAAGAACCATACTATTTAAGAGATAAGTTTGTTGGCATTAATGAAGTAAAGTTCAAGACAAAAACTATTTGATTCTGAAAGATTTCCTGAACTATATATTTTAGTGGTTTAATGAAATCTCTGGGGAATAATGTTGTACAGTGTACTTCTGGAAGAGATCTTTTTCCTAGCATGTTTCATCTTCATTGCTAAGGTTAGTGAATTGTGTGAAGTTTGCATTACAGAGGTCATCAGTTGATTGAGTCAGCGGTTACCATCTATCTGTGCTTATCGTACTTCATCAGGGCAATGGCAAGGCTATACCAGGTCTACATGATAGTGGGCTGTTAGAAGCAGACATTTCCTTCCACCAATATTGCTTGAAAAGGGAAGTACCCTGGGCACCCACATCTTGATCTCTTATCCTCCTCACCCACTTTCTTCCACCCTTTTTATGCATAGTCTGATAATCCCTCTCTGCCATACCCCCAAAGGATTGTAAGGTTTAGGAAAGACATTTAGGTGTATTATATATCACCGTGGAAAGATAGGAGAACCCTGATAAACGTAACTTGTATTTGACTCAAAATGAACAACTTGGGTTCTACAAAGGGGACATGAACAAGCCTTGGAAGTAACGAAGGAATTGCTTGGCCAGAATTCTTGCAATGGAGACTGGGCGTCTGCCAAGACTTTACTTTGAAATTTCTGTCTTCTGTTTCTAATCTTAAGGCATCACAACATACAATTCTTTTGCCATTAGTCCAGTTTATTCTTTTATGATGAGGAAGAAGGCACTTTTAAATAACAATTATTTCCACTATAATTAAACAAATCTTCTTTTGTTTGCATTATATTTGTTACTATATTGTATACACACCTTGCTTGCTTAAACTTGCCCCTGTGACTACTTCACAGGAACTTTCTTTAGAAGTTTTAAAGTCTTTGACTTCTTAAAGTATTAATGGGATTTGCCAAAGTTGTAGTATCCGAATGCTTGACTAGATATAGTAGCAGGACAACAAGCTTGTTCACACAGCTCCTCGAGCAAGCATTTTTTTCCTTAGACAATCTTAAATTCATTTGAAGTGCCAAAGAATTAAAGAAAGATGTATTTGGGTTTACTCCTGAATATAACAAGACCAGACATCGCACAAAGTTTACCTTAAGGTCCAAATATTAGAAAAGTATGCTGCCCTTTGGGAGAGCTTAGGATTAGTCTGAAACTAAATGGTTTTGCCTTTTTCGTTTTGCTCCAGTGTCTTAATTCTGGAAGTTCACAGTTTGTGTGCTTAGTATGTAGATAATTTGTGCTTATACCTTCAATTATTGATATAAATTTTGAACTTAGATTTTTATGAGTATTTTAAGAATAAAAGAGCTGTTTCATAGTTTGGGAAATTATCCTCTAAAATGATTTTTTAAAAACAAAAAAATAAGCAAACCCTGTAATAACTACAAAAATAATACATGCTCATTTTTTAAAATTTCTTATTTTTTATTTATTTTTATTTTTTTAAGGGGGAGAGTGAGGGAGATTCAATTTCCTTTTTATTTGTTGAGACAGAGTCTCACTCTGTTGCTCTGGGTAGAATGCAGTGGTGTCATTGTAGTTCACTGCAGCCTCAAACTCCTGGGCTCACGTGATCCTCCTGCCTCAGCCTCCCGAGTAGCTGATTACAGGAATGAGCCATGATGCCTGGCTAATTTTTCTATTTTTAGTAGAGATGGGATCTCACTCTTGCTCAGGCTGGTCTGGAACTCCTGAGCTTAAGTGATCCTCCCACCTCGGCCTCCCAGAGTGGTAGGATTACAGGCATGAGCCATCGCACCCGGCCATTAATTTCTTATTTTTAAGTACTATAATTACATACTCACAAAAAGTTACAAATGTACTACAGAGAGGTCCATGCACACTTCACTCAGCTTCCCCCAGTGCTAACTTTTTACATAGCTATAGTACATTTATCAAAACCAGGAAATTGACATTGCATGCTCACTGTTTAAAACAAACAGCTGGGTGTGGTGGCTCATGCCTATAATCCCAGCATTTTGGGAGGCCGAGGCAGGAGGATTGCTTGAGACTAGGAGTTCAAGACCAGCCTGGACAACATAGTGAGACCCCATCTCTACCTGCCCACCCCCGCCAAATTAGCCGGGTGTGGTGGCATTCACCTGTAGTCCTAGCTACTGGGAGGCTGAGGCAAGAGAATCACTTGAGCCCAGGAATTTGAGATTATAGTGAGCTATGATCACACCACTGCACTCCAGCCTGGGTGACAGAGTGACACCCTGTCTGTAAAAAAATTTTTTTAAAACAAACAAAAATTACACATAAAGAGAAAGCTCTCACTTTTTTCCTCTTTATTTTCTCAGAGTAGTCACTATATTTCCTTCCAGACGTTTTATAATATACATTCAAACATACATGCGCACATATGGGCACACATGTAGAGTTATTTCCTTTTGGAGGGAAGGAAATGGAATTGTTTATGTTATAATTTACATTTTTCATGCAACATATGATTTCACATTGCTAAATACGCATCTGCTTCATTCTTTTTCATTTCTTCATACTGTCCTGTAGTATAAATATACCATCATTTATTAAACAAGTCCCCTTTTGTTGTACATTATGGAGTCTCTAGTTTTTCTACATGTAAAAACTGCAGTTAATATCTTTATATTATATAATGCTTTTTTCATGCATTAATGTATCTCCTTTTCCTTTGTGGCTATGTTTTGTACCAGAAGAGGCACAATCCTTAAAGTTTTGCTTGTCAAAGTATTCTATGAAATATAATTTAGTTTAGTTCAACAAGCTTTGAGTACCTTAAAAGAAGAAGTAAGAGTTATTACCTCTGCCCTTGAAGGACTAATAACTTGGTTAGAAAATCAAAACAAACATACCCAAAACTAGGTATATAGACATACTCCAAACTTTAGGAAGTTATCAATGTCCCACAGAGCCACTATCTTCAAATTTAGATGGCTTAAAGAACTCAACACTGCTGACACTCTGCTAGTACTTCAAAGGGATGTGTTCCTCCTCCTATGTATATATAAAACCATATATTAAAAGAAATTTAGGTCAGTAGTGACCTCTTGAGAGCCAAGAGGTCTATTGGACTCTAGAGGTCTATTGGAGCCTAGAGGACTGTTGGATAAATAGTCGTGATGAAAATTTTTACTAATGTGTATCAAAAGGCTGAAATTGCTAAAGGGATTTTTTTGATTTGAGAATCAATCATGTATAGTATTACTGCCTACACTTCCTTCTTAGATCTATATTACAATGCTTAGTACTTAGACAGTTAATTCCTAACAGTGTTTTACAATTTACAGTTCTCTCTTTGACCCTTTTTGTGTATTCTTAAATGTCAGAGCATCTGCCAATTACTTTCAGTCCATGATTCATTGATTTTCATGGTCCTGAAATCCTAAGACTTGAGAATTGGAAAGGACTTCCAAAAATCTAACCACTGGTTCCAAACCTCCTAGAAGCTCTCTGCATAACCACACATCCAAATAGAGACTTCTCTGCCCTTTCGAAACTCTCATGGCAGCCTTCACCATTTCTCTCTGAGACCAGTCAGATGCTGCCATTTTTGTCACTTCCCAACCATACATCCCTCATTCTGGACAATTAATATATTCGATTACTCAATGAAATGAAGTACTTCCTCTTTCTACTTTCTTACTCCACCTCTTCCCACTTCCCAATCTTTTTCCTGTTTCATTCCTTTCTCATTTTGTTTACTCTGTATCTTTTCGCTTCTTCTGGCCCTCTTGCACTGTGCTACCTGAAAACCCTCATTCCAATGTAAATGGCCGCACAGCTTCAACTTTTTGGCAGGATGCTTTTGTCACCTCCTTGTCAAAGAATTCTGAGGATACTGCTAACCCTGCAGCCCTCTCTAGTGGTAGTATACATTCTTTCACTGGCTGCACGGTGTGAATTGGTGTTCTAGTTCCCTGTTTCTATTTATAGACCATTGTTCTTCCATCCTTGAGTGAAAGTTCCAGCCCCTTTGAGCCTCCTGCCATTCATCTCTGTCGTGGTCAATCTCTCACTGTTGCTTTTACAATCAAGCAGTTTATCTATATTCACACCCCTTCTTCCTTTCCTTTACTCTCTGGTGATAGGGGGCCGTTTTCATGAGACTTTCTCATCCTTCTATGCCCTTGACCCTATCTTTTCTATGGGATTTTGTTTCATTATTCAGCCACCTTTCCTCTGCTTTATGCTTTTCTTAACCACTTAACCTAAAAACATGCTCAAATCTCTCCTATCCAAAAGAGAGAGAATCTTCTAATCTCATGCTAGCTATTTTTTTTTTTTT
>NW_012152285.1:8113030-8118179 GCF_000956105.1 Propithecus coquereli
TTGCTCAGGCTGGTTTCGAACTCCTGAGCTCAAACAATCCCCCCCGCCTCGGCCTCCCAGAGAGCTAGGATTACAGGCGTGAGCCACCGCGCCCGGCCTCATGCTAGCTATTTTTAATCTCTCTTCCCTCCTTGGCGTCCACATTCCTTAAAAGTGTGGTTTATAATTGATTATCCTTATTTCCTCTCCTCAATCCACTTATGTCTGCTTTGCCACACTGCTGAAAAAGTGTTCACTTAGGTCACCAGGGAAGGTAAGTAGACTGTTTTAGGCTTTCTACTGCATTTGATGATGTTAGTCATGTCCTCTTTAAATTTCTCTCTTATACAACGTCTGTACTCTCTTAACATTCTTCCTCTTTCTTCTTTGTGGTCTCCTTTTCCTGCCCCCTAAATGTTGATGTCCCCAAGTTTTCTGTCCTTAGAATACTGCTTTCTGTACTCTGCTTAAGTGAGCTCATCTGCTCTCATCATATCTCTGGCACAACCCGCTGTATGCCTTAGATACATATCGGATTGCTTGGTAGACAATTTAACTTAGATGTGTGTCCCATATCCTATGTGGCCAAAGCTGTCACACATCAGCCCTCACTCTCAAATCACATCTCCTTTTCGTGTTCTCTGTTTTGATTGGTAAAACCACTCTGCCATGTCCTACATTCAATCACCATGTCTTAGGGATTTTTTTTCTCCTCTGCATCCTCTGCTATCTGCCTGCCTTTCCCAGTGTATTTTAAGGTTGTCACAGCAGTCTCCTGATTGTTTTTCCTGCCCTAACTTTTTTCACCTCAAATTCATTCATTACAGAACTGTTGGATTTACTTAAGTGGTGAATCTGACTTTGTCAGCTCCCTTGGTTAGAACCTTTCAGTGGCTACCTAAAGTTTCTAAACAAGGCATACATATCCTTTTATGACTTGGTCCCTGACCCCTTCTCCAGCCTGTCTTGTACTACGCCCTCATGTTTTAGTTTAGCGGCACTAAAGCACATGGTGTTTCCCCATACGTACAACTGTTTCTCATCCTTGTGCCTTTCCTCATGCTGTCCCTTCATGTTGAAATACCACTACCCTTCCCTTGATTAACTCCTTCATAACACTCAGTTTGGGCCACCCAAGATAGCTTCTCAGGTCTACTTCCCACCCTCCAACCAACATTAATGCTCTAATAATAATAACCTGTACATAGTTCTGTCAGTACTTTTAGCATGTTAGTTTATAATTATGTTTGTATGAATATCTTTCCCATTACACCTATGAACTCCTTGAATCCAAAGACTGGGTCATCAGCATCTTTTCATTGCTAGTGTCAAATGTAGTCCTTGTCACATGGGAACACAATCCCTTCATTTTACAGAAGAGCAAGTTAAAATGAAAGTAGCTTCATTTTTAAAAAACTAGGTTGGGAGGGAATTTAATATTGCATAGACATAAGCATACTACTGGTGTCTACTATGATATGCCTCCAGATGTGTGAGAAATAAATTTCTGTTGTTTCTAAGCCACTCAATCCGTGCCATTTTGCTATAGTAGGCCAAGTGGACTAAGACAATGTCATAAGAAACATTAGCTCTTAAGTGTTTTCTTATTCCAGTGAAATATAATCAGATAAGCCAATAATACCCAGAGAGTATTGATTAGGTGAGACAGTGGAGGAGCTTGATTTTTCTCAACCAAATGGTGCAGATTTCTAACATTCTGAAGCACCGTACAATCAAATATCAGATATTTAAAAATTATTCTTTAAAAAATGCTGACTCATTTTAAGTTGCGGTGTTTAATTAACCCAGTTTCTTATTAAGAATTAAGTTCCGTTTTTAATATTGTATGAGTTTATTGTCAACCAATCTGTAAATACTTAGAGAACACTTCCAACTTTCTTACCTGTTTGTTATCTCTCTCCTCTTCTTTGTTCTCTTCTTAATTATCATCAACAAACTTTACCTCTCAACTGTGTTGAGGGCACTGGGCCAGGCACTGTTTTTATGTATTAGAAAGAAGAGACACTGTGGCTTGCGTTTTTTCTGATGTCCTAGTGTAAGATGTTTATGCAAAGTGTCAATGGAAACAATTATCTTAAGAGGATAACATAGCCTATTTTGCTTAGAAATGTCCTAATTTCCTGTTTAGGTTATCCAGAGGTCAGGTAGGGATTTCTTTTTGTACTCCCATAGTGCAGATTCACATCATGCAAGCATTGTAGGATTTAGATCACAATCCATTTAATTCCAGTGGCTGCATTTATCTTCCCAAGAAAATACGTCTTTCCCCTGCTGTTTTTATTCAGTTTCTCTTTTTATGTTGTACTGCTGTAACCTGTAGTGAAGGTGTGATGCCAATAGCTATTTGCCAATATCTGTGTCTTAACTCAGCTGCATCTTAAAGTTCATCTCTTGCCTGTTTTGAAGTTCACGTGGATACCTGCGTTAGTCAGAATGTTGCAGTGTTGTCACTTGTTACGCTGTCTCAGAAATCTCTTTCTAAGCGGGCAAGCATCAGGCCCCCAAATAAGCCTTGACTACATGCTGTGAACTCCTGCCTTAGTGAATCAACTTCACTATAGTTTGAAAACTGCCTTTTTTTTTTCATGTTTAATTGTGCCTTGAGGCTATGGAAAGACTACATTTATCTGTTGAAACAGACTAAGCAGCAAGTGTTCTGACATGTTTATCGTTCAAATTATTATACTTGACAAAAGGTAATTACATATACAATCAGATCTGGAAGTAAATGAATAATTAGGGGTTAATAAATTGTCTAGCATAAGAGAAGTATCTTTTAGATTCAAGAAAAGTAAACTAAATACATATCTTTTTAATTGTTTTGAATAAAGATGACAAAATCTATTATAAGATTTGAAAGAAATGAGTGAGGATACAGGCCCCCTTAAATACAAATACTCACCAAAATATTGTAATATTGTCTTTAACAGAGACCACAAAGATCCTTATTTTCCTTATTGCCATCATGCTAAGTAGGGTAGTCTGACTAACTTTGTATTCCTCAAGAAGTCAAGGCAAAATGGTAATGGGTCTGTATTTATATTCTGGGACACAGAACTGAGACCTTATCTCTTAAACCATAACAAATGAGATGCGAATCTGAAATTCAGTTGACCACTCCACCAAAGATTTCTTGCCAGAGCTAGAATTGTACTCTACTTTTTCCACTCCCACTAACATATTGCCATAGAATTATCCCCCTTTTCCTCCTGAGACAGTTGGGATTTAATGGTCTTGGTTTGTTTCAGTTATCCCAAATGGCTCGAGTTCCATTTTATTTATTTTTATTTATTTATTTTTTTTTTTTTTTGAGACAGAGTCTCACTCTTTTGCCTGGGCTAGAGGGAGTGCCGTGGCGTCAGCCTAGCTCACAGCAACCTCAAACTCCTGGGCTCAAGGGATCCTCCCACCTCAGCTTCCCAAGTAGCTGGGATTACAAGTGGAAGCCACCATACCCAGAAAAAAACGTTACTGATATTTGATTATTTAGTGGGTAAAAAAATTAACCCATGATATCAAAGTACTGTGATAGAGATATATGGAAGGCACTATGAGGATACAAAAAGCAACAACTAACCCAACCAAGGTGGTCTAGGGAGACTTCCTGGGAGAGGTAATTCCAGACTTAAGTTTAATAGAATAACTAAGAGCTACCTGGGTGAAGAAGGAGTTGAGAAAGGGACTCCACAGAGGAGAGAGGAGAATGAGCAATGTCCTGGGGGTAACCATAATGTGTAAGAGAACTAAGAGTAGTTCTTTGTTTAAGAGCTTGAATTATAAAGTAAGAGAGGAAACTAAAAAGTTGACCTGGGTAAGGTGCAAGATAGCTTTGCATGTCATGTTGAGGAACTTGAACTTTATCTTGTAGGAATTGGGAAGCCATCAGAGGTTTTAAGCCAGTGAATGGTATGATCAAATTTGTGTTTTAGCTGAATCTTTCTAGCAGCAGTATGGAGGTTGGTGAATTGGGTATTGGAAGAGAGGAGAGAGGACGGGCAAGACCAAAGTCCCCAGGGAAGAGATTGTGATGTCTGAACTAGGACAGTAGTAGTAGTAGGGCTGGAAAGTAGGAAGAAAGTGAATACAAGAAATATTTAGAGGTTAGATTGGTACAATTTGGCAATAAGTTAGATGCAGGAATTGTGAGAGAGAGGAGTCAAAGCAGACTGAATCCAGATTTTGGTCTCAGTAATTAGGTAAGTGCTACAACTTCATGATGACATACCTTACAGTATCAGGAAGCTAAACTTACGACTGAAGAAAAACAAGCCGTGTGTGTGTGTGTGTGTGTGTGTGTGTGTGTGTGTGTGTGTGTGTTTGTAATAAAAACCTCACATTAAACTATTTGAAGTGAATCTACTTGAGGAAACTATATGAAATGTTTCTTGTATTGGATAATTGCATGTTTTTTTATTTTTCAAAAATAGGAAATAAAAAAATTCTTGATAAGAACTTAACAGCTTTCTGCATAGAACTTTCAGGAAGCCTTAGTCAAATATCTATTGTTCTTTGGACTTAAATACATAATTTAAATGTTTTAAACCTTGATTGCCAAAAGAATTACTTTAAAGCTCAACTACATATTAACTAAATGGAGAGTCAGAAGGTCCTATTAAAAGCTTATGTAACAAATTCTACTCCTAGGTATATACCCAAGGGAAGTGAAAACATTTGTTCCCAAAAACTTGTGTAATACATAAATATTCATAGCAGCATTATTCATAATAGCCAAAAAGTGAAAAAACCCAAACATGCATCAACTGATGCTTGAATCAACAAAGTGTGGTTTATCCATACAATGGAGTATTATTTGGCAATAAAAAGGAATGAAGTACTGGTGCATGCTACAACATGATGAACTTTGAAAACATCATGCTAAGTGAAAGAAGCTGGTTACAAAAGACCACATTGCATAACTCCCATTTACAGCGTCACTCCTCATGGACATGGGGATTCTTTAGGGGGCTCTAAAATTAATGGTTGCACAATTCTGTGAATACAGTTGAAACCATTGATTTGTGCCCCATTTTTTTTGTAGAGATGGGGCCTTGCTGTGTTCCCCAGGCTGGTCTTGAACTCCTGGCCTCAAGTGATCCTTCCACTTCCCAAAGTGCTAGGATTACAGGTGTGAGCCACCGTTCCTGGCTGA
>NW_012152285.1:8118229-8161316 GCF_000956105.1 Propithecus coquereli
CTCTTGCTCAGGCTGGTCTCGAACTCCTGACCTTGAGCGATCCACCCGCCTCGGCCTCCCAGAGTGCTAGGATTACAGGCGTGAGCCACCATGCCCGGCCTTGAGTTCCATTTTGAAAAATAGAATGATAAGGTGCTTCTAGGGTCTGAAGCATGTAGTTTTAACTTTTGTTCAACTTTGGTTTTTTTTTTGTTTTTTTTAAGCCAGAATCAATGTTTATAACTAATGGCAAATTATAAATATTTTTTGACTTACTAAAATTTCAGAACAAAGCATATGTGACTACTTTTATTGAGGACTAAATTAATCCAGCTATTAGATTCTCCAAGTTTTCATTTTCCTTATTTTAAATCACAACCATTGGGGCAGGGGTGGGGAGGGAGATTACCCACTTAGATTCTTTCAAATTTGGAAAAAACTTATTAACCTCTCCTCCTTGTTTTTCTTAACAATTGCACTATAAAGGAGTACATAAAGAGATCCCAGCTTGATCTCTCTTCCTTCATTCAAACAGCTACCATGTCCTGGAGTATAGACACGTTGGCATACAATTTTTTTCATTGGCTAATTCATATTATCTTTCTTTCTTGCTCAAGTTCTTCCAAAGTCAATTCATACAAGCAGATCTTATTTCTTTATAGCTTCAGTGGAGCAAAATGACTCATCAGAGAGAATTGAAAGTCTAGTGAACACCTCTCATCATGACTTTCAAGGTTTGATTTCTTTAGTATTAGAAGTCTTTGAGCTTCATTGATGAAATCATTACATAATTACCTGTTATGTAAGTGTAGCAGATGATGTAATGAATCTGGACAGAAAATTAAATGTTTGACCCAGGAATGTTTATTTAATGTGTTTGATGGTGGCATTACTGGTTTACAAAAGATAATCTCAAGAGCAGAACTTTGGTTGTAAAATATTTTAGTGCATTCTGTAGTACAAATTAAATCAATCAATAAATAGTCTGGCTTTCAGAATAATTATAAAACATTACTAAAAAGTCAAAGATGTCCTAATTATTAATACTTTACATGTAAATTAAATGACAACATAGCTATATTGTTAGTATATAAGATGTAGGTTCAGTGCAAACTTATAAAATTGTGTGTCAAAAGGTAACACAGGGGCCAGGCGTGGTGGCTCACCCCTATAATCCTAGCACTTTGGGAGGCAGAGGCGGGAGGATTGCTTGAAGCCAGGAGTTTGAGACCAGCCTGAGCAAGACAAGAGTGAGACCTCATCCCTACAAAAAATAGAAAAATTAGCTGGGTATGGTAGTGTGAGCCTATAGTCCAGCTACTCTGGAGGCTGAGATAGGAGGATGGAGGTTGCATTGAGCTATGATGATATCACTTTACTCTAGCCCAGAGCGAGACCCTGTGTCCAAAAAAAAAAAAAAAAAGTAACACAGTCCATCTTAACAAATACTTAGTTGGCACCTACTATATACCAGGTACTGGGCCAAATGTGAAGATATAGATATTAAACAAAATAAGTCACCAGCCTTGAGGCACTTACGAAGTATATTTTTAGGAGGAAAAGGGCAATTCTCCTGTTGGGATATTAGAAAGAGGCAAGAGCTGGGATAGCCATGAATCACCCACACTAAAATAGGAGGTTTTTTGGGTTTTTTGTTTAGTTTTATTTTTTGTTTGCTTATTTGCTTGAGATGGAATCTCCCTACATTGCCCTGCCTCCTCTCAAACTCCTGGGCTCAAGGGATCCTCCCACCTCAGCTTCCCAAGTAGCTGGGATTACAGGTGGAAGCCACCATACCCAGAAAAAAACGTTACTGATATTTGATTATTTAGTGGGTAAAAAAATTAACCCATGATATCAAAGTACTGTGATAGAGATATATGGAAGGCACTATGAGGATACAAAAAGCAACAACTAACCCAACCAAGGTGGTCTAGGGAGACTTCCTGGGAGAGGTAATTCCAGACTTAAGTTTAATAGAATAACTAAGAGCTACCTGGGTGAAGAAGGAGTTGAGAAAGGGACTCCACAGAGGAGAGAGGAGAATGAGCAATGTCCTGGGGGTAACCATAATGTGTAAGAGAACTAAGAGTAGTTCTTTGTTTAAGAGCTTGAATTATAAAGTAAGAGAGGAAACTAAAAAGTTGACCTGGGTAAGGTGCAAGATAGCTTTGCATGTCATGTTGAGGAACTTGAACTTTATCTTGTAGGAATTGGGAAGCCATCAGAGGTTTTAAGCCAGTGAATGGTATGATCAAATTTGTGTTTTAGCTGAATCTTTCTAGCAGCAGTATGGAGGTTGGTGAATTGGGTATTGGAAGAGAGGAGAGAGGACGGGCAAGACCAAAGTCCCCAGGGAAGAGATTGTGATGTCTGAACTAGGACAGTAGTAGTAGTAGGGCTGGAAAGTAGGAAGAAAGTGAATACAAGAAATATTTAGAGGTTAGATTGGTACAATTTGGCAATAAGTTAGATGCAGGAATTGTGAGAGAGAGGAGTCAAAGCAGACTGAATCCAGATTTTGGTCTCAGTAATTAGGTAAGTGCTACAACTTCATGATGACATACCTTACAGTATCAGGAAGCTAAACTTACGACTGAAGAAAAACAAGCCGTGTGTGTGTGTGTGTGTGTGTGTGTGTGTGTGTGTGTGTGTGTGTTTGTAATAAAAACCTCACATTAAACTATTTGAAGTGAATCTACTTGAGGAAACTATATGAAATGTTTCTTGTATTGGATAATTGCATGTTTTTTTATTTTTCAAAAATAGGAAATAAAAAAATTCTTGATAAGAACTTAACAGCTTTCTGCATAGAACTTTCAGGAAGCCTTAGTCAAATATCTATTGTTCTTTGGACTTAAATACATAATTTAAATGTTTTAAACCTTGATTGCCAAAAGAATTACTTTAAAGCTCAACTACATATTAACTAAATGGAGAGTCAGAAGGTCCTATTAAAAGCTTATGTAACAAATTCTACTCCTAGGTATATACCCAAGGGAAGTGAAAACATTTGTTCCCAAAAACTTGTGTAATACATAAATATTCATAGCAGCATTATTCATAATAGCCAAAAAGTGAAAAAACCCAAACATGCATCAACTGATGCTTGAATCAACAAAGTGTGGTTTATCCATACAATGGAGTATTATTTGGCAATAAAAAGGAATGAAGTACTGGTGCATGCTACAACATGATGAACTTTGAAAACATCATGCTAAGTGAAAGAAGCTGGTTACAAAAGACCACATTGCATAACTCCCATTTACAGCGTCACTCCTCATGGACATGGGGATTCTTTAGGGGGCTCTAAAATTAATGGTTGCACAATTCTGTGAATACAGTTGAAACCATTGATTTGTGCCCCATTTTTTTTGTAGAGATGGGGCCTTGCTGTGTTCCCCAGGCTGGTCTTGAACTCCTGGCCTCAAGTGATCCTTCCACTTCCCAAAGTGCTAGGATTACAGGTGTGAGCCACCGTTCCTGGCTGATTTATATCCTTTGAATGGGTGAATTATGTAGTGCATCTCAAAGCTGTTAAAAAAAAAAAAAAAAACTAAAAAAATGGTGATATAACAAGAAATATAGGTTTAATTATAGTAAAGTTAGAAAAACAAAAATTAGAGAAAAATTGTGCGATAGCTACCATAAAGAAAGGTGGTATACGTAAGGTACCTCTCATATGTGATAGCTGTAAGACAATAAATCTAAAATTAGAAAAATAAGCCTATTAAAGATATTGGGGTAATCACCAGAACTAAAAAAGGAGTTAAACATGATTACTTCTAAGAATGGAAAAAGTAAGACAGTGAACTGTTGGTTTCATGGTATGTTCCATTTGATTATTAACTATGTATTACTGTGATAAAATTAATTTTAGTAAAAAAAAATTAACCACATAAATTCATACATATGTATCTATGTGCCATTTTAGCCATGGTAGTGACCAAAAAAATTCAAAATAAAGCAAATATAGATGTGTATAAATTGATTATGTAGATTTCACTATTTGCCTCTTTTTTTCCAAATTCCAAACCCACCTATTGGTTATCTAGGACTACTACATTAGCTTAGCATCAAAAATACTTAAAGAACATTCTACGTTTGCTATGTACAGGTCCCCTGAGTGAAGTGACTTAAAGAGACGGATATCTTTAAGCAGCCTCTAGGGCACAGAGTGCTCAGAGTTCACTCCTAGTCCTCACAGAAGTGGGAGTGGAAAGATGAGTGGGAGCAGGTTTGGCAGATGGGACATTTGAAGGTGGCAGGCTTGGGCGAGGGTGTATCAGGAGCCAAAAGGCAGCATCAGGGCAAGTCACACCCGAAGGCAAAAAAGTGACGTGGCTGAAGGTACAATATGGTTTTGCTGCTTTATTGTTTTTGTCTAAGCTCCTTCTGGCTGCTGCTTAAACTTCTCTTCTGTGCTGCACATGGAGTTTTCCAAACATGGTGTTTTCAGATAGCTGGAAAGGAAGGAAAAGCCAAAGGCTTTAAAAATCATGTGGAGCTCATCATTTGATCTCACCATATATTTAGAAAAAGGACTGTATTTTTCTCCAATGTGGCTAACTTAGTAAGACCCATTTTTGGTGAATTCCCAGGGACTAATTGCTCAGGATTTGTTTGAAGGACAAGTATTTCTTCCTTAAAGCTGTCTTAACATTTAGGATTTTTTTTGTTGTTTAAATCACTGAAACTCTCTAGGAACCCTTGCCTCAGCTTTGCTTTTTGGAGGCAAAGGAAAAATGATCTCCTGGTTTACTCCTGGAGTCTGCAAAGCAACTCTGAGGTCCCAGGTGGATTTAGTGTTTGGAAAAGGGTATTTGGGGGACTGAGGTTGACCCTGAGCCCCCAGGTCACTGTTCACGTTTACAAAAGCAAACCTGGTATCCCCAGTTGCTTTTCTCTTGAGGTTGGCTTAACTTTATTTATCTTCTGTCCTGGGTCACTGCCCCTGAGGTGCTTCAAAAGCAAAACCCAAAAGACCCCAAACAAAGAAAGCTAAACCAGATTCAAGGAAAAAATGACCTGACACTGTGGATTCACTTTTACAAAGGCAAAAAGTCACTTCAAGAGTTTCATAGAATGGTTTTAAGTCTGCCTAGATTCATTGTGGCATTTGCACAAAGTGATCTCAACAGGTCTGAGACCCCAAGTTTCTTGGGTGTAGATCCAGAGTGAGTCTGTAGGATGAGAAACTGTCAGCAAGCTAAATGGGTTGACACAAATGAATTCCTCAGTGATTCTGAAGTGATTCAACTATTTTGAGCATATAAATGGGACCACCCATGCAACCATTTCTTTCCTTAAGCTGATGTTTTTGTTTGCTGGACACACACACAGGGAACTCTGAGGAAGTGAAACTTACAACTCACTTACAAATATTGGCATACATCCACTTTATGTTTTCAGATTAGTTATGAAGGGTAGTTTTGAATCCTTGGTGAAAAAAAAAGTTAGGATACTAATTTCAGATAATCTTATAAATCATCATGAGATAGAACTGAGACACATTATTTCGCTATTCATTTTTATATGATCCATACTTTGCTTACTTCCCAAAAGGATTTAAAGTAGAATTATTTTACTTGACTGTTGGAACAAACCCATTTATAGAACTTAATACCAATTTTCATTATCGTGTGCCTGACTATCCTTTAATAAGTAATTGTAAAATTGCTTTTGGGTAATCTGGGGAGATTTTTGTTTTTGTTCATGTTTGATCTATGTCTCTGAACTTCAGGTATATGTGTTAACTAATAAATTCACCTGTTGAGACCATGTCTTACTGTTTATTTATAGGACTGAAAGATTTTGTGCGGTTAATAACAAATGTATTATTTGTGCACTGCCATCTGAAGGAAGCAAAACTTGAAATAGGTGAGGTTTTTCCATAATTTGGGTTTTAATATTAAGAAATAGTCTATCTTGTGAAACCTGACCAATTGTGAGAGGCACAAGGCAACGACTTTTGGTGTGCAGTGAAGGTGTCAATGTTTGTACCTGGCAGCAGTTTCCTTTTCCTTTCCTGTCACACTCTGAATCCAGAACAATCATGTTCTTTTTAGGTCATTACAATCAAAGACCAGGGATCGTGCTTCTTGGTCAGAACAGGCTTGAGTAGCAGCCTATGGAAATGGGCTCAGTCCATAAACTCTGGCCTGACATAGTGTTAGATGGGACCCAGGAATAAAGTCCTCATCTTATGTTACAACCTTCAATAAACTGTATTTTAAGAAGCAAAAAAGAACCTTATAATTGTTATGGATGGGAGACATTGGTAGATCATTCAGAAATATTAGTACTGCTTTCTCTAGGAAGATCATTTAACTCAATTAACATTAGACCCAGTCCTATATCATTAAGGGAATCTGTCCTCCTTATCAGTATCCCAGTGAAAACTTGGGAGAGGTGGAGGGAAGTCAGTTGACTGTATTCAGTTGCCATAGTTTGCCTGCAGGGCAACACTGGCCTTTTTCAGAGAGCTGTTAGCACAAACTAAAGTAGTCTATAGGGTGCTCATTTTTTGTACTCATGAAGCCTAACAAAAAAGCCCCAAGTAAACTTGGAATAGTGGTCTGGCATCATCAGTCAATCAGTTATTTCTTGAATATCTACTGAGTGATCACACTGTGCTGGACACACTTTATGAGTTTGCCTGCCTAGCTTTGTGAAGTTTGTTTCTGTTTACTTTTTCCAGCATATTACACATTTGAAAAATCCTCATACACATGGAAATAAGAAATCAGAATACGAGATCAGCATGGTTGTTTGCTCTGTATTTCCTTTCTACCCGCATCCCCATATCTTTTGGGACACCGACATGAAATAGTGCTCAAGTCTCCAGCCGTTGGATTCATGGCCCAGAGTAAAAGCAAGCAATCACCAGCTTGTGCATGAATTGGTGGTTTCTATCTTACTCTATATCAAACTGATAGTAGTTTCCTCGTGTGTTACTGTAGTTTACTAGGATTTTATGTGAATGGTTTTCTTTCTTTGTAATTTCTTCATGTTAACATCAAAATATTACTTCTTTGTTAGCTGCTTCCCCACTTACAATGTAAGCTCCTTGGGGAAAGGGAGTTTGCCTAGTTTCAGTACTGTATTTCTGGTGTCTAGCATACCATCTAGCACATTATAGGCGGGCAGTCAATATTCGTTGAATAAATAAATGGATCTTTTCTAGATCCTTGGCTCTTTTATCCACAGTGGCAAAGCATTCAACCATTTATGTGCAAATTTCCACAGGTATCTATAAATTATACGCAATGTATATTTCGATAAAGTATTGATGTAAATAGAGAAGCATATGGATTAGATTTGTCTACGTGTGGGCAGGTTGGTTTAATTTTATGGTTCCTGTAATTTCTGGTAATTTGCACATGAGTATCTGCATATGAGAAATTTGCATATGAGTGACCATATGTAAGCATCGTGTTTATCTAGGAAAGTCTGTTTTGTGCTGTAGCAGAATCAATTTTGTATTCACAGTTGGAGTTGGTGTGGGTTTTTAATTCATTGAGTAGGCTCCTCCTTTCCCACCTGGGGGTAGATCAGCCTAAGAGAAAAAAAGCCTCTTGTTTTAAGACCCCTCCCTCCTCCATATCCCAAAGGTCACATTGCTAATGCCTTTTGGAAAGAAAGGAAGATTATAGCCAGTCTATTAAGTGGTTACTTTCTGCTGACTATGTGCATGTGCACACACATTAAACACATACACCTGTAAAAGGAATCTTCTAAAATGAGGCTTTTGCTGACAGCTGTGGGAAGGGTATTCATTACTGAAATTCATTTTAATAAGTAAATATATAAACCTTACTTCTAACTGTAGCATTAACACATATCCATTGTGGAGTATTATAAAAATAAAATAACAGTTACCCTTAATCCTACCATACAAATAACAGCCATTCCTCTTCTTTCTTTTGTCTTTCTGCTTTTCTTTTTGAAAAATTATTATATTTAGAGATGGGGGTCTCACTTATGTTGCCCAGGGTGGACTCAAACTCCTGGGCTCAAGGGATCCTCTTGCCTCAGCCTCCTGAGTAGCTGGGGCTACAGGTGCATGCCACTGTGCCTGGCTTATAACAACCACTCTTAACATTTTCTCAAATTTTCTTCCAGTCTTTTTTGATGGGTTTTTATGTAACTTAAGCAGCGACATTTATCATAAAAATTTTCCCAAGTTATTTAAAATTCTATGTAAACATTAATTTTAATAACCATATGATATGCATTGTACAGATATAACTCACTACTTAACCATTCCCTTAATACTGAGATTTAAGCTGTTTTCGGGTTTTTGATAACACAAATAACATTTTTGATATTATCTTTGTGCGTAAATCTTTGTTTCCTGAAGTTACATTCCTAGAAGTAGTATTACTAAGTCAAAGGGAATGTCAATTTTTATACAGTTGTAAACACATTGCAGAATCATGTTCCAGAGAAGTTATACCAATTTACATTCTTACCATCTGAGTGTATGAAAGTAACTTTTCCTCCTCGTGAAAAGAGGGAAAAAATCTACTTGTTGCCAAACAATAGTTAAAAATTATACCGAACTTTAGGTAAGTTCCCTTTTGTTTTTCAGGCAGTATATTCTTTAACATTGTCTCAGTGTCGTTTCTGTACCAGTGTTTCGACTTTTGATATGACCTAGAATGTTATCTTGTCGGAAAGAAAATAGAGGGGGTTTTTGTAGTTAACATTTTCATGATAGAATTTTCTGCCTTTTTTTAGAAAGTCTCTGTTAATAGCTGTAAATTGGATGGGAAAAGAGTCAGACAAGTCCTTTACCTTCCTAAGGAAAAGCTGGTTTCTCATAACCTTTCTTTAGGTGGTTTTAATACCCTGGATTTCCATGCTCTCAGAGTCAGTGGGTCCGCTCTTGTATCTGATGAGTAAATGCAAATGTTTCCTCTATTTGAAGGCAAAACCAATAGACCCCTTACTTATAAAGTGAGTTAAAACAAAAAGAAAGAATAATATAAAAACTAAGGGAAGGGAGTAAGTAAAGCATTTAGCTTTCTGAAACAATTCAAATAGGGATAGGAAGTTGGTTTTAAATGGCTTAAAGGGGATTAGAGTTTTAAAGTTGGATAAAGAGTTTGGTGCTTTGGTTTAGGCATGGCATTGCTTTTAAAAGATTACTTCCATATTTGACAATGATTCTAACTGGAGATTATAAAGTAAATAGTCAATTTTAAGACACCACGGAAAACAAGAGGGTTTCTTTTTTGTTTTTGTTTGTTTATACAAAATGATTGCTAGAGTTAACAGGCTGAATCCTCAAGCCCTCATTTCATAATACTACTGAGGATCTATCACCAGGGAGAATCCAGCAGAGGTTGTTTAATGCACTTAATTGAGATTATCTGAGCTTTTGGTTTAAATTACTTTGGAAAAAGTCTAGGTGCAAACAGCTTCTTTGAAAGGTAAACATACTTAACACTAAGAAAAAAGGTTCAGTTTAAGTTCTTTAAAATTCTTTGTACAGGTAGTAGCGCCAACCTTTATTAATTGAATTTGGGTACCAACTGAATAACGTGTAAAGATAAAATCTCTCTACATCGGTACAATTGTTAATATGATTATATTAACAGTATTTTCATTATTTTATAATTATTTGAAAATACAATATTTTATTAGAAAACAACCCCTGGCAATTTTAGTAATGTTAAGTGAAAAGATAGTATCTACTATTTTGGTTATAAAGCACAGCTAACAAAGTTTTAAAGATGAATTTCCTTATTCTATTCCATTAAAAAGCAAGTCATATTAAAGTGGCCCAAGAATAACATATACTTAATTTATGTGTTAACTGTGGGTAAATAATCAAAAATTTTAACATTTCCCCCATCTTCCTTAGCTCCTTGACCTGTTTATGGTTTGGGATTGGTCTACTTATCTAGCCGATTATGGACAACCAGCTTCTAAGTACTTGCGGGTGAATCCAAACACAGCCCTTATTCTTTTGGAGAAGTGAGTATATTCTGAAAATTTTTTTGTATAACATTTTAGCATTATTTGATTCAGTGATAAAATGAAGAACTAGAGGTTTCTATCAAAAGAGAAATGTCTAGTTGGAGCTTAAAAGCTCAGTCCATTTTAATGACCAAAAGATAAGCCTTTCTTTCTTGCTCTTCAGAATTGGTGGAGTTTCATACATAATTGCTGTTCATAGTGATGAGGACAAAACATTTTTCCTTTTGTATCCTGAATTGCAGGCTTAATTGACCTTAGAAATGTGTTTACTGGGGATATAAGAATTGGAGCTTTTTTTTTTTTTTTTTAATCTGTAACACAGGAAAGAAGGTATAAGGTATTTTGTAAAATGTGGCCAGGAATTGGAATGTTTGCCACCAGTGCTATCTAAATCCTACCATTATGGACTTGAATTCTTTGCAGGTAGACAATATGTAATTTGAAAAAATAACATAGTAAAAACTGAAGTGACAGGATTTACTGGTGCATCTTGTCCCATTTAACATAAATTTCTTTTCCCTATTGGGTGGCAGACTTTTCTTTACTCAATCATATTTTAAGTATCAGTATTAAAATTTTCCATTTTAAAATTAAAATTGTATATCATCTTCCCACATTTCAAAATATCTGTGGTGTATTTGATTTGAAAGGACAAAAGGAACAGTTTAAAATAAATGTATTAATAAATTTATATAACAATGCCATGACACACCATTGAGGCAAAACATTACTATTTTAAATTTTCTAATGCTATTTTTCCTTTCACCTTGTCTTGCTATGAATGTGATTTGCAGAGTCCATAGAGGGTATGTATTTTAGCATACTTTATGGAATATTAGAAAATAGTGTGATAGTAGTAAACTTAGCATATTTTAGATTTACGTAACTAATGCAAAAACACCACTTCATATAGAATATAAAATAAAGCTTCTAATTTTTTGTGTAGTAGCTATATGTGTAAGTTTATTAGTACCTACTTTCTTTGAAGTATATTTTTCAAACATAGGATTAGTGCGAGATAATTCAGAGCATGCCAAGATATTTTACTTGTGACAGCACAGCTTTTAATTTCCTTTTACTAAGCTTCTTCATTCACATATGTTTCTAGGATGAAAGATACTAGCAAAAAGAATAATATATTTGCTCAGTTCAGGAAGAATGATCGAGACAAGCAGAAGTTGATAGAGACAGTCGTGAAACAGCTGAGAAGTTTGGTGAACGGTATGTCCCAGCACACGTAGACTTCACACCGCTTGCACTCAGCAGCACCAAATCTGTGACTCAACATTGATCTCCCACAAGCACTGGTCAGGATGCACCAATTTGTTTACAGAATTCAAAAATACAATAGAGAAAAGACATGAGGGCTTAAACAAGAAATACTAATAAATATCATTTGTATGGATTTTTAAATAATTAAATACTATTTTATATATGGAAAAATGTGACATTAATTTTTTTCACTTTTGGGGGAAAAAGGCAAAAGTATAACATCAAGTCAAAAACTGTATATGAAACTGATCACAAATACAGTAGAAAAACTTATGCCTCTACTCATAAGTACTTTTTTCTATCTCGAATGGTTTTCTGCTTTTTCATCAGTATATTGTTTTGGAATGCAATCATGTCTGATATGAGAGTATTTATTTCACTATCATTTTCTGACTTTTAGCTTTTATTTGCACCTCAATGCGATTTAAGTAGACTCAAATTTCTAATTCTGCTGATTCGGAGGGGGAAATAGACAAATCTTTAAAGCTCCCTGAAATCAAACTTGATTTAACTCAGTAAGAATGTGAATTATTTGTCCTCCTTGGGTGGTTTAATTTAATCGCTCTGAATATGAAGAAATGGTTTTGGATTTTCTAAAGATGCAGTGTCGTTTCTGTTCACCAGGGATAATATTTCCAACTGTATTGCTTGTAGCTGACCCCATTCTAGGATTTGTTTGGTTTGGTTTGGTTCAAGTTAAAAGAGAGGACAGAAACTAAATTGGGCTTTCCACTTCAGGTGCAGCTTGTGCTAGGGTAGATACATTCCTACAAACAGAAGTTACCACAGGGGTCAGGTTACTTTGTTCAAATAGCAGATCTCAGTACTGTATCCTCACTGTGGAAACAAGCCAAACCAAATGAATTCTGGAAAACCTAAAACAAATGTACATTTTCCTTTGTGTAAGTTACTGTGGTCCAAATGGCGATATAAATCTGATCTTTCTTCTCCTTCATTGTATTTATGCTGAATACTCCCTTTGCATTTTCAGGATTTATGCCTGTAAGAAACAATACCTGACTCTGTAAAAAAAAAAAAAAAAAAGCATAAAGAATTATATGTACATCTCTTGCTTTTGTGATGAAATATTAAAAAGATTGAGTAAGTTGTTGAAAATGCATTGCTGATTTTGTCTATTCAGAGCTTCCTGATTTAAAACAACTGCTTCCTTCAGAAAAGCATGTTATTCCCTAGTTATTGGAATGAAGTGGCACCAAAACAACAAAAAAATACATTTGTTCTCTTGATCATCTACCATCTTAAAGTATTTCACATTTTAAAAAATATTACGTGAAAAACGTGATAATGCTTCGGGCACAATAAAATCCGGAAGTTAAGAGAAGAGCGGTGAACAGCTAGCTCTCTTTGAAGACTCTGGAATGTGGCTGTCCCTCGTGTGCCTTACCAGCCCTCCAGGGGAGGAACTTGGATGCCTCCCCTGCTCTGGCAGACGCGTCCGGGGGGTCCCGGGATTCGGAGAGATGTCACTGTTGCACCGCCTGAAGCAGACCACTGTGAACCTCTCTACGGTTCCCAATAATCCAAGCACCCTGCACACTACCGTCCCGCGCCCCGCCAGCGCAGACACTCCTTGTCCTTGCGCTGTGGAGGCATTTAGAGCCCTTGGATGGGACACACAAAGCCCAAAACGCAACCGGGTAAACTGATGAAGCATCGTGGGGTGGACTCCGGAGAGGGGTAGATACTGGCTCCCTCCCTACGCACTGATCCGGGTTCACACACCCCGATGTGCCCACGCATATTTAAAGGGCTCCACGCAGAGTAATGACTGGAGGCGGGAGGGAGGGAATGAATTCGGTCCTGAGACCGGAAAGGGGCTCAGAAATATCTACTTCTCACGGGCTTCGGGCGTCTCTGTGAAGCGTTGGGCAGCAATGAAACTACCATCTTTCGAAGGATTCCTCAAGTGGTAGATCAGAGAACCAGGAAGGGCGAGGGGACTGTCGTTGAGTCTCAGCCCCGTTATCCCTGTGGGCTCCTGCGATGCCAACGCGGGCGTCGACGACCGCAGTTTCCCTGAAAGACCTAGCGAGGAGGCAACACTCCAGTCCTGCCACCTTGGAGTGGCGGGGGGAGGGCGCCTCGAAGCTCGAGGGCGGGGATCCTAGAGACAGCCAGCAGCCAGGGGTGGGCCCAGAGCGCTGCGGGGCGCCAGCGCGCGTGGGTCCAGCGCGCGGGCTTCGCCCGCTCTCCGGGCTCCTGCGAAGGGCAGGGAGGTTCTGGCGCGAAACCTAAGGCCCCGCCCGAGGATGTGCGCGGGGCGCAACCCCCAGCCCAGCCACAGCGCGCCGCGGCTGCCACGCCCTGCTCCGAGCCCCTCCGCGAATGCGCCGCTGCCCGCCGCCTCCAATCATTACTCTCCGTGGAGCCCTTTAAATATGCAAAGACACGTCACGGTGTGTGAACCGGGATCAGTCCGTAGGGAGGGAGCCAATATCTATATAAATGTGTCGGGGCGGGCCAAGAAGGGTTAAATGACCGGAGGAGAGAGAGGTGGGGCGGGGGTCTGCAGCCCTGCTAAGGGCAGCCCAGGTTGGCAACACCGGTGAGTTGCTCCTCTCTCTCCCCTTCCTTGCTGCTTCTATCCAGAGAGTGCCGGTCCCGGGGCGAGGTGGGAGGTGCCCGCGGGTGATGGCCGGGAGCGTTCCTGAGGCGGCCGGCACCCCCGGGAGGGACTGGCATTTTGGCCCTGGACTGGGGAAAATGTCCTTAGTGCGCCGGCCTCGAGGAAGGCGTATTCCCTAAGGGCGCACGGTCACTGCCACCTTCACTGCCAGTTTGTTTTTAGAGCGGAGTTCTTGTCCAAGTTTATAGATCTGCGGCTTGGCCCCCGAGCCCCAGGACCTTTCCGGACGGAACAGGTGAGCACTGCCCACTGCTCGCGCCCCGGTTCTTGCGTCCCCTGCGCTCTGTGAGTGGCCTGGCCCCAGCGGGCTCGTCATGTTCCCCTGGGGGCTGAGCTGCCTGTCAGTGCTGGGGGCAGCAGGCACTGCTCTCCTGTGCGCCGGCCTGCTGCTCAGCCTGGCCCAGCACCTCTGGACCCTGCGCTGGACGCTGAGCCGGGACCGGGCCTCCGCCCTGCCCCTGCCCAAGGGCTCCATGGGCTGGCCCTTCTTCGGTGAAACGCTGCACTGGCTAGTTCAGGTGAGCAGTCCATCGTCCCTGGGCCCTTTTAACATGGCCCTTCTTCCCCGGCTCCCACCGGACCGTCTTCGTTCTCAATGCCCCTGGGGTTCTTAGCCAGCCCCTTCCCGTCGCCCACGACCCCGGGGAACGCGCACAACTCTCACCTTTGCCTGGCTACTCTCCGCTCCCTCGAAGGGACCTCACATCACCATCACCGTAGTTCTACCCAGAGCAACTTAAACTTGTCCCGACACAACGCAGGGGTTTTAGGAAGGAGCCCTTGGGCTCTCCAGTCCCAATTCTGATCCTCAGTTTCTGCATCTCACCAGTGGGAACAGGAGCATCTACATTCCCACAGAGTAGTTGAGGAGGCCCATTTGGGACCGTGTTTTGTAAAGAGTAAAGCGCCAGCCTAAGGCAGGAAGTTGTGACCAAGGCGCAGTTGGGAGGTCTTGGTCAGATCCCCGGCCAGGCCCAGAGTCATCAGCTCTCCTCGCCTGCCTCGCTCGTAGGGCTCGCGCTTCCACAGTTCCCGCCGGGAGCGCTATGGGACAGTGTTCAAGACGCACCTGCTGGGCAGGCCGGTGATCCGCGTGAGCGGCGCCGAGAACGTGCGCACCATCCTGCTGGGCGAGCACCGCCTGGTGCGCAGCCAGTGGCCGCAGAGCGCGCACATCCTGCTGGGCTCGCACACACTGCTAGGCGCGGTTGGCGAGCCACACCGGCGGCGGCGCAAGGTGAGTAGGAACCCGGGAATGGGCTGCGGGAACGTCAGACCGCTGTCCCCGGGCATCTGCTGTGTGCCAGGCTGAGGCCAGGTGTTGGGCACACTGTGAACCCGACCAGGATCCCTGGCTAACGAGCGAGTGGCTTTGGGCTGGACCCCTTACCTTCTCTGGCTTCGGTTTATATAGACGAGGATCGGGCTAAAAGGTCCTTCAGCTCCGATCTTCTGTGACTGTGATACGAGAAGCGCTGGAGATTCTGACCTAGAGAGGCGTTGGGGAGACTTTCTGTAGGACATGGCAACTGGAGCCTGGATGGGTGGGAAGGACTGCGTACATCAGGACAGAACTAGGGGAAATGGCTAGAGCAAACGACATCAAGTTTAGGTCTGAGCGTCTCAGATGAGGAGGAAGTGACCAGAACTGGCCTTCTGGCCACTCCGGAATCGCCAAGCAGAGGACGCCCGATTGTGACCAGCGCTGTTCACACGCGCTCCCCACAGGTGCTGGCGCGAGTGTTCAGCCGCGCGGCGCTGGAGCGCTACGTGCCGCGCCTGCAGGGGGCGCTGCGGCGTGAGGTGCGCTCCTGGTGCGCCGCGGGAGGGCCGGTCTCTGTCTACGACGCCACCAAGGCGCTCACCTTCCGCATGGCCGCGCGCATCCTCCTGGGGCTGCGTCTGGACGAGGCGCAATGCGCCACTCTGGCCCGGACCTTCGAGCAGCTCGTGGAGAACCTCTTCTCGCTGCCCCTGGACGTGCCCTTCAGCGGCCTGCGCAAGGTACTGCCGCCTCTGCCCCCGATCTTCCTCTCGGGGCTCCGCGGCACAAGCGGGTCGCCCAGACCGAGACGGGGCGCCCCTGGCGCACCCCGCGCGCCACCTCTACTGGGGGATCCAGGCGCGGCCCAGGATGGGAAGGCGGCGTGGCGTGGCGGTGGACCCCGGGGTTGGCCTCTGTGCTGGCCCCCTAGTGTGACCCAGGGCGGGCCACATACTCTCTCTGGGACGCGCCTGACGGGACGCGCTCCAGCCTCAGCAACCGCGGGCTTCCCGAGTTTGGGTCTCGGTGGCAAGAGTCCCGCCAGTCGGCCCGGCCCCTTCCCGGAGCAGCGCCTCCTGGCCAGGTCTCCATCGCCTCCTCGGAAGCCGGGATGGCTGCGGAGCGCGAGGGCCGCAGACACGCCCCCGCCCAGCCCGGCGCCAGCCCCGGACCGAGAGGGGTGGGTGCCGGCTCCCCGCCTCCGGCCCTGGGCCCGCTAGTTTCCGGATCAGAGAAACGCTGCGTCTTCAGACTTCAGAGCAACGGGAGGGATTCAGAGAGCAACTAGGAGGCCCCACCCTGCCTTCCTCTCCCCGTCCTGGGACTTGTCACTGTGCGATTCCTTGGTTTTCAGTCACCTTAATAAAAATAATAAATATATATAAAGGGTCACGCTATGGGACTGATCGCCTTAGATACATTTTCTGATTTAATCCTTGCAGGCTGCAAAGTGTTATTCTCATTTTATTGACAAAACTGAGGCTTAGAGGTTAAATGACTTACCCAAGATCACACAGCTAGTGGGGGCAGAGAGAAGATTTGAACCCAATCTCCACTAGCTACAAAACTCAAGTGCTCCATACAATGTTCCCCAGGGGGATGCGTTTGCTGAGCTTGCTCCCTGACTCTGGGGAGGCACCCCAGCCCTCTCGCCGGTCCCCTCACAGAGGCTAATGCTCGGAACATGTCCTCTAAGTCGGAGCTTTCCCGGATGCATGAAGGTGCCCCTTCCTCTCTGCACAGGTGCCCACTGCCCCAGCCTCAGCCCAGTGTGGGCAAAAGGCAGTGGGCCGACCCCACCCAACCTGACTGGGCTCTGTGCCAGGCATTGACACTGACAGCTGTGTGGCTCTGGGCAATCGCTGGACCCCCCTGAGCCTCAGCATCCTCCCCTCGGGATGATAGTAACTATCTGCCTTCCTCGGAGGGGGCTCGTGATAGTCAAGACAGAATGAGGTTTGTGGACGGTGGACAAATTCCTGACCATTTATTGAGCCCTGCTCTGTGCCGGGAGCTAAGCCGGGAGACTGCGAACACCACGATCTGGGCAGAGCCAGTGCTGGAAAGGCTTTCCGGGTAGGTGGCCAGACCTCACCTCCTGAACATTGCTGCCCCACCTCCCTTCTTTCCCTGCACATCAGGGCATCCGGGCGAGGGACAAGCTGCATCAGCACCTGGAGGAGGCCATTGCTGAGAAGCTTCATGAGGATAAGGCTTTGGAGCCCGGTGATGCCCTGGACCTGATCATTCAGAGCACCAGGGAGCTGGGCCAGGAGCTCTCCGTGCAGGAGCTGAAGGTAGGTGGCAGGAGGCCTCTCCTTCTGCCTCGTTTGCATTCGCATATGCTGCAGCCCCGGAGCCACACCCTGTTTGGCTCCACATAGAGCCACTGGCACTCCTTAGGGTGAGGAGAAACAGGTGACCTGGGTCCCAGTCATGACTCAGCCACATCCACTAGCTGTGTGACCTTGGCTTCCTGGTAGGAGTGCTGAAGGCTGGAATCCTAGGCCCATGCTCTCTGGTTTCTGGCCACAAACAGCTCTGCTCCTCACCTCCCAGCCCCTTTTATTTGTCACCCATGCCTTTGCCTCTGCTGTCCCCCTACCTGTGAAGCCCTCTTCATTCCTTTTCTTCTACACTCTCTAAGGGGCTCAGGATCAAACTCCACATCCTTGAAGCCCTTTTCCTCCAAAACCCAACACTGTTCCTGCCTCACCTGGCCCCTCTGCCTGTCTGTTTTGCTAATGCAGATTTCCTGGAGGATTAGGATGCTCCCCATGTAGCACATGCAGTGGAGGGGAGGAGGGAAGCTTTGCAATGGCCCCCAGGGCCTGCTTGAGAACCCAGAAAGGAATGGTGAGGCTTGGGGGGAGGGAAAGGGAGATGAGAAGACCTCAGTCTTCTGTGAGGAGCTCCCATCCTTTCTCTGGGCCTCAGTTTCCCACTTTCCACCAGCCAGCCCCTGGAGCCTTAGTTTCTTTGCTGAGAATGGAACTAATAATCTCTGTATTCTCTACCCTGACTCCTGGGTGCTTGTGAAGTCTAGGGGAGTCAGAGGGTTAGAAGACAATGAGCAATGGGCTAGTGAGTTCTGGGGGAGGCTGGTGGGCAGGAACAGTTCTGGGCTGTGAAGGGGAGTGGTGACAGGACTGGGGAGGGGGGTGGCAAGGCCCTCCAGGTTCTCAGGAATCTATTCCATTCTGGCTTGGGTGTCAGGGGCAGGCCAGGCTGGGTGGGCCTGGCCAGGGAGGATGTTGGGGCTCTGGGGTCTCCAACCCAGTTCCCTATCCTGTGCAGGGTGGGTGGAGCAGGCAGTTAGCCTCCAACCAGGGCAGTCCTTCCACAGATAATGTTATGTACCTATTTGGTGCGGCTCCATGCTGGGACTGGGGATCCAGTGGGAGCAAAACACAGCCCCTGTCCTTGAGGCTCAGGAGAGGAGGGTACACGTTCATCCTCCGACAGTGGGAGTCAGTCTTATAAATACAAACTGTGGGTACTGCCAGGAAGGAAGACACACGGGGTTTAGGATTTGGGAGGGCAGAAGCAGTCAGTGAGGACTGGGGCCTGGAGGATGAAGCCACCAGTCCCCTCCTCTGCCCATCATGGGCAGAGCAGTCCAGGAAAAGATTTAGTGACTCATGGGGACCACTCCAGTAAGGGAGGATGAAGCCATCATGCTGGCTTTGTTGGGAGTCTGATGCTGCTGCTATAGGTGCCTTTGTCTGTTCCACTGAGGTCATCGTCAGGAGCCCAGCTGCAGTTGGAGGCAGTACCACCACGTGGTTAGGAGCACTGCACTCTGAGCCCGACTGCTGGGATTGCTAGCTGTAGGGACCTTGAGCACCTCTCCAGAGCCCCAGTTTCAAACCATGTAAAACAAGAGCAGTAATTGTGCCTCACAGGGTTGAGGTGAGAATCGAATGAATTAATAACCTTAAAGCAGTAAGGACAGTGCACAGAGTAAGTTTCCGGCGTTATCTCTGGGAACCCCGGCAAGGCAGGTGGATAGATCCTAATTTTGCCTGTCACGATATGTGACTTTCCCAAGTGACAGACTTGGACTTTAATCGACTTCAGGACTCGCTCATGTAGCCACGACGGTAGACATCCCTGATCCCTGGCCTTTACGCAATAGTGACTTGGGGCCCTCTCGCGCCTCCGGGGGGGCCATCGGGCCGGGCCGGAGCCCCTGACGACTCCGCTGACCTAGACTCAGCGCTTCCCGGGCTGTCTTGCAGGAGTCGGCTGTGGAGCTCCTCTTCGCCGCCTTCTTCACCACGGCCAGTGCCAGCACCTCCCTCGTCCTGCTGCTACTGCAGCATCCGGCGGCCATCACCAAGATCCGGCAGGAGCTGGTGGAGCAGGGCCTGGGGCGCGCGTGCGGGTGCGCGCCCGGGGCCGCTGGGGCAGTCGCGGGGTCCTGGCCCGACTGCGGCTGCGAGCCGGACCTCAGCCTGGCGGCGCTGGGCCGTCTGCGTTACGTCGATTGCGTGGTCAAGGAGGTGCTGCGCCTCCTGCCGCCGGTGTCCGGCGGCTACCGCACTGCACTGCGCACCTTCGAGCTCGACGTAAGTGCAAGTGCGCCGCGCACCTGCTGCCGGCCCCCTGCGGTCTAGGCGGAGAACTAATAGAGCCCCTCAATATGTCCTGCACTCCGCTCCTCTAGCTCCCTCACAAGGTTGAGGAACCGATCATTGTCACCTGTCCAGGGCCTCGGCTCAGGCTGGATTCCAGGGAAAGGCGGGCATTAAAATACAGGGTAGAGTTTCTTCATGGTCTGACCAGGCTGGCTCAGGCTGGGCAAGGTTAGGGTCTAGACCTGGGTCCAGCTCTGTAGGACCTTAGGAAGTTCCCTCTTCACTCTGGGCCTCAGTTTACCCTCTGGAAGGAAGCTGTTTTGGTCCTTTCCAGCTCTGACACTTCAGATGGGGCTGGGGCTGTGCGACAGAGTGGCGCACTCGCTCTGCTGAACCGAGGGTGTTTGCCTGAAAAGCTGTCACTGTAGTCCCCAGAACACCGAGCCCGGTGGCCGGGTGACTCCAAGAAAAGAGTGGGCACCTCCTTCCACACCCAACATCTGTGGCCAGGGTAGAGGGGGAAAAGGAACTGGGGCTTCTGCCCTGGAGGAGCTTAGCTCGAAGTGGAGAGAGATGGGGGCGGGGAATGACAGCCTCTTTCTATGCTGTGGTGTGAAGAAGGGAGTGATCTCTAGGGCTGGGAGACACCAAAACATTTTGCGAGCTCTTATTTGAACTGGAGCAGTGAGCAGTTAGGATGGGGAGCGCTCACCACACACAGAGAACAGCGCCAAGGTGGGTGTTTAGAAGCGTCTTGGATACTGAATCTGGAATTCTGGCTTCTTTTGGCAGGCACTGGGGTGCCCTGCACGACCTTAGGGAAACAGAAGGAGGGGAACACAGAGCTGGGGAAGTGAGCAGAGGACAGGGAGGGGCTTAGGCATGCTCCAGTTTACAGACCGGGAAACTGAGGTCTAGAGAATAGGGGGGAGAGAGAGAGCGCGCGTGCAAGCTCCTTGGACTATTCCAAGCTATTCTGTTCCTCTGTTAGAAACTGTGAGTATTCACCCTGGAATGTCTTGAGACAGGGGTAACAGCGTAGTTAGGGGATTAGAAGGCACATCAAAAAGTGAAATGGTTGAAAAAGCTGGGAGTGAGCAAAGGGGATATGAAAGCTGCCTTCCAGCATTTTAAGGACTCACCTGTTTAATTCTCATGTGTCCCTTCTTAAAGGGTGGCTATCAAATCTGAACATTATTGCCCAGCTGATGGGTGGGGAGGAGGGGAAGGTTTGGTTCAAGGCAAAGAAGAGCTTTACAGCAGAGCTGACCTAAAGGAATGGATATCTCTGTCCTGTGCCTTGTTCCAGCTAAGGCATCTGGGAGGTACAGGACTAGAATTTAGGTCTCCTGATGTAATGTCAGAAGGAAAAAGACAAAAACAAACACAGGAACATAAATAATAGATCCCATTTACTGAACACGAATATGTGCCAGACCCCTAATTCGAATCCTCACAACAAAGTGGGCATTTTTGTTCTCATTGAAATGAGAACAATTTCGATTAAGAAACTGAGACTCAGAGAATGAATATGTAGCCCAAAATCCGGCAGGTCATACGGCTCACTTTGAAGGAGCTGAGATTGGAACGCAGAGCTTTCTCCTGGCTTCGGGATTAGCCGCGCGTTTCTTGCGGGTTTTCGAAAGCCTGGTTGATGCGCGGGGTGGAGGGTCGGTTGGGGCCGGGTTTCCAGGTACCTCGTGGTCAGGCTGGTCTTCTTCCCTCCCCGCAGGGCTACCAGATCCCCAAGGGCTGGAGCGTGATGTACAGCATCCGGGACACGCACGAGACGGCCGCGGTGTACCGCAGCCCTCCGGAGGGCTTCGACCCGGAGCGCTTTGGCTCGGTGCGCGAAGATGCGCGGAGCGCCTCCAGCCGCTTCCATTACATTCCGTTCGGTGGCGGTGCGCGCAGCTGCCTCGGCCAGGAGCTGGCGCAGGCTGTGCTCCAGCTGCTGGCGGTGGAGCTGGTGCGCACCGCGCGCTGGGAGCTGGCCACACCCGCCTTCCCTGCCATGCAGACCGTGCCCATCGTGCACCCAGTGGACGGCCTGCGGCTCTTTTTCCACCCGCTCTCGCCTTCGGCTGCGGGGGATGGGCTATGCCTCTGACGTGCTGTGTTGCGGGACACCGCTTGGCCGGTGGCAGCGACGCGCACGCAGCGCCACTCACCTGCGGCTCCCTAGTGCGGCGTCGCGCACGCACTCACTCGTTCACTCACTCAATTAACATTCACCAAACGCGTTTCTGTGCCAGACTCGAGGGAGGAGAAGCTCGAGCCACAACAGCTGAGCTGGAGAAGCGCCCAGGCGGGTGGGAATGTGTCTCCTGCCCTCCGCACCCAGAGGAAGGAAAGGTCGTGGGCCAGGTCTCTTAAGCCCTTCCCAGGATATCCAAGCAGGGATGGAGGGAACAGATCTGCACTAGGTGTTACTCGGTTTCACCTTCCCGAGCCAATGCCAGGAGGGTGCGTGGATAGCGGGGCTGCAGGGGAGGGGAGATTGCACCTTGCAGATTGTGCCAGAGCCCCGGTGCAGGCGGCGGGACCTGCAACCCTTTCAGGGAAGTAGAGCTGGAGACGCATCCCTGGCCTGGCTTTGGGCCATAGGAAGACACGTGGAGCAGGATCCCGGACGGAAGTTCCCCAGGCAGCTGGTCTCCGGCTTTGTGCGCCGTGGCCACTCGGCCCATCTCGGCGGAAACTCGGAACAGTGGGCGCTGCCAGGGCTCTAAACGGCTCAACATCACCGGATTCTGCTGGCGACTTCTAAAAGAAAAATTCTTACTTCAAGAACGCATTTAATCTTCCCATTTATACAGGAGAGAATAGGCACACCAACATGTCTCTAAGGCTGGATTATTTCATGGGAGGCTAAGACTTAATCAGAGAGGTTTGGGATATTTGTACCCAAAATAGGAAGGCCACGAAATAAAACTTCCTCCCAGTGGTTGAGCGAGGAGGCTGGGGCTTAGCTGGGCAGCTGCTCCCTGGTGGGAAGGCCTGGGGTGGAGGGTGGGGGAGGCCTGGGAAGGACCCATCCCACCGTATGTATACCCAGAGAGGGGCTGGGAGCTGGGCAGCCTGAGGCCCAGGCTCTCAGCGGGCTGCAAGACCCCCTGGGATTACTACTTCAGCATCCTCTATCACAGGGAGAAACTGAGGAGCCAGCAAGAGGAATGATTCCCCTGAGGAGCCAGCCACAGGCTCCTGGACTCCCCAGCCAGTGCTCTCCTCCTCCCCATCACTTAACTCCCCTGCCCCAAAACTCTGCACCTGTGGCCACCTTGAAGCTCTTTTGCCTCCTTTTCATAGTGATCCCTAGCTTGACTTGAGGACTCTCTCAGCCTTCCAATATAGAGGTTTCCACCAGTGTTTAAACCAGAGCCAAAAGCTCCCACCATCACTTCCAACAGCCCACTTCAATATACCACCCATCTTCCTATGGCTCGGACAGCTGGACATGATGGGTGAGCCAGAGAAATCGCTGCCCAGGCCCAAGCTGACCCCTTAGTGAACCAGAAGGAAGCCAGTGTCCTCCTGACCTTATGGTTAAGGTGGATCCCAAAGCCAAAAGCAAAGAGGGATATATCGGGGCGTGTACAGGGTGGGTAGCTCAAGAGTGCAGCGGACCCTTCCAAGCTGGGCTGAAACCGCCATAACTCCCACACAAGGCAACTCATCACCCATTGCTAGTGGCAGGCTGGTCGCCAGACCCTGAGCTTGGCAAAGGTGGCAGGATGTGGGCCTGCCCTCAGGGTGCTCTTGAAAAACCACCCAGAGGACAGCCTAGTGGCAGAAGCTCGGGTTTGGGTGAGGAGGAGGAGGACCTGGGCTTCAGGGTTGATTATGAATTTGGGAGAGAAGAGAAATGTGGAGTGTGGCCTCAGAAGCAAGGACAGTGGAGCTGGGTCCAGGAAGACCTGGTTTACCTGCTCTCGGGTCTAGACAAACTATAAGCCCTGTAGGGCAGCTCCAACTTTACTTTAATTGATTGATAGCAATTGATTCAGTAATTTCAAGGAATATCCGAACTCCAGTTTCAGTAGCCGCAGGTTCTCTAAAGAAGGAGCAGAGGAGGTTCTTGCCCTCCCGGACTTGATATGCACGGGAAGGAGGCAGACAATACATAAACTAGCAACGAAAAGAGCAAGAATATGTCCAGTGGTGATAACTGCTGTAAAGAAAATAGAACAGGCCTGCAACACAGGGTGCCTGGGGCTAAAGTTGGCTGGGTGGGTGGGGGGAACTTCTTTGAGGAGGTGACATTTGACTTTAGTAAGAACCAGCCAGCTGTGCTCTGGGGGAGGGGTGACCCAAGCAGGGGAAGCAGCAAGTACAGAACCCTAAGACAGGAATGAGTGTTCAAGAAATAGAAGAAAGGGTTGTGAAAGGAGAAAAGTGGAGGAGTGCTTCCAGGTCCCTGGTTCATCTGACCCCAGTGTACTCCTGGGTCACCACCCCTCCCCACCAGCAAAAATACCGCTCCCCACCCCCACCCCCGGGCTTTAGCAATAGGGAGGCTGTTTCGTAAACATCTCGGAAACATTTTGTTTTCAGTGAACCAACTCCCCCTGCCCGCCCACCACCACCCGAGAAAGCTTGGCGAGGTTCCTAGATCAAAGTTCTCATGGAGCTGGTAATTTATTGACCCCTTTCCCCCTTTCAAGATGTTTTTTAATGATCTTTCACTCTCACATTTAATCCTTTCCTGCTGGACGCCCCCGCCAGACGCCCTCGCGGGTCTTCATGGGCAGATAGATTTTTTAAAAAATTTTCCCCTGTGGCAATTTCCAGCGCGCAGGCCCTGCTCATCCTGTGACCCGGCGCGCGCTGAACTTGGCGAGGTGGCCCCGCAGAGTTCACTCGGATGTCACGGTCCGGCCTGGAGGGGTCACAGGCGGGTCAGGCCGGAGGATTGGGAACGGGCCCCAGGTCACGCCCCCGCTCGCCAGCTCTGCACACCGGCCGGAGGCGCAGTCCAGAAAGGGGGGGCTCGGGGTTTCTGAGAATTACCTCCAGTGCGATTCGCCGGGGTTCCTGCCGGTGGCCCGAGGTTGGCTCGCACTGTTTATAGTCACCAAAGCGTTAGAAGAAATGACAGTAGGAGAGGCTGAAACCCTGCCCGAAGCCTTTGAAACGCTGGGCAGCGCTATGGGGAAACGCTGACTCCCCGAAACCCGAAACCCGCACTGTGGCGACCCCGGCTTGCAGCGTTGCTGGAACTGTGCGGGTCCCTAAGACCTCCGCAGATTATTTCCTGGCCCCTTGGGGTTTAGGGACCCCCGGTAGGGCAACTTTTTACCAGCTCTCAGGATCAAAGTATTTTCCATCTCCAAAGGGCCCTCTCCAAGGCTTTTGCAAGAGTCAGTGCTCGGTTCTAAAAAAAACGTCCGTCTCTCTGTTTCGTTTCCGGCGCCGCTGGTGCGTTCGGCGACCAGACCAAGAAGCGCGTGGCCCTGACTGGTCCGAAGCGGCGTGGCTCGGCCAGGTGGCGCAGGAGCGCACGGGCGCGTCCAGCAGTGCCGTAGCTCCAGGCATTGTAGTTGGGCAAAATACTGAAGACCTGCTTCCCAGTACGGATTCCTTCAACCCTCCGAATAGCGGTCGGCAGAGGCCTGGGTTTAGGGCTGAGCACCCCTCTCACTTGGGTGAGGACAATGGCTTTACTCTGGGCCGGAGCTAGGAGAGAGGAGGAAGACTCCAGCGACCCGGGTGCAGGCTACCCTGGTAACGCAGACTAGCGTGCCTGGAGCTGGGAAGAGTATTTGCAAGCAGACGGCCCTTTTGTGAACTCACAATGACACGTGTATACGCGTGGGGAGGTGTATACACGTCGGGAATGATCGCTTCCACATTAAGGAGGAAGCAGGCACGAGGATGCGTGGTGACTTGCCCAAGGTCACGCAAGACGAGATGGAGCTGGGAGTCGGAGCCAGGACTCCTGAGCTTTCCTTCCTCTATCTCCGTCTCCTTATCTTGCCAGGACTAAGGACCCCCTTCCCCGCTGCCTAGCTGGGGCTTCAAGCCCCAGGGCCCCCAGAATCGGGCCGGCGGCGGTCGGATTTCAGAGCCGAGCCGAGCGCTGACTGCCGAGCCGCGGATGTGTTGCCCCTGTGGTCCCTCACTAGGGCGTCAGGGCTGGGGAGCAGGCTTGAGTAGGGTAGCACCTGGGGTCCTCAGGGACCTGGAGGTTCTCTTGTATCCTTAAGTAGGGCCTTCGGAGACTCATGTGTGCTGGCCCCCTTGCGGGGGTCGGGGAGCTGAGATCCACGAGCCGCCGGCCATGCCTGACTCCCCGCGGCTCCCGCTTGCATCCTGGCCTTGGGCTCTTCTGCGGGATCTTCAGAGAAGTCGGGACGTCTGCGTTGTGCTTCGCTTTTTGGACCTCAGTTTCCCCAATTGTGGGACGAGGCAGCTGGACGATTCCTGAACGCATTTCCCCTTGCTTCCCTGGCAGGTGGAAGGGAGCTCACGCGGCGCCTGCAAAAGGAAAGCAAGTGAGGGCAGTTTGGGCTGGGGCAGCCCGTCGGAGCGGGCAGGAGGGATTCCGAAGGGACCTCCAGGAAGCCTAGGGCTTGAATTCCCGCTCCTCGGACCCCTGGCCCGCCCCCGCCGCCGCCTCGGAGCTCCGCACACCTTGGACGGGGGAGGCAAGCTGCTCCTAGCCCCGCACCCCAGGAGGCACGCTCGGAGGGAAGCCGCCACCGCCCCGCCTCTGCCTTGGCGCGGAACAAACAGTTAAAGATTTTGGGCAGCGCCTCGCGGGGGGAGGAGCCAGGGGCCCAATCCGCAATTAAAGATGAACTTTGGGTGAACTAATTGTCTGACCAAGGTAACGTGGGCAGCAACCTGGGCTGCCTATAAAGCGGGCGCGCGGCGGGTTTTGGAGCGCTGGCGGCGGGCAGCAGGTGGCGCGGAAGGCCGAGGCGCACCATGGGGCTGCCGGCGCTGCTGGCCAGTGCGCTCTGCACCTTCGTGCTACCGTTGCTGCTCTTCCTGGCCGCGATCAAGCTCTGGAACCTGTACTGCGTGAGCAGCCGCGACCGCAGCTGCACCCTCCCCTTGCCTCCCGGGACTATGGGCTTCCCCTTCTTTGGGGAAACATTGCAGATGGTGCTGCAGGTAAGGGAGCTTGGGGCGAGACAGGACGCTTTCCCGGAGCCCGGCTCGGCTCTGGGCTCGCGCTGAAGCAGGGGTAGGTGCCCCGGGAAGGAGATGACTGCGACTAGGAGCCGGGCTAGCGGAAGGCGCGGCGCTCCCCGGCGCCCCCTCACGCCCGCCTCTCTCCTCTGCCTTCTTCTCACAGCGGAGGAAGTTCCTGCAAATGAAGCGCAGGAAATACGGCTTCATCTACAAGACGCATCTGTTCGGGCGGCCCACGGTGCGGGTAATGGGCGCGGACAACGTGCGGCGCATCTTGCTCGGAGAGCACCGGCTAGTGTCGGTCCACTGGCCCGCGTCGGTGCGCACCATTCTGGGCTCCGGCTGCCTCTCCAACCTGCACGACTCCTCGCACAAGCAGCGCAAGAAGGTGAGGGCGGGGTGGCGACGTCTGGACAGGGAGGAGGCTCCCATTTGTTGGAGGAGTTCGGGCACATAGATGCTGGGCGGGCGCTAGCAGCGTGAGGTGTGGGCTAGAACCCTCTCCGAGCTCCAGGTTAGCTTTCCCAGCCTGGAGGTGCCGCGAGTCTGGCGGGGCTGGGGACGGCGAGAGGAGCAGATGGAAGGTTTTTAACGCTGTCCCCTCCTCGGGGCTCAGGTGATTATGCGCGCCTTCAGCCGAGAGGCGCTCCAGTGCTACGTGCCGGTGATCGCGGAGGAAGTGGGCAGCTGCCTGGAGCGGTGGCTGAGCTGCGACGAACGCGGCCTCCTGGTCTACCCCGAGGTGAAGCGCCTCATGTTCCGCATCGCCATGCGCATCCTGCTGGGCTGCGAGCCCCGGCTGGCGGGCGGCGGGGACGCGGAGCAGCAGCTGGTGGAGGCCTTCGAGGAGATGACCCGCAATCTCTTCTCGCTGCCCATCGACGTGCCCTTCAGCGGGCTGTACCGGGTAAGGGCTGCAAGCCGGATGCGGAGTGAAGGGCGCGGGAACGGGCGTTTGCTGACCGCCGCGCGCTCTCTGCGCTCAGGGCATGAAGGCGCGGAACCTCATTCACGCGCGCATCGAGGAGAACATTCGCGCCAAGATCTGCCGGCTGCGGGCGGCCGAGGCGGGCGGGGACTGCAAAGACGCGCTGCAGCTGTTGATCGAGCACTCGTGGGAGAGGGGCGAGAGGCTGGACATGCAGGTGAGTGGTGGCTTCAGAAGAGGCACTGCAGAATTTGGTCCCCTGGCTTTCCAAGCGCGGTTCCTGGGGCCCCCAAAGTGCCCTCCTGGGGCCCAGCTTCCCGGAGTGGGCTGCCCGCCCAGATTCCACATGGGATCCTGAAGGTTGAGACACCGGGTCAGGAGAGCTGTGCACGAGGCTACCGGGACTGGGAGCGTCCCCTAGGCCTTCCAGGTTTTAAAGGGAAAGTTGGAATTTGCAAAATGTTAATAAAGAACCCTGGGCGATTTTGATAAAAACAAGGCTTTTTAACTCAGGAGCTCCTGGTAGAGTGGGATCCTACTCCCCTTCCTGCTCTGGCTGAACTAAAGGGACTTCGCATTTTGTTGAAAGATATTGCTTTCTTTGACTTTCTATTAGCAAAACTTTAAGCTTAGTCTTCCCTCCAGAACCCCTAGTTTGGTTCTGAGTAGTCACTGTGTAAAATTGCTTGCAGATTTGGGCAAACGTTGGTCTTACTCCATTTTTAGGCACTAAAGCAGTCTTCAACCGAACTCCTCTTTGGAGGACACGAAACCACGGCCAGTGCAGCCACATCTCTGATCACTTACCTGGGGCTCTATCCGCATGTTCTCCAGAAAGTCAGAGAGGAGCTGAAGAGCAAGGTAGGGAGACTCTGGGGGTTCCCTATTAGCTTAGGAAATCCAGCTGCTCCCTAGCCAACTTCGGAATAAGCAAGTGTGCTGCCTTGGCTGAATATTTTTAAAGTGCAGGGCCAAGAGGTGGAGGGGCCAGTGGGGAGAGAAAATTAGCTTTGTGAATAAAAAGAATGGAATTCGGAGCTGTGATCCCACTTGGGTAGGGTTTGACCTCGTATTCCTACCCCTCCTCCACCTGTTGCAGAACCATGGAGATTTTCAGATAGGTTCTACTTTCCTGAATTTGTCTGTCCAAGGACATGAATAGTGATAAGCATGGGTAGCTGATCAGTGGTGGCGAATGGGGTGGGGGAAGCTTAACCCTTCTAACTGGTGAGCAGCCTTCTCTCGGAATTGTAAATAGGTAGTGGATTTGGGCTGAGGAGTGGAGGCAAATGGTTGCTAGCTGCTGTTTCCTCCTCACAGCTTCTCATCATGGGGCCCTTTGGGTTTAGTCGCCACTTAAGCCCTGTTTATGTCTGCTGGGCTGATTTTATTGGAGCACACCATACCCATTCACCTCTGTGCGACTGTTTTGATAGGGTTTACTTTGCAAGAGCAATCAAGACAACAAGTTGGACATGGAAATTTTGGAACAACTTAAATACATTGGGTGTGTTATTAAGGAGACCCTTCGATTGAATCCCCCGGTTCCAGGAGGGTTTCGGGTTGCTCTTAAGACTTTTGAATTAAATGTAAGTTAAAATTTCTCTGCCCCCAGCCTCCCTTTTGTTGAGGTTTTAAAACTCCCTCTTGCATTGGCTTAACTTCTTTATGCTTTTGGTAACATTGTCCCGCCCTATGTTGCTGTCATGTTTCAGCAACCTGAATCAATCTCTTTCTCCCTCTCTCCCTCTCTCCTCCCTCTCTTTTAACTCATAACTCCCCCAAAGATATAGGTGACAGGTTTTTGTTGTTGAAAGGTGAATTTCAGTTTGTCAGCCCTTGGGGCTTCATACTCTTTTGCAGGGATACCAGATTCCCAAGGGCTGGAATGTTATCTACAGTATCTGTGATACTCACGATGTGGCAGACATCTTCACCAATAAGGAGGAATTTAATCCTGACCGATTCCTGCTGCCTCACCCAGAGGATGCATCCAGGTTCAGCTTCATTCCATTTGGAGGAGGCCTCAGGAGCTGTGTAGGCAAAGAATTTGCAAAAATTCTTCTCAAAATATTTACAGTGGAGCTGGCCAGGCATTGTGACTGGCAGCTGCTAAATGGACCTCCTACAATGAAAACCAGCCCCACCGTGTATCCTGTGGACAATCTCCCTGCAAGATTCACCCGTTTCCAGGGGGAAATCTGACGGGCACGAATGCTCAAACCTCAGACTTATTGGAAATGTACATATGAGTTTTCATATAGTGTCGCGTTGACTTTATATTTAATTTCTAAATGTATATTATAATATTTATGTGTCTCTAGTAACACGGTCTTTAAATATTAAAATAATGAATTTGTATAATTTCCAAATAAAGTAAAATTTGAAGGTGCTATTCTTGTATTTAAGATTACTGTCAGGGAAAACTCACGGGTTTAATATTTGTACTTAGTGTATTTACCCAGATTTCTAAATGTCTACCTGGGTTTATTTGTTATCTGTGCATATCTATTTTCTGTGAGGAAGAAACCTTAGCTATTTTGTTTTCTGTTAAACAATCATTAGCGGATAATATTGTGTGTGTGTGTGTGTGTGTGTGTGTGTGTGTGTTTTAGTCCAAAGGTATCTTTGTAAACTCTTCTATGGTAGTTTAGGTTCCCTATTTGAAAAATCCATAAAAGTTAATTTTAGTGTGTTTTTTTTTTTAGTTTGCTTTACTTTAGGGAAAGATGAATCTGAAAAGGTAACACTTTGAGAACTGTCATTCTAATATAACACCTTCAGCCCATCCAACATTTAATAAACATAATAAATCTATGTTGTCGGCTAGTGCCAGAGCTGTTCTCTGAAGTTAAGGTTTTAGATAAGACAAAGCCAGTCATTTCAATTATGGACAGTTCTTTACTAAAATGAGACCAGAAATCATTGGCATGTCACCTTTACTTAGAAGTTGTGTATGAAAACAGTATTGGGAAAAGCAAGTTTCTGGTTTAGATAAGCTGAGCTCAGGTTTTCTTTATTCAGAATGAGGCAGGAGGAGCAGATTTAGCAAACTGACAGATAAAGTTTTTATCTATCCCAGGCAATAGGGTGTGAGCCTGACATGACTGATAAAATGGCCCAGTCATGACCCTGTGAACCTTGGCTAACCTCCGTGAAAGCACAGTTTTGTCACATTTCTGACCCTGGCATAGCCACGGTCTGAACTGAAGGCCAGACTCTCAATCCAGAAAGGTTAGCCCCGGTGACTTGCTTATGCAAGCACATTCAGTTTTGAAATGGCACAATCTGCTTACTGAACCTCTGATAGCTTGTAGGTTTTGGACATTAAAATTTTCATTACCATTTTAGAATTTGGCAATGCTGCAGAAACCAGGTGGTCTAAATAGGTGTTTGAAAGGCTTCTGTCTACAATTAGAGTTACATGTTCTACCTGACTGTAGTTTTTAGGTAGAACTTGGGTTGTACTTATTGTTGCAATCCTCTGATTTTTAAAGGGTGTTTATATGATAACTTATAATGCCATTAAAAAGTAAAAGAACATTGCAGCCTTATATAATTTCAGCCAAAGCTTTAGTGTACTGAAGTGTGCAAAGATGACCCCCTACCCCCAACATCTGCACTGGACCTTTCTAGCTAGGATAGCGCACTAGGCTGAGGACATCGTTATTTCAGATAATTTATACAGGGCCATTTTTTAAAAGATCTCAATGCTTTTCATTCTGCTGGGTGACAGTCTTTACAAACGACATCTTTGGTGACTTCATGGCTGTGTGTCTCTATGAGCACAGTGCAGTAAGAAATTTGAGCCATTTTAACATATCATTCATTTTTTATCTGGAGAGCTTCGAGGAAAGTGCTTCTGGTTTGCGTTTCCCAGGGCTACATTTAGCCCAATTATACTGATCATTTACAGAGTAGTAAAGAATTTACCTTGAAAATACATTAAAAACGCAATCTTTGATAATGTGCTTAGTGCAGAGTAAAGGCAGCCTACAAGTGTGTGAGTGAGGCAGTGGACGTTTGTGGGCTACTGTCTGGGACATAAAACGGGCCTGGGTCCCATCTCTTGGGGGCGAGCATGTTTTATGGCACAGGCACCCCTGGGCTGGTGTCCATGCAATGGAGAAATGACGTACACTTGGCCAAAACTGTGGAAGGAGGGGAGACCACTCTGGGAAATGATCCTTTGGGGTCCCAGGGGCATGGTGCAGTGATGGACGGGTACAGTGGCCATGCTGGTGCCCTTTGCCTCCCCTTCCACAATATCCTTTGTCCCTGCCACCTCCCATACCCTCTTCCCTTCCATCAGGGCTGTGGTGCCACCAATGACCGGCGGTCCTCAGGACAGGGCTGTGAAAGGCTTAATGCTTCAGCATTCAGAGGGATTGGCGCCTTCACCTTCACCTAGCACAGTCTTTGGAGGCCCGGGAGTGGCTGTGATTTGCCAGGGGCCACACAGGGAGTGGCAGACCCAGGAAAGGTCTGCAGGTGACTGGTGTTTTTTTTTTTCGTCTTTTCTTAAAACAGCTAACAACACCTACCTGATTTCTTTCCAACTTTCTGTCGTCAAGCATGTAGACCCAGGGGTCACCACCTCCTAACTTCTCTTCATGTCCCCTGCCACCACTCCCCTCCCCAACCCTGTGACAGTGCAGACCAATTCTATTGCAGGCCACCAGAGGTGACTGGTGAAATGGAGCGGTGAGGGGAAGTGGTTGCTCCCCCAAACCCCCATCTCCTCTTGTGGTTTCAGTGCTATTTGCACCTTGCCACCCCCAAGAGGTCCACAAGGGGGCGGGCTTCTCCCTTCTATGCCAAGCTCAGGGCCCAGGGGTTTCTCCCACCAGTGTCCATGAACTCCAGCGTCCACAGACTCTGGCCCCGGGCCTCTTTTACCCCGGACAGGGAGAGGCTGCAGAGCACCCAGGGCTTAGGAAATACTCGGCGTCAGGCCTGGTCAAGGCTGCCTGGCCCCTCTAGGGGGTCGCCCCAGCCTGGGCTGACTTGGACCATCTTTCAGGGCCTGAAAGCAGCAGCCACCATCCCTCTGTGGACTCTGAGGTCAGAGGCTCCGGTTTCCAGTGTTGCCCACGCACGGCGCACGGTCTGACCTTTGTTCTGTCACTCTACCTGGAAAGACACTCTCTGTTTTGAGGGAGCGGGGAGCACAGTTTTCAAAGAACGTGGACCAACTAGTCAGCGTTCAGGTGACCTTAACCAGGTACAGGAGTCGTCCCACTATGGCAGAGACTGGGGGAGTTTGGAGAGGTTACGGCGGCTGTTAGTAAACTTGGGTTCAGGCCTGTTCTTCTGAAGCGTGTGCGTAAGAAGGTCAAGTGGAAGGAGAGCTGTGTTAGCACCATGTGAAGGAAACGTTCTGAGACGACTAGAGCCCTTTGGTGATGAAACAGGCTCCTCTGTGAGAGAGCAAGCTTCCCGTCCACAGAGGCAGCCAAATACGAAGCTGGACAACAGAGTAGCCAGAGGGATCGAGACACAGAGGGTGAAGTTGGGTTATAGGACCTCTAGGTTCCCTTGCAAAAATTGTACAGTTGGGGAATCTCTGAAATGTGCTTCTGTATTCATTCAATTCCTCAAATGCTGACTTCGAAATGCAGATTAACCCCAATCTAGGGAGATAGGACATCCTCACATCATGGCCTGGGGACCTCTCTCCTGCCTGGTGACTTGGTGCTTCCAGCCCCAGTTCCCACAGCTCCAGGGCCTCTCCCAGCTGCTCATGGTGCTGCCGTTCACTTGACCTGCCCCTGGCCTAACGCCCTTCCCTTCCCCAGTAACCCCCCTCCCCCAATGTCCTGCGCTGACACTGGGCTCTGCTCCTCCCAACTGTCCTTTATCCCCGCCTCCTGAAAAGCTTGCCCAAAGGCAGGCACGGTCTCATCATTCTGATCTTGTCAATTTAGTCCACTCTCAGGCACCTCTCCACCCTTCCCAGCACACTGACGCATAGTAGGTGTTCTTTGGAAGAAGAAACTTCCTGGGGCCAATTGACACCATTTACCTTAGGTTTCTCCAACTTACATGGTGCCATGTTTTTCTTTGAAAAGTGAAACTTTCATCCTTGGAAAATCTCGGCAGCCGCAAGCTTACACGGCTGTGGTTTAACAGCATGTCACATTCCTGAAACCAACGCTGCATGGGTATTTGGCCAAACAAGCTTTCCTTCCTTTGAAGTAGAGTCAACTCAAGTTAGAACCCTGGGACAGGGGTGGAGACGCAGCCCTGGACTGCGTGGTGGGTTTTCTGGGTGAGAGTTATCGTGTTGCAATGTTCACAATCACGTACCCTCAGCACAGAGGCTGCCCCGCACTGTAAGATCTCTCCCTGCCGCCGAACCTTCCCTAGTACATCGAGGGGTTACCAATCAGTGCATGCATTTCTGATGGTAGATCCTTTACGATTTTTATCTGAAATCACTGATCGGTTCACTTAAACCATTGTGAAAAGAGAACAAGGTGTTTTGCTTATTATAAATATTTGAGAAAACAAATTCATTAAGTACAGCCAAATCGATGCATTGATTCATTAAGTACAGACATACCGTCCAACAAAACAGTGATTTATTGGATAGGTGAGGGCTTTTGGTATTCTGAAATGGAAGGTTCATTTAATGTCAATTAGTCACAGACTTTAGAGCTGGAGGCTGAAGACAGCTCACCTGAGCACCTCATTTTGCAGCTGAGAAATCTGAGGTTCAAAGAAATCTTAGGTTACAACAGAGAATGTGCCCAACACACCGTACGACTTGGCCCTCCATTTAAAAAAACAGCAACTATATTGTTTATTCATATACATGTCAGGGAGAAAAGGCCAGGTGAACAGATTATTTGAAACAAAATTGTTACCAGGTTCTCACTGTACCCCTGAGAGTGCACCCAGACTCTCCGAGGTGCTGTGAGAACTTGGAGTTTTGTGGCCTCCAAGGATTTGACAGGAAGCCTGGCAGAAGGCACAGCTGGCATTTCCGGTGGGGCTAGGGCCTGCGTCTGCACGCTGGGACAGCTGGACCCTCAGAGCTGAGCCCCTTCTACTGAACAGCGCAAAATGGTTTTCAAAGGCAAGAAGTCTTACCTATGAGAAACAGGGGTTCTCAGACTTTATCAGGCGTCAGAATCACCCTGGGTGACTTGTTAACACTCACATTATTGGGCCCCACCCCAGAATTTCTGAGTTGTCCCACGAATTTGCTTTTCTAGCAAGTTCCCAGGTGATGCCGATGCTGTTGGTCCGGGAACCATGCTTTGAGTACCACTGGGGAAAAAGTTTCTCGTCTGTTAAGGATCACAGACTTAGGAGGGCCAGCAGGTGACATTAACTAGTGCTGTGAGCCCTGTGGAGAGACAGTAGGAGGTGGGGGGTGTGCTGATGTGGGGAGCACAGGTAACCCCTAACATGGGCAGTTGCTGCTCAAGGCTCACCCATCCCTGACCTGTAGGAATGAAGACCTTGGTTTGAAGCTCTTTCAGTTTTTCAGGAGCTGCTGAAATATTAACATGGGAATATCTTGGTTTTTAGATATTGGTGGCTAATCACATTGAACAAAAAAACGTGCAGGCAAAATGAAACCTGTGGCCCTGCTGGCTGCCAGGTTGCAACTTCTTGGGTCTTTGACCCTCAGGGAGTTTTAGGGTGCTCAATCAAGAGTGGCTTTGCCGAGTGGTTCTGTTTCAGAGTCTCTCGTAAGATTGCGGTTCAGATGTTGGTCAGGGCTGCAGTCACCTGAAGACTTCACGAGGGCTGGAGGATCCGCTTCCAAGGTGGCTCATTCATTTGGCTACTGGCAGGAGGCCTCAGTACCTCACAGTGTGATTTTCTCCATGGGGCTGCATAGGTGTCCTCATGGCATGGCAATTGGCTTCCTCCAGAGCAAGTGACCCAAAAGCCCCCAACACGGTAGAGGCCTCAACGTCTTTTACAGCCTAGCCTTGGAAGTCACACTTCATCATGTGCCCGATGTCCTATTGATTACACAGGTTAGCTGTGTCCCATGTAGGAGAGAAGCACACAAGGGTGTGAATGCCAGGAGATGAGCATCAGCTGGGTCATCTTGGAGGCTGTCACAGTGAGCTTATGAATGGCTACATGGATTCTTTCCCTGCCTTCTCTTTAAATCATTTTCATCTTGTTTCTGAGTAGACCTTAATTTTTAATATTTTCATTCTGACCCATCACCCACGGACACTTTTGGCTGCCATTAGAAAAAATATGTTACAGAATTTCTCGGGTCATCTCCGGCAAAGTTGCAAGTTGGAGACTCTTGGGTAGAGCCTGAGAAAGTAGGTGTTGAAGCCCTTCTGTTTGCCAAAGTTTGCAACCAGCCAACTTCATTTATATTTTCAGGCCTCTGAGTGAGTCATCTGACCTTGAGCTAATCCAACCACTAGGTGATTGAATGTCCTGATTTGCCTGGGACACAGGGATTTCTTGAGATTCAGGCTTTCACTGCTAAAACTTGGACGGTCCTGGGATTCAGTTCAAACGGTAGATGTGAATTGATCTGATTCTCACAACTCCAAGTGTGGTCCACAGACCCGCAGCGTCCATGTCACCTGCTTGCTTGCTAGAGATGCACCATTTCAGGCCCCACCCCAGAGCCAATGGATCCATCTGCAGTTTAACAAGGATGCCAGGTGACTCTTACGTACGCCAAGGTTTGAGAATCTCTGGATGGAAGGAAAACCTGGACTTGGGCTCTATGAGGATTCAGATTTGCTGTCTCTGTCAGTAAAATAGACCTAACAATGACCCACTTGTTCTGTGGTAACCTGACCTTGACTTACACATCTGATTTTTCTTCCAGCCTCCTCCCTGGCTCCCAAAAGGAAAGAAATCTAAAATTTCACCGTTGGAAGGAACCTAAAAGTCCCAACTCTCACCTGGGTTTGAATAGTGGTTTTCATAAAACACTTTTTACAGTTGAAATTTCCCCTCTTCTTAAACAAAATGCCATAAACAATGCAGATAAGGGGAGCTTGCTGGGCATTTGGGTTATTTCCAGCTGCTGACACTCCCAGCAATGCACAGTAATTATCCTCGCATGTGCAGTCTTATGGTAAACCAGTGTATTATTTCTGTAGGATTGATTCCCCAAGGTGCAGTTGCCAGGTCCCTGAGCATGTGCATTTAAAATCGTAATGAATATCTAAAAGGGTGCCTGTCCAAACAGGAGCGTTTGAAAAAATAGTGGCGCATTTATATTAACATTATGAAAAATTATGGGGCCATAGTGGGGTGATACAATAGACATCCATTGACCTTGAGAAATGGTAATGACACACTGTTACATAGGGAGAATAAGTTACAGAGGAACTAGCTAATGGGGGCAGGATTGAGGAGGACACTTTGCACGACGGAAAGAATATGTGTTTATTTTGTAATTAAGAAGTTTAGCATTGAGAAACAATGGAGGCTGTGGTCGAAGTGGGTGAAACTCCAGAGATTGGATATCAGTCTTCCCCTTTCAACCCATCCTTCCGGTTTCCTCCTTCCCTCTCTCTACTTTCAGAAGCAACTGGCCTTGTTGCCAGTCGTGAGCATCTGATTGGCTGAACCCAAGCCACATGCCTCACCCTGGCTGCCAACTGCAGGAGAGGGAACTTCTGACCTCCTTTTGTCTAAGGGGCCTTGTTGTCCACCTCTGTGGGATCGGGTACCCTGCCAATAGGAGCTGTATTCTAACCCTATTTGACCCCCAATCAACAACTAAAATGGAAAAATCTTACAACTTTACCCTTCTGAAAACCTCTATGAGTTTGGGGAAACAGTTCTGAGTTAATCAACCTTATTTTCGTAGCACGCAAGGAAAAATAGCAGCCAGAATTCACCGAGCATTTACTATAGAACTAAATATTTCACATTGTCTCATTTCATATGCATGACAATATCCACGATGCGGATACAATTTTCAACGGCCTGTTGTATAAATGGAGCCACTGAGGCACACAACGTTTGGGCAACTTGCCCAGTCACATAGCTAGCAAGTGGTAAAGCAGGGAATTGAACCCAGGCCGTCTGAGTAAAAGGATCTAATGATTACACTATACTGCTTCCAGGCTGGTCATATGTGGAACTGGCACTCATTTTGTTTGGAATAACAATGATTCCTATTTTTACTGAGCACTTAGTATGTGCCAGGGACTGTCCTCATTGCCTTACTTGAATTAACTCATTTAATCTTCACAACAATCCCGAATGAGAAATCTGAAACTCAGAGATATCAGCAGGTCACCCAGGGTCCCTCAGCTGGTAAGGGACACAGTCAGGGTTCGGACCAGACAGTCTGCCTCCAGAGCCCACACACTGGACACCTGAGAGCCATTTGTCCCATTTACTTACCAACACACAAAAAGAATGCTTTTTCTTCCATATTGATCTGAAAGCAATTCTTCTTGGGGATACAGAAATTCAGGCAATTATCAAAATAATTCAGCCAGAGTTATGGGTTTTATTTCAATTTTCTGTTTCATTTGGACACTGAGGATCTGGCCCTAAGCTAAAATCAATTAAATCTGACCTCTGCCGTCTGTGGGGTTTTGTTGCAAAGAAATCTGAAAAGACAAAGGGAGTGTGTGTGTGATTGTAAATTGTGCAGTTCTAAAATTTCCATCATTAAAGGGACAATGGGAAAGAATCAGAAAGGAAAAAGAGATTAATAACATTTTCTTGTTAAGTTGTTGCACACATGAAATATAAAGATATGGCTGCTTTGCAGGGATTTATTCAAAAAAGAATTTCTTTGCTAGAGGGAATGTGTTTTTCTAAGTGGAAATAGAGTTTATCCTCAATCTGAATTGCAAATCCTTCCAAAAGCAGAGTGGGAAGGAAGGATAATGCGGAACGAGTTCTTTTTACTTTGTTTTATAAAAACTTCCTGAGACAAGCTTTAAAAAAAATCATAATTATTTAAAAAAATTCAGGTATCCTCCTGATCTGAATATTTTAGATAAACCAAAATAACCAGATAATTTTATACAATATCAACTTGGTTTAAGATGGCGGGGAAAGACACTCATTACCTCTGCAGCTGGATTATGGGAAGTAGAAAATTGCAGGGTGTATTTGGCAAACTGTGACTCTCGAAATCAGATTTGTCCCTAGAGGATAAACCACATGGTGGAGAACAGGGCTGAAGAAGTGAGGGAAGAGGAGATGAATGAACATTTGTCTGGCACAGGCCAAGCACTGCGCTAGGTGATTTATATTTATGTAAGTTACCTCAGTTCATGGTAACTCTAGATCCCGAAGCAGGAGGACTCTAAGCTTGAGAGCCATGGTGACGAGGCACAGGCAAGGTCCCTGAGAGAGCTAGGGACCAGGAGCAGATGCTGGTCTGGGGAAGGGACGCTGAGGTCTGTCTGGGCCCGTGCAGTGGAGAACCACAGGACACCAGGTGGAAGTGTCCACAGGCAGGCGCCAGGCAGGTCTGCTTCTCTGGAAAGCTCCGCGTGGGGAGACAGGTTTGGAGGGAGTGAACGATGTCAGCGGGAGAAGGGGAATGAGCCGGAGCTGGACTGGCCAGAGGGGTAGGACAGGAGCTGGGAGCCAGGATCACAGAAGCCAAGGGGGGTCAGAGGGACTTTTGTTGTTTTTTTTAAGATTTTTTGGGAGGTAACTCCAAAGGGCAGAGTTTGATGCGGGCCTAAGAGAGAGAGAACTATAAAGGGAAGCTGAGACACTAAAACAAAACAGACAAAAATTGGATTTTGAGGAATCATGCTTTCATTATTAAGAGAGACAAAACTAAGATCTGCTTTATCTGTCTTCCATCTTAATGAACATGGTGGTCTTCTTGCATGACTGAAAACACAATGCCAGGAAACGACATTTTATGAGCTTTAGGGAGGCAATGAATGGGTCAGCTTAGATGAGGGGAGAGGGGAGAGGGAAGCCGTGTGTAAATTGGGTGCGATTGCAGCCTGGTTTGGGGAGGAGCCTGGGGTCCCCCAGTTCCCGACACTCCACGGGGTCCATCTGGCACTTGCCTCACGTTGCAGCAGGGAAGCCTGGGAGGCACCACTCAGGGGGGACCGGTTCTCCTTGGCGCGCAGTCCCGGACTGTGCCTCATGCATCAAAGGCTGTCATCCATTTGCTGAGTGTGGCTTCCTTTGGCCACCAGGAAAACAGGCGGAAATGCACCGGAGGAGGCTGGAGTCCCGCCAGGAGCACCTGCCGTGAATTTCGTCAGCTCCCACATCCTGGTGGTAGGTGACCAAGGGCTGGGGGCAGGGCTGGTTTCAGGGCTTCCAGAAGAAGCTTCCTGCTCACACCTCTTGGGAAGCTGGTGGCTGCTGTCCTTGGAAGCAGGCTGTGTGCATTCAGGGAGCTTTCAGGATGTGTCGTTGGGCAAATATCATCATTTAAGAGCCCCTTCTGCCCACGTTTGAGGAAGAAGAAGTGCCTTAGTCAGCTTGGGCTGCCATAACAAAGTACCACAGACTGGGTGGCTTAAACAACAGAGATTTATTTTCCATGGTCTGGAGACTAGGAAGTCTAAGACTAAGGTGCCGGCCGATTTGCTTCCTGCTGAGGGCTCTACACCTGGCTTGCAAATGGCCACCTTCTCGCTGTGTCTTCATATGGTAGAGAGAGAGAAAGCTCTGGTGTCTCTTCCTAGTCTTATAAGGACACCAGCCCTACAACCTTGTGACCCCATTTAACCTTTATCGCCTCCTCACAGGCTCTATCTCCAAATACAGTCACATCGGGGCTCAGGGCTTCAGCTGTGGGTTTTGTAGGGGAACACAAACATTCAGTCCATAACAGGTGGGGAATGCAAATTTGCCTCTCAACCTCCAGTCAGGTGGCTTTTGTCTTCAGAAGTCACAGGCTGTGGAGCTGGAAGAGTCACTTCGATTGTTTTCTAGATGAGGAGCTAAGTCCAGGGGCAAGTGCTTGTCCAAGTGCTCCCGGTGTTACTGGCAGAGCCCCTCCAGGATGGTGCCAATGATCTGATGACACATCTGCTTCCTCAGCAAGTCCAGAATCCTGGAAGAGCAAGTCCATGTGTCCTATCAGGTCATCCTTGGTTCCCCAGATCTAGCTCCTAAGACGAGCTGAGACATGTTTGTGGAACTGATGGTTTTCTCACTTCTAGGACCACAGGCAGGACCTGGCTACACTGGAGCTAGTGGGTAGATCTACCCCTCATTCCATCCTCTTGCTGAGACCAGTAAGCTGTCTCTTGTCCAAATCCAAATCCCTGGGAGAGAGAATGTGACTGGTCCAGCTGCGATCAGTTGTCTACCCGTGGGCATGGTAGGAGTGGGCCTTCAAGGTTTCTAGAGAACAGATAGGTGTTGTGAGTTGGGAAGGTGCTGCTGCTCTTGTGTTAAAATTATTTAATAGAGGATTGGATTTTTTTCATTAGCAAATGCTGTTTGACTATGTGTGTTATCTAGAAGAATTCTATCATTTTTCCCCCATTATTTTGAGAAGAAAGAGTAGGATTTTTTTCTTAGTGGGATTTCATAAATTATATGGTTTTCATATTAGCTGGTACAGAATAGGCATATTATGCTATTTTAACAAATATGTGCAAAGGGAACTTTTAATTGGCATTCCCATGAGTTTTGTTTTTCCCTTTTCTCTTTTAACCCAAAAATTGGGTTAAAAATATACATAGAGAATTCCTTTGTTTTGGGGAGATGCCTAGAAGGAACATAGTATTGTTTTTATTTTAAAAACTTTTTATTTTCAATTATTATGGATACATAATTGTGCATATGTATGGGGTACATTGTACATATTTATGGGGTACATTGATATCAGCATACCCTATGTAATGATCTAATCAGGGTAATTGGGGTATCCAGCACCTCAAGTATTTGCCATTTCTTTGTGTTAGGAGCATTCCAGTTTCACTTTTTTAGTTGTTTTGAAACATACAATAAATTATTGTTAACTATAACAATAATTGTGCTACTGAACACTAGATCTTATTCCTTCTGACTGTATTTTGTACCCATTTACCACCCTCTCTTTATCTCCTCTCCCCACTACACGTCACAGCCTTTGGTAACCATCATTCTGCTCTCTATCTCCATGAGTTCAATTTATTTTTTAGCTCCCACCTATTAGTGAGAACATGTGATATTTGTCCTTCTGTGTATGACTTATTTCACTTAACATAATGTCCTCCAGTTCTATTCATGTTGTTGCAAATGACAGGATTTCATTGTTTTTTATGGCCAAATAATATTCCATTGTGTATATACATCACATTTTCTTCATCCATTCATCGTTGATGGACACTTAGATTCATTCCGTTTCTTGACTATTGTGACTAGTGCTGCAATAAACATGGGAGTGCAGGTATCTCTTTGATACACTGATTTCCTTTCTTTTGGAGATATACCCAGTAGTGGGATTGCCAGTTCATATGGTAGTTCTATTTTTAGTTTTTTCAGAAACCATTATGTATAAATACTGTTATGTATAAATTAGTGGCTGTACTAGTTTACATTCCCAACAACAGTATATGAGAGTTTCTCTTTCTCCATATCCTTGCCAGCATTCATTATTGCCTCTCTTTTGGATAAAAGCCATTTTAACTGGGGTGACATGATATCTCATTGTAGTTTTAATTTTCATCTCTATGATGACTAGTGATGTTGAGCATTTTTTCATATCCCTGTTGTCCATTTGTATGTCTTCTTTTAAGAAATGTCTATTCAGAGCTTTTGCCCATTTTGTAATCAGATTGCTTTTTTTTTCCTATTGAGTTGTTGGAGCTCCTTACATATTGTGGTTATTTATCCCTTGTCAGATGGGTAGTTTGAAAATATTTTCTCCCATTCTGTGGGTTGTTGCTTCAGTTCGTTGATTGTTTTCTTTGCTGTGCAGAAGCTTTTTAGATTGTCATGATCTCATTTGTCCATTTTTGCTTTGGTTGCCTGTGCATTTGAGGACTTACTCAAGAAATTTTTGCCAGACCAATGTCCTGGAGTATTTCCCCAATGTTTCTTTCTAGTAGTTTTATAGTTTCAGGTCTTAGATTTAAGTCTTTAATCCATTTTCTAAATTTGGGACAAGTTCTTACTCTGTCTCCCAGGCTAGAGTTCAGTGGTATCAATCATAGCTCACTGCAACCTCAAACCCCCAGGCTCAAGTTATCCTCCTGCCTCAGCCTCCCAAGTAGCTGGGACTACAGGTGTACACCACCATGCCTGGCTAACTTTTCCATTTTTTGTAGAGACAGGGTCTTGCTCTTGCTCAGGCTGGTCTCAAACTCCTGGCCTCAAGCAATTCTCCCACCTTGGCCTCC
>NW_012152285.1:8161906-8204721 GCF_000956105.1 Propithecus coquereli
TTTTGGTTACTACAGCTCTGTAGTATAATTTGAACTCAGGTAATGTGATGCCTCCAGCTTTGTTCTTTTTGCTCAGAATGGCTTTGGCTATTCTGGGTCTTTTGTGGTTCATATAAATTTTAGGATTTTTTTTTCTATTTCTGTGAAGAATGTCAATGGTATTTTGATAGGAATTGCATTGAATATGTAGATTGCTTTGGGTAGTGTGGACATTTTAACAATATTGATTATTCCAAGCCATGAACATGGAATATCTTTCCATTTTTCTGTGTCCACTTCAATTTCTTTCATCAATGTTTTATAGTTTTCATTGTAGAGATCTTTTATTTCTTTGGTTAATTTTATTCCTAGGTATTTTATTTTATTTGTAGCTATTGTAAATTGGATTACTTTCTCAGTTTCTTGTTCAGATTGTTTATCATTGGAATTCAGAAATGCTACTGATTTTTGTATGTTGATTTTGTATCCTGCAACTTTACTGAATTTATTTGTCAGTTCTAATAGTTTTTTTGTGGCGTCTTTAGGTTTTTCTACATATAAGAGTGTATCATCTGTAAACAAGGATAATTTCACTTCTTTCTTTACAATTTGGATGCCCTTTCTTTATTTCTCTTGTCTAATTGCTCTGGCTAGGATTTCTAGTACTATTTTGAATACAAGTGGTGAAAGTGAGCATCTTCGTCTAGTTCCAGATCTTAGAGGAAAGGCTTTCAGTTTTTCCTCATTCAGTATAATGCTAGCTGTAGGCTGTTGCATATGGCTTTTAACAGGAACACAGTATTTTTGTTCCCTCTTTTTCTGTTCTAAGCAGAAATGTGTCTTTCATGGGATAAAAAATAACAGAGTAAGTGATCCTCTATGGCTTACTTATCATATTTTTAGGTCTAAACTTATTAAAATACTTGTACCATTTAACAATGGTTATTGGTGCCCTTTGAAGCTCTGAGCCAGTCCAGGAACTGCTGTTGCTGATAGCTTTCTCTTGGGGTCTTCCTAGAGCTCAGGACTTACCTGCAGCTACTATTTCCAACACCCTGGAAGCAGCAGTCATGTTCCTCCTACATGGCCTTCACAGTCCTGGACCATCTGAGCAGGAAATACTGAGGTCTCTTGTTAACTTTCTTTATTTCTTCTTCTTTTATTTAGTTATCTTTTTCTTATAGACAAGGTCTCACTGTGTTGCCCAGGCTGGAGTGCAGTGGCTATTCAGAATCACACATGCAATCAAAATGCCCTGCAGCCTTGAACTCCTGGGCTCATGTGACCCCTCACCTCAGCCTCTCGAGTAGCTGGGACTACAGGTACATGCCACTGTGCCTGACCCCTGCTTAATTTTCTAACTAATTGGGGTTTTCCTTTTGTGCATGCGCGTGAGGAACACCAGGGCTGAGATGAGAACCCTGGGCTCTGTCCCCTCCCTGCTCCAGCCGCCTCCTGCTGGACTCAGCAGCCACGGGACCCAGGGACATTCCATACACTCCTCTTCCTCTTGATCACTTCAGTGTCTGTTCCGTGACAGTGAGGAAACCAAGGCATTTCTGAGAGCTTTAGAATTACTGACCTGGTTCAATGAAGCGGAAGTTGTTCTTGTTCTCTCTGCCCCACACTCCTCTCTCCTCAGTGTCCGGCTCTGGCCCTTCTGCTATGGGAGGATGGAATTTCCACGGGCAAAGGTCGAGCTACCCCAATCCCCTAATGAATCTAAATTTTATTATTCATGTGGCAGAATTTGAGTGGCCTCTAATCACTTGGATGAAGAATGCTTTGTATTCTAGTGTGGGTGAGGATGTAGGAAGTATAATTTGGCTCATTATTTTTGGAGGACAACCTTGGCAATATGTATCAAAAGCCTCAAAATTATACATATGCTTTAACCTAAGGATTTCGATTTCAGTTTTTGAACAAATATCTAATTATAATGATATTAATTGGAGAATGTATTATAGAAAACATTGAAAACAACCTCTGTTTACTGACAGGAGATTGGGTAAATAATGGTACATGTGAACAATAGAGTACTATGTAGTCATTAAAAATAACTCTGAAGGCTAAGGACTTAGAAAGATATTTATAGGATATTTAGTCACTTTCAAAGCAGTAAGAAGGAGAGTGGTGGTTCTGGAATCAGATCTCCAGGGTTGGAATCCCGGCCCCACCATTTAATTGCTGGATGACATTGGACAAGGTACTTAACTTCAAGCCTCAGTTTCTCCATCTATAAAATGGGGGCAATAATTACACCATCACTCAGAATTACTGTGAAAATTAAATGAGATAATCCATGTGAAGTGCTCAGCATAGTCTAGTGCATAGTAAGCACTTGCTCAATAAATAACTATTATGATGATGATTCTACGCTTGCTTTTACAAACATATGCACAGCAAAGGTAAGGAGGAAATAAAAGCAAAATGAAAATCATTATCTCTGGGTGATGGGATCATATGAGGTTCAATTTTCTTCTGTATTTTCTTTATTTTCGGAATACGCTACAACAGGGGTCCTCGACCCATGCTGAGTTGTATAATTATTTCATTACATGTTACAATGTAATAACAGAAATAAAGTGCACAATAAATATAATACTCTTGAATCAACGCGAAACAATCCCCCCACCCTCCATCTGTGGAACAATTGTCTTCCATGAAAACGGTCCCTGGCGCCAAAATGGTTGGGAACCACTGCTCTACAATGTGCACAAACTACTTTTGCAAAAAGGAAAAAAAAGTCACTGAGAATAAAGGAGGGAAGAAATCGGTCTTGAATTGTTGAGGCCCTTAGAGAACTTCAGGACCTGCTTGCTCAGCTGCTCCTGTGTCTCAGCTTAGCAGCCCCTGAGGCTCGGCCCTGTGGCCCTTCAGACACACATCCCTGCTGCCCACGCTCCTGCCCACCAGGCTTCCCTTCCCACCTCGCACACGGGCCTAGGAGCTGAACTGATCAAGGAGGTGAACCGACCTGAGTCCAGGACCCAGGCACGTCCCCGTCCCTTGTTTGTGTGCATCTTATCAACACAGCCGCCAGAATTCATTAGGGCCCACCTCCACTCCCTGTGTCCCTGGGTCTGTTCTGTCAACCGGCTGTTCATTAGCATGTGTGACAAACTCCTCAAGGCAAACAGAAGCTTTAAGTGAGAACCAAACTGTTTGATTTCTGCAGAGTGACAGCAGGGGACGTCCCCAGAAGAGACTGACAGAGGGGGCGGGGTGGGGCTTTGAGGGCTCAAGGAGCGCCCTGGAGGTGTTGTCCTCAGCCAGGAAGGCAGAAGAAGAGCCTGGAGCAGAAGGGGGTCCCGGTTGCAGACTCTCCAGCTTGGGCGCAACAGATAAATTAGGAGGGCAGTTGGAGCCACCCGCTGAGAAGGGCAGGAGGGCGGCGTGGGGGTCGGGGGGTGCAAAGGTGGGGGGTGGGGTTTGCTCTTCCTTTCCAGTGAATCTTCTGGAGGCTGAGGGGAGGGAGCTGGAAAGGCCCTGGAGCTTCACGGGGACTGAGGGGTGGGGCCCTTCCAGCCTATATCCCATGGTCTACGTAGCAGAGAGGGGAAGTGACCAGGAAAACTGCTGCTGTAAGAAATTCTGAAGGAAAATGCTGATGCTGGGCAGATTTTAAAAATGTATTATGTATATATTTATTATTTTGACAGCTTTATTAAAAAATGGTTCATACACAACAAATGGTACATATTAAAGTACGTAATTTCATAAATTTTGACATTGTGATACACCTGCAAAACCATCACCACAATCAAGATAGTGAACATAGCTATTTATTTTTTGAGACAGGGTCTTGCTAGGTTTCCCAGGCTGGCCTTGAACTCCTGGGCTCAAGCCTTAGCTTCTCACATAGCTGGGACTACAGGCACGTGCCACCACACCCGGCTTGACAGTGAACATATCTATCACCCATAAAAGTTTCCCAGTACTCCTTTGTAATCCCTCTCTTCTGTTCCAGCCTGCCCCTTTTGTCCCCAGGAAACACTCTCAACTGTTTGTCATTGTAGATTAGTTTGTATTTTCCAGAATTTTATATAACTGGAATCATACAGTATATTCTTTTTTTGCTGACTTCTTTTACTCATTATAATTATTTTGAGATTCACCCATGTTATTGTGTACATAATAACTTGTTTCTTTTTTTTTTTTTTTTTTTTGAGACAGAGTCTCACTCTCTTGCCTGGGCTACAGTGCCGTGGTGTCAGCCTAGCTCACAGCAACCTCAAATCCCTGGGCTCAAGTGATCCTCCTGCCTCAGCCTCCCAGGTAGCTGGGACTACAGGCATGTGCCACCATGCCCGGCTAATTTTTTCTATTTTTAGTTGTTTGGCCAATTTCTTTCTATTTTTAGTAGAGACGGGGTCTCGCTCTTGCTCAGGCTGGTCTCGAACTCCTGAGCTCAAACAATCCACCCACCTCGGCCTCCCAGAGTGCTAGGATTACAGGCGTGAGACACCATGCCCGGCCAACTTGTTTGTTTTCATTGCTGAGTAGTACTTCATTGTATTTACCTATTCACCTATGATGGATATTTATGTTCCAGTTTTTGGCCATTGCAAATAAAGATGCTAAGAACATTCATGTACCAGTCTTTGTATGAACATATGCTTTTATTTCCCTTAAGTAAATACCCTAGGAGTGAAATGGCTAGATCATATAGTGGGCATATGTTTAACTTGTAAAAAAAAAAAAACAACTTCCAAATGATTTTCCAAAGTCATGTTCCATTTTACATCCCACCAGCAGTGTAGAGAGTTCTATTTGCTCCACCTCTTCTCCCATACTTGGTGTGGTCATTTTGATTTTAGATGTTCTAATAGATGTGTAGTGATATTTTATGGTGGTCTTAATTTGCCTTCCCTTAATAACAAATGATATTGAATATCTTTTCATGCAAGTACTACATTTGTCATTCATATATCTTCTTTAGTGAAGTGCCAAATCTTTTGCCCATTTTGGGAGGAGGGAGGATTTGTTTTCTTTTTAGTTGAGTTTTGAAAGTTCTTTATATATTCTGAGGACAAGTCATGTGTGTGACTTGCAAATGTTTTCTCCCATTATTTGGGTTGTCTTTTCATTCTTTTAACAGTATCTTTCAAAGAGAAGTTTTTAATTTTGCCAACATCAGGATTATACATTTTTTCTTTGATGGATTATGCTTTTGGTGTCAATCAAACCTTTGCCCAACCCAAAAATCACAAAGATTTTCTCCTATGTGTTCTTCTAGAAGTTTTATAGTTTTAGATTCTACATTTCATTAATGTCTGTATGTGGTTTGACGTATGGATCAAATTTTACTTTTCTGCATATGGATATGCAATTGTTCCAGCAGCAGTTTGGACAAGTTATTCTTTCTCCACTGATTTTCCATTGTCCATATATGTGTGGCTCTATTTCTAGACTCTCCATTCTGTTCCACTAGTCTATTTGTCTGTTTTTACAACAATTCCGCACGGTCTTAATAAGTGTAGTTTTATAATTAGCACCGTGGCTCAGGATGGAATACAGTGGCACAATCATAGCTCACTGCACCCTTGAATTCCTGGGCTCAAGTGATCCTCCTGCCTCAGCCTCCTGAGTAGTTGGTACTACAGGTGCATGCTACCATGCCCAGCTAATTAAATTTTTTTTTTTTAGAAACGATGTCTCACTATGTTGCCCAGGTTTGGTCTCAAACTCCTGGCCTCAAGTGATCATCCTGCCTTGGCCTCCCAAAGTGCTTGGATTACACGTGTGAACCATCACACCCAGCCTGAACCCTTCCAAATATATTAACTTGTTTCATGGCTAAGTATATATTCTACCTTAGTAAATATTCCATGTGTACTTGAAAAGAATGTGCATTTTGCTGTTGTTGGGTGGAATGTTCTACAAATATGAATTAGGTCAAGTTGGTTGATAACATTATTCAATTCATCTATATCCTTACTGATTTTCTGACTTGTTCTAGTAATTATTTTTAAAAAATGTGTTAAAATCTCCAACAATAATTTCTAATTTGTCTATATCTCTTTTCGATTTTGTCAGTTTGCTTCATGTATTTTAAAGCTGCATTATTAGGTACATAATATTTAGGATTAATTATGTCTTTTTGGTGTATTGACCCTTTTATTGTGAAACCTAAGACCGTTTTTTAAGATGTTTTCAAGACCCTGCATTCCAGTGGGCCCACTGATGTCAAATGGGCCAGTCGCTCATCCCGTGGAACTAGCTCAATTGATGCTGTAACCCCTACTGAGAAACTGACTCAGCACAAGAATGTAGTTTCTACATCGCTATGATTTTACATCCCCCACCCATCCAATCAGCAATGCCAATTCCCTAGGCCCTGCCCATAGACTGTCCCTTAAAAACCCCAGCCTAGAACCTTTCAGGGAGACGAATTTGAAGGGCTGCTCCCGTCTCCTCATTCAGCTGCCCAACGATTATTAAACTCTTTCTCTGCTGCAGCCTCTGCTGTCTCACTGTGTTGGGCTTTTCCACACAGTGGGCAAAATGAATCCTGTTGGTGATCACAGTAGTACTCTTTGTCTCGAAGTCTCCTTTGTGTGACAGTAATACAGCCCCTCTAGACTTACGCTGTTTGCATGGGAAATATTTTCCCACCCTTTTATTTTTAACCTATTTGTATCTTCATAATGAACATGTATTTGTTGTAGATAGCATATATTTGATTCTTACTTTTTAATCCACTTGGACAATCTCTACGTTTTAATTGGGGTTTTTACATTTAAAGTGATTATTGAGACAGTTGTGCTTAAATAATTTTGCTACTTGTTTTTCATTTGTTCATTCAGTTTTTTATTTCTTTGCTGTTCCTTGTCTGCCTTCTTTTGGGTTAACCAAATACTTTTGATATTTTGATATTTTTAAATTTAATTTATTTGTTTATTAGCTGTACATTTAAAAATATTTTCAACTAGTTTCTCTAGGGCTAACAGAATGAATCTGTAACTTATCCAAATCTGTTAAGAGTTGATTTTACGAACTCACACTTCATATATCACCGTTCATACTTGACACTTCATATTCTGACTTCCCACTTCACCATATAACAACCTTACAACAGTATAATTCTGCCCCCCCACTTTCTTATTTCATAGAAAAAAATATGATGAAGACATGTTGCCTTCCCTCAACGAGCCCAGTATAGAGGGAAAGACAGATGTGTAAAGAAAGAGTTGTGCTGTGGGAGGTAAAGAGAGAGGGAAGCCCCAAAAGGGGGCAGAAGTCAACTCTAGAAGGGGCTTATCTAATCTGATCAAACAATCCAGGAGGGCTTCAGAGAGGAGGTGCTACAAATGGAGTTGTAAAAATAAGTATGGCTTGCCAAGTGCAAAAAGAGAAAAATGGCACCACAGGCAGAAGGAACCGGAAAGCACATGAAGTTCAGTGTGCCTGGAACAGGCAGTGGGCAGCACGAGATGGGGAAATAAATGAGGCTGAAGTTCAGGGCATTATCTCCCCGTCATGGACAGTGTCCTGCCTAGTTCTAACTTCAGTGCAAGGGTAATACAAAGCCACTTAACAGGGAGCTTTAATACATTCAGATTTGTTTTAGGCAGTGAAGGCTGCATTGGAATGGTCAGGGCAGGAAGGCAGAGGAAGGAGGAGTTTGTAGGAGAATTTGGTTGTCCCAGGGAGAAAGGATGGCTACTGTAACAGGCCTGGAGAGAAGGGCTGCAGGAGCAGGCACTGTTCAGGAGTGGAGCCATAGGACCTGATAATCTACTGGCAGTGAAGAATGAGAGTGTCTGGGGTGAGTAGAGGTGGATGTAAAACTCACCAGGACAGAGGACGCAGACGATGGTCAGTGTCAGAAGGAGGAAGACAAAGAGTTCAAGATGGGTCATACTGAGTGAGGGGGTGTCTGTGGAAAGCTCTGTTGGGAAAGACATCTGCAGATACAGTCTGGTGTTCAGGGCAAAGAAGAATGGAATTGGGTTCATCAGTCACCAGTGGGTGGTGGGCGGGGGGTGCTTGGCAGCTGCGGTTATGGATGAAACTGACCAGGCTAAACATGTAGAGCTGGAATAACTCTACAGGCAAGAAGGAGGCTTGGAAAGGGACTGAGCAGAAACCATCCAAGGAGACAGTGGCTTGCCAAGATTCCATGCTCTGAGGGAGCACTACTGGTTTTAGTCACTTATTAAATATTGCATTGGTCTTTCTGTTTAACCTAAGAGGACATTCATGTTAACTTGAGCATGTGGGATTTTTACTCATCAATGCACCAATATCTGCTTCTCAGAGCCCCAAAGGAGGGGTCATGTGACCCAACCCAATGGATGACAGTCCCTGCCACTGTGCAAGAGAAAGAAGGATGAGGAGCCCACTCCTGGTGTTCTCCCCCACCGAGTCTTGTGTTGCTGGGCAGAGCCTCAACCAGGGTGAAAGAAGCCACCATTTGCTGAGGACCTACCATGTGCTAGGCACTGCACAGGCCATTTACTGACATTACTTGTCTTTCAGACCTCAAAAGGGAAGTGTGAAAAAGTCATTAGCTAATGGTAAAAAACACCCAAAAGCTCAGAATTCTGGAATATGCTCTTGGCCTGAAATTTTTGCCATATTAACCTTTTTTCCCCCTTTCTAGTGTTTCCTTCCTCCTCTTTCTTCCATTGAGAGAGTTGCCCCGTGCTCCTGAGCTCAAGGTAGATTTGAGATAGACCTTCCTGGCTTTTTGTTTCCAAAAGCTTAAAAACATTAATAATAGTATTTGAGGAGGGTGAGGAGGGAAGAATTTTATTCATAGTTAAAAAAAAAAAAAGCTTCCAGGGCTAGAGCCAGGCGCTGAGGAGAGCAGAGAGAGTTCCCTTGCCCTACAGAGCTGCAAGGGAAGGGCTTTGTGCCAAGTGTCCAGTGAGAGGACAAGGACAGCCTTGCAGAGGGTCCACACCCCAAAGGTGGCCCAGAGAGGGGAAGAGAGAGGCATTTCATAGATGCTTTGCAGACAGAAACAAGCATCATTTTGGGGGTAATCTAGGTGGAGCCATGGCTGCAGACTGGTGATCTGGGTCTCCAAAAGCCAAAACCCAAAATTCCTGAGTTGTAGCACTCGCTAACTTACTCCTCCCATGGCTGTGTGCAAGCTACCAACATGCGCTCACCGAATGCGGAATTGGGAAGGGCACACACAGTCCGCTCCTGTGAGCCCCACAAGCTAGCTCTGGCACACCACCAACACCCTCCTGGAACTCCCTTGGAAAGGACTAGAATTATTTATTATGAGCAAAACAGAAATGAGGTTGCACTTTAAAGAACATACAGATTTATCTTTCCCACTTAATTTATGGACAGAGATTGTATATTATTTAATTCTCAACACCAAGAAAGTGGCCAACCTGGGATTTGAACCCACGATTACCTGTCTCCAAAGATTTGCCAGCTTTTCAACTGACTATATTTTCTAGGCTGAGTCCCTGGGGGAGTGCTCGGCCCTCGCTGCTGTCTGAGATGCTGCCTCCACTCTCCACTCTTGCCCTTCCGTGGTCCTACGAGAAGAATGCCCTTGGCTGTGGCAGGGCCGTGGCCAGGGGTGTGTGTCCTTTAAAACCATGCCTCTCCTTGCTGCAGTCCACGTTTCCTTGGAAATTACTGGGTTAAGGGTCTAAATTTCACTTTCAGATTTTGGACACAACCACCTAATTGCGGCCCTTAGGTCAGTGGGAGGAGGCTAGGGTGGCGCGGGGAGGGGCAATGTAGGCCATCATCTTGGCTCTGTGGCCCAGCGGCCATGCTGTTAGGAGTCACGAAGCCATGCTCACCTCTCATGCTCACTGTGGCGGGTAATTTAGTCACCAGAGAAGGGTTTAATATGTAGCATTCATGCCACCATTTCTCTTTTCTGGGCTTACGGCCAGCATCACCGAATTTTCACAAGATTTTTTCTGCTGAGCCCAGACGAGGCCTCAGGTGCCTCAGCGCCGCACCCCAGAAAGCTACCTCCGAACTGATGGAAGGTGGCTGGGCCAGGTGGTCAGCCCAGAGGTGTCTCTCAGCTGCAAACTCACCCTTCCACACCCGCTTTGCGATGCCGGGGCTGGGACTCTGCCCACCAGGGGGCGCTAGAGGGAAGTGGCCCTGGGGGAGGAGGAAGAGGACGGGCCTTGCATGCTCCTGCCTTGTGGTCCCTGTGGGCGTCGTCCAGGCCACGTGCTTGTCCATTTGTCCCGCCCAACAACAGCAGTTTCTTCTCGTAGCAAAAGCTGAACCAGTTTGTAATTTGATAAAAATTCATAAAACCAGCGTCCCTGTTTCCCAGTGGAGACAGCAGCGCCAGCCTGCCAGCCCCTGCCCCGGGGGTCTGAGTTCTGCCCCTGCGGGCCCCTGTCCCGACGTTCTATGTCCTAATAACTCACTTTGGGCCCCAGCTGTACGGGTGTAGCTGTCTCCTGTAGTTGCTACCTCCACGATACCCTAGAGTTCTCTTTTTACCCTTTTGGAGACCTAGTTAACAAATCTTTATATTAAATTCTGTCTGTTAAAGTAACTGCAGTGATCCCTAACCCCTGAGTGGACCCTGAGATAACGCAAACAAGATAAAACCTATTTGCTGTCCCTGGACTAGGCCATAACGGTGGTGTCTATGCAGAAGCTTCTGCTACATAAAATTTGAGGCTCTTCTAGGATCTGAAGACAGCACAAATCCAGCTCTGTAAGCTCAGTGAGTCAAGATAAAGTCTAAAGGGCCCAGAATAACATAGCCCTCTAGGTCACACTCCTCTAGGAAAACTCGGTTTTGTAACCCTCAGGCTGGGAGGTCCAGGTGACAGGCTGCCTTCCCAGCGCACCAATTAAAACTCAAACTTTAGGGCTGGGGTGGAGGGGACCTAAGAAATCAGCCTCCTCATCTAAGAAGATGAACCCCAAAGCCCAGAAAGGGGGTAACACAGCAAATGAGTGTTAGGGTGGGGGTCACTGGGCCTTTTTGGGTGGGGGACTGTTTCTTAACTCTCCCTGCTTAAGAACATTCAGGCTCGACAGGTAGTTATGCCAACTCCTTTCTTTACTGCATCCAATAAACTAAAGAGAAAGATATTTCTTTTCCAAAAATGCATAAGAGTAGTCAAAATAGTTGTTCTTTATGCTTAAAAATACCTGGTCACTAAGTGTAAACCACTCTCATTTCTAAATTTAAACTATAAATCAAACGTACCAATGTAATATAAAAGAGCAGGCACACTCTCGGGTATGACTAGCTGTGTGATTGTAGGCCAGTTTTTTAACCTTCGATTCCTATAAAATGGCAGTTGTAATAATATTTCCCTCTCAAGGTAATGATTGGGGCAGAGTGTTCCCTTAATAGATGGTAGCTGTTGTCAATGAATGACTTTGATACTTGTTTCACATACAATGTATCTACTTTTTCTCATTGGTCTTTTTGGTTCTGAAACAAAATCAGTTCTTCTTTTTCTTTTTTTTAGTAGCACTATTCTTGTCAGAAAGCCACGCTCAATAAATGTTAGAGATTATTGAGTGGTCAGTTTCAGCATGTGGTATTTTCCTCTAATTCCCACCCAAAGAAAGGGTCGAGGCCATTTCATTGGGGAAATTGAGGACTCCTCCCGTCACCTCTTTCTAACCCTGGAAGAGGTCTCTTCTGGTAACGGAGCAGGCCTGGTGACCCACTGATGGGGTCACTGAGTGTGGGGCCTTCTGGGCTTGGCCTCCAGGAGAAAGGGCCCCCTAAGGCTGTCACCCAGCCCAGCTAGTTCACACCCAGTGATTTACTGAGCACTGGGGCCATTGACACCTTTTATGCCCCTTCCTCTAGGCCAAAGGGACAAAGCTAGGGGAGAGGTGGCCGGGAACCCATCGCTGGGTCACCTCCACAGAACTCTCCCATCATTGATGGTGTCCCTTTGCCCTGGAAAACAAAACCTAGGCCCCTTGACTTTGGGTTACCAACACTTTGGCACCACCTTTGAAGCAATGATCTGAATTTACGACACCGGCATGAAAGACCGTTTAAGGCTCTGCCCTCTTTCCCGGCTGCTGAACTTCATGTGGTCCAGAGTAAATCACCGTAATAGCCGCTGGGCCGGCATTGTTGCCGATGCTTTATACCCGCGCTGTCAGTTATTTGGGGTGGTTAAGTTGAATTGCTGAGTGTCGAGTTACAGTTGTTGCTTTGCCTTGGCTTGTGTATAATTATGAAGAGACCTAATGGCCAAAGGTAGGTGCAACACAGACCTTTCCAGCAACTAGATTCATAAAGGAGAGGAAAAAAAGAACAAGGCAACCTGTTTTTGAGCCTGTGAAGGGACTTCCTTTCTCCAACACTGGACAGAGCAGCTGCTTTCTCCTGGGAGGAGAGGCGGCTCTGATCGCCACGTGGTCCTGGACTCCCTGCCCTGATCAAAGGACTGTGTGTGCTGGACCTCTCAGGTATCCGCAGCTGAGACTTCCTGGCTCTTGATCCTTGGCTTGCCGAGGTGGGCCAAGTGCCATTGTGGTCAGAAAAAAAAAAAAAGGCTTTACCCTCCTCTCCACTCGCCTCTGTCCCCAGTATGGATTTTTGTTATGAAAGAATTGCACTGCGCATGGACAGCTGTTTGCACAGCTACATGCCTGTGAGGCCCATAAGGGCACATACTGCCCTCTTCACCAACAGAGCCCGGGATGGGGCCAGTGGCTGGAATCAAGTCCCCAGTACACGTTATTTATGGGCGTATAAAAATGTGGGGGACGAGGGGAAGGGAGGAACTGTGATTTGCCTCTGGCCCTCGGCTGTCCACCAGCCGGCCAAATCAGCAGTCAGCTCCACGTCCAGGAGCAGAAGAGCTGCTGGCGTGAAAGGCCTTGAGAGGCCAGGGAGGGTCTTTCAGGAGGAAGAGGAGGAAGAGTGTAACTCCCGTAACACTGTGCCATTATTTCACAAACCTCAAGGGTCTGGGATTGTGGAGCAGAAAGACAGGGTCTGCTTTCGAGTCTAGTAGGGGAGCCGTGCAGAGGATTAGAATTCACAGCGACGCACAGGCGCAATAATGTCACAGTTCAGAGGAAGGAGGGAAAGGAGAGAGTAACTTAGCTGTGATGGGTCGGTGGAGGAAAGGCTTCCCGAAAGTATTGATAGTAATATCTGAGCTGGGTTTTGAAGGAGTTGACTGAGCTGATAGGAGAGCTATAGCGGAAGCCATGTGCGCAAAGGTTTGGTACATGGGGAATTGTAGTCAGATTGGTAAGGTCGGGACCAAGGTGCATGCGCGTGTGTGGTGTGTGCATGTGTGCATGTGTGTGTGTGTGTGTGTGTGTGTGTGTGTGTGTGTAGGGATGAGGTTGGAGATGGCGTTTGAGAAGCAGACAGGGGCTGGATTATGAAGGGAACTGCTCTGATGGCTGGGACAAAGTGTGCTTCCTCTACTCATTACTCATGGCACAAATATTTATAGAGCACCAGTGCGTGTCAGACATAGTGCTAGCTGTCTAGGAGACGATGGAAAACAACACATCAGGGTCCCTGTCCTCGTGGACTGACATTCAAAGTGTGTGTGCAGGGGGAGGGAGGAGGCAGTCAACAAATAGATGTGTAGTAACTGTCGGTGCCGTGAGAGAGAATAATGGCGGAGCGCGGGGAAGTCTGCTCCCAGGAGATGACGTTTCAGCAGAGACCTGAAGACGGGGAGGACGTAGGCACCGCGAGAGGGAGACACGTGCAGGCAGAGGGGAGAGCGGCGGGCCAGCTGCGCGGATAAGCAAGGCGGGGTCGGGGGGGAAGCGCAGTGTCCCCAGGTGAGCAGAGGGGACCAAGCCAACGATTAGGAATCCTGGTAGGTTTGATGGGATTTGGGGGAGCAGGATCTGGCTGCCAGGCGAAGGGCGTGTGAGAGCATGGAGGGTGCAGAGAGGAAGACAGGATTGGAGGCGCCGTAGGATCCAGGCGCAGGCGGCCAGGGCCTGGGAGAGGGCCACGGCTTCGCTGCCCCTCGGTCCCGTCCGGCACTGGTCTGGCTCACTGTTCCTCCTCACGTCTCACGAGTCCACCTGTTCCCTTCCACGCCCAGTTCCCGCTGGCATCCTGGATCAGGCCACCGCCCTGCTGGACCCAGTGCCTCCCGACCCAACTGGTCTCTGGGGCTTGGTCCTACTCCCACGCAGTGCAGTCTGCGCTCAGCAGCCAGAGCCATGCTTTGCAATGGAAATATGACCTCGTCAGTCCCCTGCGCAAAACGCTTCAGGTGTCCCTGTTGCCCTTAGACTCCTTGACAGGATCCGGCCTTGCTGGGCTCAACATCCTCATCCCTCAGAACTCCTGCCCCTCCCGCCCTCCGCAACTCCTTTTCCAGTCCCGACAAGCTCTTCCTAACTCCCTGGTCTAGCCATCTCTCTTGTCTCCAGGCCTTTCTATGTGCTCTTCCCTCTTTCTGGAATTTTCTTCACCTTTTGTCTCCTGCACCCCCCTCAGCTGCCTCATTTCTGTTCGCCTTGCAGGTCTGTCTGTTCAGGAAGGCTTCTCTGACCCGCCACGCCTGGGGCAGTGCCCCCTGGCAGCCCGCGTCCTCGCTGTCAGCACACGCGTTGGAACTGCCTCCTGCCTGTCTGTCTCCTGTGCTGGGTTCCAAGAAGAAAGCGCCAACTGTGTCCTTAGCACTTAGCGCAGTGCCTGGCGCGTGGCTGGTGCTGGATAAGGCTTTACTGTTGAATGACCGAAATCTGAGACGTGAGAAGGCAGTAGAGCCGGAGCCACAGTAGGACAGAGGATGGAGGTGATGTCGTGAGAAAAGGATGAGGGCTGGGGACCAAATAGTAACTGCAGTGAATATCATTGGTCTTTCCTACGTGTGAGACACCATTCCAAGTGTTTTACGTGTATTAGCTCATTAATCCTCCTGAACACAATATGAGGTAGATACCATTAGCATCCCTGTTTTACAGATGAGGAAACTGAGGCACAGTGAGGTTAAGTAACTTACGCAGAGTTATACTAGGAAAGGAGAGGCTGGCAGTCAACCCCAGGTAGTTTGCTTCCCGAAAATATGTTTAATTTGGGCACCTCGAACTTAAAAAAACGGCAAACCATTCTCTTGGTAGCTTGCGCTAGCCTCATGGGACTGGAAATAGCTCAGTTGGTCCAGACTGGACAGGCTACAGCACTACATTAGAATTGGAATCCCAGAGGTGTCCCTGGGCCAGTAGGAGAGTTCCATGCTGGCTCTGCGCTCCAAACCAGCGACAGGCGGACAGCAGGGAGACTATTCCCTCGGGCTATGGGGCTCCTCGCAGGGACTTTCTAAACAGAGGAGTTTGTGAATAACAGTGAATTTTGTTGACAAAATAGACTATGCCAGATAAGAAACTTCATCTGGCTTGGTGGTATAACTACTGGGCATATCGTAAGTCACTATTAAAATTTACTTCTGTTTACGGACCCCAAAACAACTCTTGCAAACTTGGGGGACAGGCGCAGTATAGGAGGCTTTTGGAAGGACAAAGATGAACCATCCAATTATTCAGCAAATATTTATCGAGCACCTGCTCTGTGCCGGGCAGACGGCCAGGTGCTGGGGTTACCTGGGGTGAGGAATCAGACGACATGTCCCTCGTGGAATGTGCGTCACAGCGGGGAGACGGATGAGAAGCAGTGAGGGAAAGGTGACTACTTGTGATCAATGTTATGAAGGTAACATGGGAGGGCTGAGTTAGCTACGGGTGGGTTTCAGGGCGCTCTTACACATGCTGCCCAGTTTTAGTGCTGGTGCCCTTGGGGTTCAGTCAAAAGATGGTGGAGAAATTTAGTGTCAGCCTACAGGAGTTGCTTGAAGTGTGACGCCTCCTTCATACACCTGAGGTTCTCTTGAAGAAAGTAAACGGCAGGAAGCAGTGTCGATCCCTCGCGAATGCTCTGGTCAGTAGCCCTTCACAACCGCTACTCGGAACCGGGAGGGGCTGTGTCTCCAGACTAAAAGTGGACCTTTGGGGTCCCTTAGACTTTGCTGAAGAGATTGGAAAGTGGGCCAACCTTTCTGCAAGAGTTTTGCAACATGTATAAAGAGTTTTAAGTAGAATAATCCTTTCTGACTCCAGCAATGCCCCTCCAGAAATTAATCCTGAAGAAATACTCAGAATTGAAGACAAAAGATTTTTGAAAAAAATGTTTGTTTTAGAGTTGTTTTAGTTGGAAATGATAGAAGAATATGGAAATAAACATGATATATTTACATGATGAATTATGGTCCAGTCATTTTTGGTGAATATTGAATGCCAGGAAGTGTTCACTATATAAGTTAAGTGAAAAAAGCAAAACATAAAAGTTTTTGTTTTCGTAACAAAAACAAAAAATGCTTTTTAAAAGCAAAAAGATATATGTGTATGAAAACGATTGTAAAATGTTATTAGTGGTTATCTCTAAGATGAGGGATTCTAGATGATTTTCATCTTCTTTTTTGAACATTCTGTGCTTTTCCAAATTCTCTTCAACAATCATGTCCTATTTATAATCAGAAGAAAGACACTTGAAAATGTACCTTTACTTTAGCTAAAAAATAAAAGTATATTCCAAGGCGAAACTGCTTGTACTAGTTTCTGAACTGAAGGAGTTGTTGAGGTTTAGAAAATAGCAAAGAAGAAAAGTGAATCTCCTTTAGGAAAAGTCCTGCAGGCTCCTTAACTCCACAAAAGCTGTTCATGCCTTCTCTGCTGCTGCTTTCACACACCTTCCGGCAAGAGCGAAAATGAGGCTGGCACATGGAAAACCAATGAAGGAGTATTCCCCCGGGTTTGCCAGCAAGCCCAGGCTAGCAGACGTGAAAGACACACAGGAACTACAAAAGCAATAGCTAACATTTATTGAGTGCTTACTCCGTGCTAGCCATAATGCTACGTACCGTGTACACACACGTGTGGGTACACTCACACACACACACACACACACACACACACACGTGTTCTTTCTTAATGCGTTTGGTCCTCACAGTGACCTTATGAGGTTGGTACTATCACTACTTCCATTTTAAAGATGGGAGCACTGAGGCCTAGAAGGGCAGCATACCCCATATCGTACACCTAGTAAGTGGTACTGCCAGAACGTGAATTGTCAGCTGTTGGTGCTACATTGGGGAGTGGTAAAAACAATGAATAGGGAGGAGAGAGAGACAAAATAGGGGAGGAACCCAGAGTGGGTAAGAGCTGGGGCCAGTAACCACTGGGTCCTCTGCACACTGTGGAGCACGGCAGAGTGGGATGACCAGGTGCAATCTGGAGAAGGGGAAAGATGGCTGCCTTCACATACGTGGGCCTCCGCAGTTCCAGCACAGTCTCTTACAAGGGCCACTCCTATGACCTGCACAGGGGTTTCTTCCCTCCCAGAGCAGCAACACAAAGATTAAAAAAGAAGTTACTTGTGACAGTATGAGTGCTGGTATTTGAGAAAGTTTTTCTTAAAGGTTAAGAAAGAGGCACAACGTTCTGAAGGGCTTCTGAAGAGAACTTCTGAACACCTTCCAGGACTCCCCAGGTGGATAGCAATGCTTCTAGTTCTGGTTCCACTTTGAACATAAGGCTTTTCTGTTCTGTGCTGCAGATGGGAGAGTCCCTAGTGCCGCCTTATGTTCATCAGCCTCCGTTGAGGTTGTTTTTGGCACCAGGATGGAGAATGAAATTGGGGGCAGGTAGGAGGAAGAGTTTTCAGAGGTTTCTGAGCAAAAGGAGAAAAAGAAAAGAGAGGTTTCATGTGAAGGACAAAGCCTGCCGCTAGCAGTGAAAGGGGAGCCTCTCCTGAAGTGAAGGGAGGCTCAGTTCTTCATATCTGTCACCAGGGGGCAGCACTGGCACAATACAGCTTGGTTGTGTCTAGTATTCTAGTCCCAACAATTGGCAGGTTGCTTAGGGACACAGAATTCCCTAATAACTGACAAGTTATAAAATTACTACACCTTTGAATACCTCTGCCCCCTTCCACACAACCTAGTATCAACATCTATCTAAACTAACACATAAAAAGATTACAAAGATGCAGGATTTCATGAAACATTCTAAAGGGTGATGTTGGAAATATCCCATGGTTTCTGACAAAGCTATTAACAAATGTGAATCTGACTGAATCAGTCCACTCAAAGAGAGAAAATTGGCATGATGCTTCAAAAGGGAATGATTTGAATATGAAATTAAGAAAGTCTTCAGGAAATGGATAAAGTCTGCTAATATATTTGTGAGAATGACTGGGTTTGTGTTCATACTACAAAATAAAATCTGAAATGAAGGATATTACTGTTATATTATCATGTAATGTTGACAGAAAAATTGCACAGAAAAACTCTGAAAATAATTCATTTATTGTTTGTTCTAAGAATTAGACCACATTTACTATTATTTTCCAAATTTGGTTAAATATGAGATGAAATAAACTTATTTTTATTCAAAGATATTACTTCTGTCAGTTTTTGTTGGCAAATCAATTTATTAGATAACATTCGATGTTTTGCTGAGCATCGTCACACTGTGAAAGACCGGGTGAGTGGGGTTGGAGCTCTGTGTGTCTCACTCTGTGTGTGTGTGTGAACTTATTTCCCAGTGGAAGTATGACGTACCAGGGCTGAAACGCTCTAGTCAACCTCCCCTTTTAGTCAGCCCTCCTTCAGTTGCAAGTGACAGAACCCATCTCAAACTATTAACAGCTTGTTCCTAACAGGGAAATTATTGGTACACTTAACTGGGAAGTCCCTCCATGTATCTGGCTTCAAGCCAGCAGTTCGAGCAGCACCACTGCTCTGCTCCTCTACCGTCTGTACTGCTTTCTGCTACTGTGGATGCTCCTCACATCATGGCCAAGGTGGCCATCAGCAGCTCCAGATTTACCTGCTACCAGTCCAGCAAGCTCACTGGCAAAAGAGGACCTTTTTTTGATGGTTCCTATGAAAGTCCTTCATTCTCACTCTCACTGACCGGCTGTGGACCACATGCTCATCTCTGAGCCAGTCACCGTGGCTGGGGGAAGTCAGAATGTTAATTGGCCATCTTGCCCTCCCAAACCATGTGGGGAAGGAGGATTCCCCAAGGAACATTGAGATGCTGATACCAAAAGAAGGTGAGATATCCTTAGAAGAGGAACACTGGTAAAGTGATCATATAACTTATCGTCCAGACTGGAACACTTTAGAGAGTAAAAGGGGGCACCATTAACCATTATGGCAGAACCACAGGTGTTAACTGGTACTGCTCTGGGCAAACTGGAACATGTGGGCACCCAACTATACCCCTCAGAGAAGTTCTCAAGCCAGTAAGTGACAGAACTGAGCCTAGAACCCATTCCAATATTTTCTATCAAAAGGTCGTCACCAGCCATCAGAAACTTGTCTCCATGGTAGAGTTGTCTCTATAGAATAGGGTATAGTAGAGTTAGATATTACTGAAAAATTGGTCCTCTGGTGAAATTAGGCCAAGTGAGGAATCATTCGTAAGGTCATATCAGTGACCATCCTTAAAAACTTTCCATCTTTGACATGTTCAGATAACCTGCATTAAATATTTTGGGTGCACAGACATATACACCCCAAGATGGTACGGTGTAGTCAGTGGTTAAAGAGTATGGGTCTGGAGTCAGCTAGGTTTGAATCCAGTTCTACCTCTAATGAGCACTGTGTCTTTGGGAAAATTACTTAATCTTTCTGAGTCTGTTTCCTTATCTGTAAAAGAGGCTAATCATAGAACCTACCTTAGAAGTTTATTGTGAGGATAAAATGAGAGATTAAGTGCAGTGCTTGAACATGGTCAGTTCTCAATAAATGTGAATTATTTTGTTAATTCTACTGTTGGCATGCCTATAGAACCACGGGCAGTCCCTGGCTTGGCCTTGCACCAACCACTGCTAAACTTGGGACTTTGGTTGCTCTTTGGCAATGTGGTGGGAAGCTCACGGGACAGTACGAGTGGTGTAAGGACCTGCTCTGTCTCCAGCTGCACACCTGCCCGGGCACTTCCCTGTGACCAGCCCTTCTGTGGCCTGTTGAGGTTTTTGCAGCTCTGGCCCTACATCCAATCAACTGGCATGGGGCCAGTTTGTGTGTGTGGCCTCAACGCTATATTGAAAAATGTTGGTAAGTAAACTGTGGGGATTTTATAGCGTCTCTAGGGAATGTTAAACTGCAGGGAGGAAAAAAACTACGTAAAGGACAGTAAAAAATGTAGTAAAAAAATCAAGTCACGCCATCACCAGGTCTCAATAGTTCGCAGTGTTAAATTCCAAGCTGAAAAGAAAAAAAACGAGCCAAATATTTTAGTGGATGTCTTTAGCCTCAGACACCTGGTTTGGAAACACACCACACCTGTGCTGCATTAAACCTGTGAAAAACCCAGGAAGGAAATACAGTGTATGAGGCCAGAAAAGGGTGGGCTCCTGGATCCCTTAGGTCAAACAGCAGGCTGTAAATGACTCTTTTCAAAACAGACACATTACTTCCCAAGATTGCGGCCTGCCACAAAAGAAGGTACACACAGCGGTTGTTCCCAGCAAGGGTTATACTATATGGCTATTAGGGGAATAGAAGCAGCTTGATTCTCGCCAATGACAGGAAATAAGGTCACGTAAAGATAACAGGGCTTTGAATTAAAGAGGCTTTAAACACACATCCTGGCCTCACGGCTTTAGCAGCGAGTAAGAATTATGGAATGAAACCTCGTTTTCTTACTCCCTTGAAGCTGGACTCCTGAAACACACTCTCTCCCCGATTAACATGAAGGAGTCCTATGTGTGGAAGGCACCAGCTTCCTCATGCCTTTGCCTTGTTTATGTTCTTTCTAAATAGACCTCACTGCTGTGTTGCTAGTGAGATCTGGGCTGGAATCGTTCTGCCAGTTAAGTCGCACAAGCAGCATATTTGATAGTCCTGGTGGTAACCAGATTCAGAGGTCAAGATTGTATTACTTTCGTCTAGATGATGGACCAGGGAGCTCAAAGACCCCAGCAATCATGGTCCAGGATACTTCTCTTTTGCCTTATTTTTCAAGGACAAGGTGCCCAAACAGGTTTGACTTAATTCAACAAGATAAAGTATCAGTTCAGGGAGAAGAAAAAAAAAAAACCAAACAAACATCAAGAGGTTGTTTATCATGTGGAGAAACACCTGGTTGGGAGTCCGGATTCCCCTCTCTGCCGTGCGGATTCTATTTATTATATACCTACTGCGATTTTCTCCCTCCTAGGGGGTGGTTCAGGATGGGAGTAGGAGCAGAAGTGGGGCACTTGAGTCAAGCGACACATTGTAACATTTAATAACCCTGGTTAATTCACTCAGCCAGCTGGCTCTTCTACAAATAACCAAGAGGTTGACCAAACTCAACTTTTTTTGGGTGCCTGTTGGCATTGACTCTGGTGCTCATGACTGCAGATCTGGGTTAACTATTTTCCCCCATAAGGATGGAAGAAAGTGCACAGATTCTTCGTGCTTTTTAAGTTTTTCTTTTTGGATAATTAAAATAGAAAAAAACCCCTTGATTTCGATAGCTAAGCCAAGTAGCGACCCCACTTCATAGAGGTTGTTAAAAGATGATCCATGTAAAGTACTTAGCCTGAAGCCTGGCACAGAGTAAGAAAGTTCTGGAGACATTAGGTCTTCATTGCATTGTCATGTGATCTTTTTAGCTCACATACGCCCTCACTGTCTTCATGATGAGTCTACGAACTTAAAAGTTTCAAAAATATTAATAATATTTCTATTACGGAGAGAATGATTTTAAGCCCAGCTGAGTTTCCTTACTGTGGTTTAGTTTTAAATAGATCTTTTGTTCCTTGGTTTTAATCTGAATTACAAGCACAATTCTAGGTTCTTAGGGTTCTGGAGTGTTTAAAGATTTTTAATATGTGTAGAATAATTTTTTCTGTCTACAAAGCAACTTATGTTCATTGTTTTAAAAAAGTAGATAAATATTAGCAAAAAGAAGAAAATAATTAGTCATCCTACCACTCTGAGATTACCACTGTCCACATTTTGGTGAATTATTATTGCACATGCTTTGCAACTTTTCACCTAATTATATATCAAATGTCTTTTCACATCATTAACTAGTCTTCAATGTCATGTTTAATGGCAACAGAGAATTCTATCCGTGGGTGTCTAATTTATTTAAGCAATCCTCTATTACAGGCATTCAGACTGTTTCCGATTTTTCCACTGTCCAATAACATCATTGTTAAATAAACTCCAAATCACCAAAGTCCAAGATGTGGTTTCCAGTTTCTGGGCCTTCATGTCCTACCCGTTGAAACTTGCAGGTTTTTCTGAAAGTTAGAAATCCCCTACATCCAAAACTAGCATCAAGGATACCCTTTCAATATGTTAGGATATTAAATTCCTCTCTCGTTGCCAGCGAGAAGAGGCAACGTTGGGGTCCTTTTCACGACAGCTATTACCATGTGTGAGGTGCCCTGATAAGGCACTCCCACCCTGTCACATGTTTCCCTAATTGAAAGCCATTTCCTCTCTGCAGCAGCAACATCACCTTTCATGGGGATGTCAGAATGTGTCATCCAAATAGATTGTCCCTAAGACAAGTGGAAAGTCACACACATGTGCTCCGTGTGATGCTCCAGTGCCTTCAGACAATGGCTCACCTCTGTTCTGGGGGAGAATCGACTGGGGAAGGCCTTTTCCTGTTTAACTGGGACTTGGACTCATTTGAAAAATGTATACATGACTTCAGTGGCAGCTAAAGACTGCCACGGAAAACTTTAAGGGGAGCCCCACACTCTAGGCTAGAAGTAGACCCACGCCCTGTCCTAGAGGAGGAGGATGCTTTTCTTTCTGTCGGCAGAGGGAGATCTGCAGGGATGCAAAGGTCGCTGTAGTGATGAAACACCTTCCTGTGGGTAAAGCTGGTATTTGAGGGAGCTTTGGATAAGGAGTATCTAGAGAGGTCACCAGGAAAGTTGCCAGGTAAAATACAGGAAACCTAGTTAAATGGAAATTTCAGATAAATAACAAATAACTTTTTAGTGTGAGTATATCCCATGCTAACAAAAAACCCTTAGTACACAGTGTCTTAGATTTGTGATTTCCTCCTCTTTTGCAGTTGTTTTTTTCACATTGAGAACAAGCCCACCTTGCTGTGAAGAGCACAGAGCTTACTTCTAAGGACAGGATGAATCAGTCTGCTAGGGAGAGGCCAACTAGGCTGGGGTCTTCAGCTCCCCGTGGCCATAGGCAGCACAGTTCACAGAACGAATAATCAATGGTCAACCAGTGAGTTTGTGAAGTGGAGTCTATCACAAGAGCGGCTGTTGCGCCAAGTTCATGGTCAATGAACATTGGTATGCTCATTCATACAAGTGTTCTATGAACGTTAGTATGGTTATTATTATTGACGAATCTATTGCTGCATGCTTAATTTATTTACAGTTAATTGATTTAATGTGATAAATACACTTACAGTTTAATCTTTGCACAAATCCTTAGCTATTTCTATTGTAATAAGTCCTAAAATTTTATAGAAGACAAAAATGAGGTCTGGAGTGGCAGTGTTGTGCTGGAGCTGGTTTGTGAGCGTTGGTTGTTAAGTTTTCAGGAATCTTGCAATCTGGCTGTTAAACAAAGCTATTATTAAAAATTAAATTTTATGTACTTATAATTAAATTATATACTAACTAATTAATTGACTTAAGATCATAAATACTCAAAACTCATCCCTTCCTAATTATTTTACTCCATTTTACTCTTTCTCAAGCTCTTGAGGTTACTTGTGTCTGTTGTGCGTGTGTGGTGGAAATACTAGGGAATGATGGGCTACCGCACGCCTCCCACCAGCGCTGTGTTCAGAGAGATGTCAATGACAGAGTGAAGTCATATCATTACCTAGAAATCAGCCATGGTGGGAGCATTTGCACCATGGAAATCAGCAAGTGGTACAAATCAGGGCTATGCTTTCCTAGTTGTTGAATATTTACACCACTGCAGAGAGCTGGACCAGGTAAGGAGTAATGGCAGAACTGGAGTGGAATCCATTTCTCCTGACTTCAGTGCTTTTTGGACCATGTTTTGGAAATTTTTTTTTTAAATTCTTATCTTACTCACATACTCTAATGCCTATGAAATATCTCTCACCAGTCTTCACCCCAAAATATGAAAATGTTTACAGGCTATTGAGAAAGTGACAGAATTTCACTCGACAAATATCTGTTGAGGCCAGGTCTGGTGCCCTGTGCCTGTAGACCCAGCTACTTGGGAGACTGAGGTGGGAGGATTGCTTGAGCCCAGGAGTTTGAGATCAGCCTGGGCAACATAGCAAGACCCTGTCTCTAAAAATAAATTAATTAATTTAAAAACAAAAACAAAACCCCAAATATGTACTGAGCATCTGCTATGTGTTAAATACAAGGAAGACAAAGATGAGTAAGACATACAGTGGTCTCAGATGGTAGTATCCCAGATTGTGTGTAGCAGAATTAATAAAAGTCCGTAAGTCATTGCCTTACATTAAATTAATTATTTATATTCTATATGTGTATATAGTATAAATAATTTATGTTATTAATAAATTATTTAAAATGTAAGGATAGTAATATAACTTAAATACATACACACACAGTTGTTTTACTGTCATGTGATGGTACACTTAAAAAACATCTAAATAGGGTCCTACAGTAGAAAAAGTTAAGGGAGGCAAAAAAAAAAAAAAGTGTAGTGATTGAGAGGAAGAACTTTGAAGTCAAACTAACTTGGATTTAAGTCCTGACTTGATCCCTTGCTAGCTCTATAATCTTGGGCAAATTATGTAGCCTCTCTAAACTTTGATTTCCTTGAGAGAATAAAAATAATAATCCCTTCATAGGGTTTACGTGAGGCTTAAATACAACGATCTATGCAAAGTGCTCTGTGTCTAGTGTAGAGACGGCACCCAGCACACATAAACTCGAGCCTTGAAGAAATACGTCCTACAAGGGAGAGATATTAATTTGGGGAATTACAAACAACTTCCGTATTTCTGAAGTTGGTAATCCTGTTAAATGGATCTCAATTTACTTTGGGAATGATACCTCTGAACTTCCAGTGGGGGCTTTTACTACCTCTTTGCAAACACACGAGGTGCTCTTAAACCTTACGCCTCTGTGCCCCTCTGCCCCTTGTCCCCTGTGGACTGACCCTGCATCTCCCACCTCACTCGCTCCGTACCGGAATCTCACTTCCAGCCTGAGCAAGCCACTGAAAGTGCCCTTAGTCGGGTCACCAAAGATTTTCTGACTGATCTTTTCACGGCTTTTGGCACTGATCACTCCTTCCCTCTGTAGGTAAGCTTTGACCCGTTTAGTCACCATTCCTTGGCCACCCCCAAAGGATTGGTGGCCATCAGTGAATGAAGAAAGTGAAGACAGGAAGGCGTGAGGAAGGAAGCAGGGAGGGGAAAAATATTTGTGAAAGCTGTGTTTTCACTTGAGTTTCTTTTAAGAATGAATATTATTCAGAAATTTTAGAACGGAGCATTGCCTGATTTTTTAGAAAGTGAAGCACTTCTTTTGACATTATTAGTGTTGATTTATACAGTCAGACTTTGTTTAGAGTTACTCACGTGTTTACCATTTTCTTCATTCTCTTTCTTTTTCACATCTCAGATATTCCTTTGGGATAATTTTCCTTCTTGAGGTATATTCTTTAAGAAGCACTGTTGGTGAGGGTCTGTTGGTGGTCGACTTTCTCAATTTTTGTTTGTCTAAAAATATCTTTACCTTAATTCTTGAAAGATGGTTTCTCTGGCTGGGCACAGTGGCTCATGCCTGTAACTCTAGCACTTTGGGAGGTCGAGGTGGGAGGATTGCTTGAGGCCAGGAGTTTGAGATTGCAGTGAGCTATTATTGTATCACTGTACTACAGCTTGGGTGACAGGGTGAGAACCTGTCTCAAAAAACAAAAAAACAGAAAAAAAAAAAAGGCACATAGAAAAAAAAGAAATAAAAGAAAAGAAAAAAGAAAGTTTCTCTGAGTATGTAATTTTAGGTTGCAAGTTATTTTCTGCCAGCACTTTGAAGATTTTATTCAGCTGTCTACTGACTTCCATCGCTGTTGTTGAGAAGTCTTCTGTTAACCTAATTTCCACGCCTTTGAAAGATTTTGTCTTTGCTTTCTGACTACTTTCAAGATATTCTTTTTGTCTAGAATTTACCCTCCTTTGAATTCATTGAAATTCTTGAATAAAGGATTGGAATCTTATAGCAATTTTGGAAAATTCTTAGGATTCTCTCATTTATGTCCTTTTGGAAAATCAATTAGATGTCTATGAGACCTTCTCACTATCCTTTCACTTACCTAACCTCTCTTTCATATTTTTGGTCATCTTCTTTCTGTGTTGTCACCTATGTAATTTCTTCAGATATATTTGGTTTCTTTAGCTGTGATATTTTTTCCTGTGGTTTAGCCTTTCCATTGAATTTTAATTTTAATTATTATGTTTTTATTTCCAGAAGTTACAGTCAATTCATTTTCAGATCCTTTTTTTATTTCTGTTTTTGATTCTTTTACTTTAAACATATTAAACATTTGAAACATATTAAACACATAAAACATTAAATATTCTTACTGTATATTTTGTATCCAGTAATTCTAACACCTGAAATCTTTGTCAACCAGGTTCTGTTTGCTGTTTCTGCTGATTTTCACTTTTGGTGGCTGTTTCCTTTTATTTAATATAATTTTTGTTTGTGAACTCATTTGCACAAGCTCTTTATTTTAGATAAAATTCTCCTTGTGCTTTTTTTGATCTATATGGGTACTACAATTTGGGGCCCCAAAACTCTCTGTGTGGCAAAATTTGTGGTTATAAAGTCTCAGGGAAATCTTATTGTTGTTTCTGCTATTTTTACCTCTATAATTTTCTTTGTTGTCTGCAACTGCTGGGTAGGTTTTTTCCTAGTCCACCTTCTTCTCAGCCTACTTGAATCTTGGCTTTATACAGTGTGGTCTGGCTCTCCACCCCTCTATGAGATACCTGAAGATCCATAGATGTCCCCAGGGTATGCAGTTGTAGCAAATTTCAACTTAACTCTGGTTTTCTGCTTTAATCCTCGCCTCAGGAGGTGTATTCTTATGTTCTTGGAAGCTTGTCTGTTTATTTTAAAGAAGGCTTTTTACATTTTGTCTAGCATTTTAAACTTTCCTTGTGGCCATGGAACCTGGGATAGGATTGGCTGAGCTCATAGCCTTTACTCTTGGGACCCTTTCCCAAGAAGGGAAACAAATCAGTGAGCATTGGCCACTGGAATGTATCTGAGTCCCCAGATTGCTACACACTAGCTGTTAGACTAGATCTGAGCCTCAGTTTCCTCTTCTGTAGAATGGGAGTTACTATTGCTGAGTGCTAAGTATGAAAGACGCACTGTTCTTACTTTTAAGAACACATGTGCTGGGAGGCCAAGGCGGGTGGATGGTTCAAGGTCAGGAGTTCGAGACCAGCCTGAGCAAAAGTGAGACCCCGTCTCTACTAAAAAATAGAAAGAAATGATCTGAGCAAGTAAAAATATATAGAAATAATATATAGAATATAATATATAGAAAAATATATAGAAAAAATTAGCCGGGCATGGTGGCACATGCCTGTAGTCCCAGCTACTCGGGAGGCTGAGGCAGAAGGATCGCTTGAGCCCAGGAGTTTGAGGTTGCTGTGAGCTAGGCTGACGTCATGGCACTCTAGCTTGGGCAACAGAGTGAGATTCTGTCTCAAAAAAAAAAAAGAACACACGTGAAAGAGTCAGAAAAGGGATTTCCACAGTGCATAAGCAACAACAACAAAAAAAATGATCCTTAATCCATGATGCCAATAAGTCCTTGTGGATCCATTTGCTAACGTGGATGTTTCCACAGCCTGGCTTACACTGGAAAAGATGGACCAGACATTCCTGTGAGCCCACCTCTCGTTTTCTTTAGAAAAGGAAGCTTCGAGCTGGGCATGGTGGCGTATACCTGTAGTCCCAGCTATTTGGGAGGGAGGAGGATGGCTTGAGCCCAGGAGTTTGAGGTTGCTGTGAGCTAGCGAGGCTGATGCCACTGCCCTCCATCCCGGGCAACAGAGAGAGAGACCCTGTCTCAAAAAAAAAAAAAAAGAAAGAAAGAAAGAAAAGGAAGCTTGCAAAGGTTTTTCTTTAGCTCTCCTTGCTCAAGTGGATGCTGCTGTCATGTAGATTACTCAACTACCAAGAGGCCAGAGTCATTCATGAAAGGCTTTACTTAGGTATAAAATCATAAAAATCTTAAAATATCTTGAAGTTGGGGAAACTGCTTTTTTGAAACCCAATCCTGTTTGAGTGTAGAAGCCAACAAAAATAAACAACAAACAAAGCAGACATCTTGACACCCCAGGAAAGAGCCATACCTCATTGTTCGATGAACAAATGGATCCAACTCTGCTCCCAAAGACAACCCATACTCATTTAAACACTGTCAAGAGTAATTTTTCATGACTTCAAAGTTAAGTTCCAAACTCCTTTCCAATTCCCACCATGGAAGCAGGATTCCTGGATAGGTCAATTTGAAGTAGCCTGTGCATGAAGTAAGCCGCAGGGTGGGGAGTTCGCTGGCCGGGGTTGGAGGAGTATATAGGGGTGGGGTTTGGACACCCGTGGACAATACAGGAATATGGAAAACACGGGTGAGCTGGGGCAATGGCTCCCTTGCAGTGGGAACCTGTTGTGTCTCGTGCATGGAAGGTGGCATCCCAGAAGGACCTCTACTGGGTCGGAGCCTATGAAATGGTTCGCTCTCACCCTGCCGCTCTCTGGGAATAAGTAAGTTTGCTTACGGAGGAGAGCGAATTGGACACGATGCTGCAGGCCGCGAGCTTGCCCTGGCTTGCCCGTCTTCCTGGCCAGACAAGTAGTTATTAGAGGCTGGTGATGACTCCCTGTGTCTGGGGACAAGCTGTCTGCATTTCTAGGAGACGGCTCCTTCCTAAGGGGAAAGAAAAAGTGCCAGGCCGTGGAAAGGTCCAATTATTGGCGGCTCTATTTTACAGAATGATTGTCTTTGAGTGAAGTGTGTGTTATGGAATCAAACTTGGCATTTTTAATTAACATAGAAGCATCTCCATTCTTACATGCTGTGTACATGTATAGAAGAGGAGAATTCTTTACACACTTCTCAGGAAATGGCTTCAGAGCTGCTCTGCCACTCTAAGAATCTTCTTGGACAGTGTCTCAAGGGTAATTGCAAACATATTTCATAAATGGGTTTTTCTAATTCATTTGTTTTTTGAATAATACCTTTATTCAACTATCTTAAGATTTTTAAAAATCCTGAATGTTATTATCAAAGGTAGCTATTTCTGCTAACATCATTGTAATCAGATCTAAGGGGTTGAAAGGGCCGTGGGCATCTTACTAGGGCCAAATACCTGTGACAGAAGAATTTTCCAAGAGCTTTTGGGATACACACGGCCCAGCAATACAAGCTGGAAAACTGGCAACCATATTCCAGGATCTCTGAGCGGGTCTGTGCTTGGTGGCTAATGATTCAGAGGACCATTCTGACCTCGACCTTTGAATTAATGTCATTGACCCAACATTGCAACTGCAACAGCAAGCAACTCTGGGTTTTGGAATCCCATTTGACTTCTAATCCTAGCTCTGCTATGTATAAGTTGTGTGACCTTATGAAAACTCTCTGAGCCTTATAAGATGAGGAAATAACCCCTTCCTCGTAGGGGTGTGGGAGGAGAATAAAATGAGATAATGAGTTTGAAATGCCAAATTCTAAATTTGTCAAATGGACAGTCAAGGACTGATAGTGTTCCAGACACTTCCACCCCAATTCGTAAAGTCTACCCCACTTTGAAAAAAAGTCACAGGGCTGCACAGGGGTTCACGTCTGTAATCCTAGCACTCTGGGAGGCTAAGACGGGAGGATTGCTTGAGGTCAGTAGTTTGAGACCAGCTTGAGCAAGAGCGAGACTCTGTCTCCACTAAAAAATTAGAAAAAATTAGCTGGTCCTGGTGGCACATGCCTGTAGTCCCAGCTACTCGGGAGGCTAAGGCAGGAGGATCGCTTGAGCCCAGGAGTTTGAAGCTGCAGTGAGCTATGATGACATGACTGCATTCTAGCCCAGGTGACAGAGCAGGACTCTGTCTTCAGAAAAAAAAAAAGAAAGAAAGAAAAAATAAAAAAAGTCATAATCAGAAAGGCTTCAGGTTCTGTCTTTTTTTTCCCTTTTGCCTTAGGTGTAGAGAACAACTTGATCCTCTTGAAGTAGATGATTCCCAAATGTACATTCTAAACTTGATATATCTTCTAAGCTTCAGGCTTATGTGGAGTATTTACAAACAGTGGTTTTAGCATGTTAAAAAGTGTCCAAACATAAAACTCATCTCTATCTCTGTCATCCCACCCCAAGAAACACACACAAACCTGGTCTTCCCGTCTGATTTCTGTTCTGTTAACGACAACACCATTGCTCATGATGCGCAAACTTAGAGCCAACTATCTCAGTGTCCTCTTTGACTCCCATCCTCATCCAAGCAGCCTCCCAATCCAGCTAAAATCTCCTTCCTTCCTCTTCCCTCCCTGGCCCGCTCCGCTCCCTGGCATCCGTTCCACTCATGCCATTCTCTGTGCCAGTCGTTCAGATGCAACGGGAAATGTCTGCGGATACTGTTCAGATCTCACCACCCCATTCCAGATTAGAAGCTCAGGGCCTCCTCTGACTCTGGAATTGGCATTGGCCTCTCCATTCGCCCTGCCATTGTGTCCCCTGTTATCTCCATGCAATCGCCTCCACAGATTCCTTTATGCCATCTTCCGGCTCAGGCTCTACATGAACTAAGAGAAAGATCCCTTAATTCAGTCTGACCCAATCTCTCCCTTTCTCTGTCCCAGCCATATGTGCCCGTTTAGTCCAACTGTCGTTCCCTCCCCCAGCCAAGCCCTTCCGTCCACCCATCTACCTACCCATCCTGTGCTTCCCATGTTGCCCTCGATGCCTTCTAAACCCTTTCCTGATCAATTGGTTGGGACCACAATCCTTCTGAACATTCTAATACTTTCACCAAAGTGCATTTTCTCATTCCACTATTGGGGCTACCATACTAGAGTCAAATGAAACATGATTTATGAGATGCCCTCAATAACCACTATGCCCCCTGAGAGGTAACCGCTTAGCAGTTAAGAATTTACTGCTCTGGTGTCAGATGAATCTGGGTCCAAATCCCAGCTCTACCATTTACTAGTTGCATGACCTTGGCAATTTCTTCAGCCTCTCTCACCCTCTGTTCCCTTGTCTATAAAGCTGAGCGATAGCAGTGCCTGCTTCACATGGTTGCTGTGTACCGAAGGGATAATGCATGGTGCCCTCTAGGGGTCTGGAGGACCTCCAGGATCTGCCCCTGCAATGGAACTGGGACCCTGAGGGAAAGATGGGGGCAGGAAAGACCCAGGCATTCATGAGGCGGAGGGACAAGAGAGACTGGAGAGGAAACATGGGAATCCAGGTAAGGACCTTCAAGGATCCCTCCAGTCATCCTTGTTGGAGGGCTGGTCTCCTTGAGGGCTTGGGCAGGGGGTGTGGAGAAGCACCTCATGGTTGGTGTACTGTGCTCGCAGTGGGATGGGATGTAGTTCTACTTTTTGACTTCAGATAATACTTCACCAAGGTTTGATTATGTCATTCCTTCCCGAGCCTTTGGTTCCCCAAAAACGATTATTTCACTCCAGCTGTGGGGTAACATCATCACTCTGGTTCCGTGGCTTTGGCCGAGCCGACATGGGCGGGTCCTGTGAAGCTATTCCACATTTGGATCTGGGGTCTGCAAATTGGCTGCTGACCTGGGCTGCAGGTTCCTGAAAGGTAGCCTTCACTGCTCCAGCCCTGGTGACTGCCTCCATCCCACAGACAGGGTGAGGGGACTGCTATGGACCCACTGCCTCTCCGGGCTCCATCTAGGGAGAGCAGAGCCGTCTTTCCCGGGACATCTCTGGTGGGGATGATGCTTTCTTTCTTGGCGGTGAGCTTGGCAGGGAGGCTGCTCTGGGTCCTTATTCAGGCCCTGCCAGCTATTGGCTTTATGGTTTGAAACCCCTGGTGTAGGGAAGTTTCTCGTACAATTTGGAATAGATGATTTTCCCTCTCTAAGCTCTCAATCTGCTCATTGAAAAATCGATAGAATAATAGTGCCAACCTATTATTGTTGTTGGAAGAATTAATGGGATAGACTAAACTGCTGGATGTGGAAAATGCCCAATGAATGGTAGCTATTGCTATATTAACTAACATTTTAACATTATCATGCAGTTATCAGCAAACATTTATTGATTGAGTCATTATGCATTAATAATTCATAACCGTACTGGACCTTCTTGTCCTGATTCTAAAGCAAATGCTGCATCCTGAGTGTATGTGGGCAGGTAAGAGAGGTAGGTGTATTCTGTGCTCTGGGGTGAGGCAGGGCTTTCTTTGTGGCGACCCTGTCAGACACATCATCACAGACCCAGGCCTCTGGAGAGATCTCAGGACTATAGGGCCTGTGGCTATTTCCATGTGGAATAGGGAGTTTGGCCCTGGAGTGGAGATATCATCTCCAGAGGGTTTCTGTGTGCTCTGGGCACAGGGGTCTCTTATGATAGAATGTAATGGAAATGTCTTTTCTTCCATGAACCATTCAGGAACACTGAACTAGGGGCCAAACCTCATCTTATTTACTTGGGACCTGGAGGGGAGACTTAAACTTGGCTTATAGTTTAGGTTTGGTCATGTTAAATACTGTCTGATAGCCTGGGGAGGGGGCTCCCAAAGGGGGCCAGACTGGAGGGAGGCTCATGGAGTCTCTGGAGAGAAAGGCACCTGCAGTGGAGAAGTTTGGCAGAAACAGATTAAGCAGAGGGGCCAAGAGGAATCCCAGGTTTCCAGGGATTCACTGGCTCCGATTCCATGCCTGTTCCCTCCCTGACCCTCTCCCCAAAGGGTGCTCTCAAGGGGGCTGGGGTACTAAGAACTGTCACTTGGAGCCCAACACCTCTGCTGTGGAGACCCCAGGAAGCAGGAAAGATCCCTGCAGGTAGATGGTCAGGAGACGATGGTGGCAGCTCAGGGAGACAGCAGCAGCCAAAGCAATCACAGGGCAGCGAGGCAGTGAGACCCTGAGTGAGAGCTGCCGAGCTACACTTTGTACAGCTGGACTCATGGGATATGCATTTCTACCTCTGCAGAAAGGGCATAATAATAGCATCTACCTCCTAGATTGCTGAGAGCCTAGAACAGTGCCTGATGCATAGTAGGTGCTCAGTAAATGTTAGCTACTATTGTTTGAGAGCAGTCCAGGGAATGGTTGGAAATGAAATCCAGGGAAAAGACTGGGTACTTTGGGGTATGGCTGTCAATGTGACCATCGTGCTCACAGGCGGGTAAACATGGAGGACATCCGAGGAACACGTACACAGGATCTACTTCCCCACTGGCTCTCTCACCAACCCCTCAGTCCCCGTGGCCTCTGATTCCAGGGCTGGGTCCAGAGAAGACACTAGTTTGTATAGAGCTCGTGGCTGATTCACCTGCATCAAACTGATGGCTTGTTGAGACAGCCTCTTCTGGGATGCTTGGCACGGAACAGTGTTTGTAAAAGCCCTGGATACTCACCATGCTTTGCATTTGGTGCAAGGGTATGTACAGTAGGACAAAACCTGCTTGGTTTGCTCACAGCGGTCTTTCAGCAGGGACAGTCCTCTCCACACTTCCCATTGCGGCAGTTAGTCTCCCTCTACCTACTGAAATCTCCTTCCAGCTGAGATGCTACTCGTTTTCCAAGGCCCAGCTCATGTTGAGATAAGTCATTCCTTGCTCCCAGAATTCCTTATTTACACACTGCCCTTGGCCATTATCTCATTCATATTCTGCAGAGTTCACACATCTCTGCTTCCCTCATTCGTGGCGTTGGTTCTTTGAGAGAATGTTAACATGCATGCGTGTATCTCATTCGTCATTTTATTCCCTCTGGGGTCATGTAATGGTTAGTAGAACTGCAACGAAGTCCCACGAAGTAAGCAATAGTATCATCCCCATTTTGCAGATTAGGAAACTAAGGCTTGGGAAAGGTAAGTACCTTGTTTAAGGCCAAACAGCCAGTGGGCGAAGGAGCCATGATCCGGGCACTCCAGGGTCCCAGCCATCCCCACTGCACTCTACTGACTCTCGTGCTAGGAACTTCAATATTTTATGAATCAGGTATGCTGAGCTTCACAGACTTTGTTCTGAGTATGATCCACAATATTTATTCCTGCCATTTGGGGATGATACATCATTTTCTCTTCTGAAAAGACTGTGTGCCCAAGAGACTGCCAAAATCAGCATCTCCTAGAATTGCTTGTCATTGCTTTAAAAAATTGCTAGACGATTGAAAAGAAAGCATCCTATGGCGACAATGCTGCTTTATTCTTGGCACAGACAGGCCTCCATGGGACTGCTAGATAAGTGAGTAATATCTCAAGTTATAAGCCCTTCGATTTGAAAGATTTTGAATAAGGCTGCTATGACCCGCATTTGGAAGGTGTTTCTTCTACTTTTCCCCAGTTAACACTGCAGTCCCTCTAACCGAGCAATCTATTCTGCAGCATTAAAATATAGGGTCTATTCATGTCTTTGAAAATGTTCTAGTAACTTATTTTCCCTTTTCTGTTAAAGTCATTGAATTGAATCATGGTCTCAATGAAACTCTTTTAAAATCCATTAATGAAAATGTTAGTATCCTAACAGAGTACTCTGATACCCACCTAGATTTAAATATTTATTGGGCAAACAGGAGAAATGATTCAACTCCCTTATGAAAATCAATCAAAAGTGCTCCAAAGCCTTGTCTTGTAAATAGTGTCACATACCAGCCACACTCACCGTCTCATCTGCTTTTTTGGCACTAAATCCAGTCAGCTGAGACCAAGCTACCGTGTAAGGAACAGATTAAACTAACATCCATCAAGGTGAAAGATAATTATTACTTGTGTCAGACGACACCTGTTTTTGCAGCATTCCTCAACTTAGTTAAACTGGAGACAGGCTAAACTTTCCACTGAATTTTCCATCTGATAGTTGCTCCAGGCAGTGTGTCTACAGAACACTCTTGCTATGTTTACATTTTTGAGGCAGATTAAACATGTCATCTGTGAAATATAACCTGAAAATCTCAAACTGTAATATATTCACATGTATAAATATAGGGGCTGAATGGGAGTCAGACTGGAGGAAAAGGCAAACCTTTAGCCGCTTCTCAAGCCGAAGTCTTTCATCAGACATCTTTTCCGATGTTAAACATGCAGGTCGTCCGCAGATACTCTTCATACTTCAAATCGCGGTGCTGTTGATCACTCTGCACTTCACGGTTTTAGGACTATTCAGCGTTTCTTAACAGCTTGTGGTATTTTCCTGCGAATGGAGAGCCAGAAGTCAGGTGTCATTTGGAATATGTGAGCCTAGGTCTCCTTTTCACAGTCCTGACTCCATGACTGAGATGACGTTTCTACCTGAGAAAGGAATCTCTGACCTGGGGCAAAAATCTGAAATGAAGAGTTTTTTTTTAGATTGAAAAGTGACACTGGTGTGGCTACTGCAGGAGTGCTAATGTCATTGCCAAGTACACTGCCTGGGTTGTCCCTTGATGGGAAACAGGAGAACAAAAAATAGAGGAACGGTCCCGGTGCACTTCCAGATGTTTCATCTGGGCACATTTTTGTACATGTCCGAGAGACAAAAGAAGAAAAAAGGAAGACATGTTGGCTCCCCTCTCTGGGGGAATGTGACAGACCCTGCAGCTTTTCTGGGTGTTAATCTTAACTCTTAACGTCCGTGTTGACTTCAATCACTTTTTAAACATTCTCTAAACGCAAGCTCCAGCCCAGCTGAAGATGGAGGGGAAGCTTCCCTTTGTTACAGGCGTAGACATTAAAAGGCATTTAAGATACTTGATTCTTGAGATTATAGTAATGAGTATATTTTTAAAACTCCTTTAGTCATCTCCAATTTCTCATGCTCCACATTCACTCAAGTTCCAAACTTTCTGATGGTACCTGAATTTCATCCCCACTTTTTCTCCCAAACTCCAAGCCACCCCTTGGTTCAGTCCTTGGTAACCTGGAGTGTTGTGATAACTCTCTGTTCTGTGTCCTCAATCCAGTCTGTCCCCAATCCTAGTCTATCTTCTGTGCACTAAAAGTCATTTGTCCCAAACACAAATTAGGTCACTCTGATGTTAAAAAGGGCTGACCCCTAGATGACAGGTAGCTGCATAGCTCATTCCTCATCAAGGCCTTTCGTAATCTGGCCTCCACCTTTTTAATCAGCTGTTATCCATTAGGATGCTTTGGGCTGCAAGTAACAGAAACTGTGACTCAAATAATAAGAAAATATGTTATGTCACAATACAGGAAGTCCATTAATAGGGAAGACTTCCGGTTGCTCATTTCAAGGACTCAGGGATATGAATCTCTTTCAAGAGCCAAGTTCTTTCCCACTCTCTATTCTGCTCTCTGTGTGCTGATTTCTTCCTCAAGCTGGGTACAAGATGGTCGGAGAGGTTCCACGCAGCACAGCCAGACCTAGCAACGTCCAGATGAAAAGGAGAGGAGGAAACATTCCCCAGAGTCCTCCTCCCCTGCAAATGTCCCTTCCCGTCTCATTGGCCAGAACTGGTGAGGGGCTAGCATCGCTTGCAGGCCAGTTGGTCTCCTCCTGCCCTAGAGTGGGGAGTGGCATCTGCTTCCCCTGAGGCATGTGGCCTCATGGGATAAGAGGAGGGACCTGGGTGAAACTGGAATTTTGTTAAGAGGGCCGAAGGGCAACTGACGCTGGATAAGCAACTAGCAGTGTCCATCACAACATTTGCAGGCACATGGAGAAGTTTGCTGTTTCCCCACCCACCGTGTTCTGCCACGCCTATCATGGCCTTTGTATTGGTTCTCAAGAATGTCTGCTTCCCCATATTTTTCCTGGAAGACAGTTCTCCATCCTTAATGGCTGTATTAGTTTCTTACTGCTGCTGTAACAAATTACCACACACTCAGTGGCTTAAACAGCCCAAATTTCTTGTCTTGCAGTTCTGAAGGGCTGAAGTCCAAAATGGGTCTCATGGGGCTAAAATCAAGACGTTGGTAGAACTGTGTTTCTTCTGGACACTCTAGGGTAGAATCTGTTCCTTGCCTTTTTTAGCTTCTAGAGGCTGCCTGCATTCCTTGCCTCATGGCCACATCATCTGACCACTGCTCCCTTGTCCCATCTGCTCTCTCTCTGATCCTCCTGCCTCTCTCTTAAAAGGACCTTTGTGCTTACATGGGATCCACCCTGATAACCAGGGTAATTCCCCGTTTTAAGACTCTTCGCTTAATCACCTCTGCAAAGTCTCTTTTGCCATATAAGGTAATATATTAATAGATTCTAGGGATTGGGACATAGATATCTTGGCGGGGAGGGCATTATTTTACCCACCACAATGACCTAGCACAATGCTACCTTCTCTCTGATACCTTCCCTGATTCAGTTCCATAAATGTTACTCTAGGATAAATATAAAGAAGAGATTGGGAGGGAAGGACATTTGCCAACCTTGGGGCACTGGTCTCAGCACCACCTCTCTTGGCTGTCCAGGGAAGATTGGAGGGTGATGTCTGTTGCCACCACCTCTCCCTGACCTGCTGTCTGGGCATGTTCTCTCACCTCCCTTTCCCTGCTTTTTGACCTGACATTGAACTTCCTTCAGGTCTGAGTCAAAGAGACTTTATACCCAACCCATTGTGGTTTGTGGAGGCGTTCACTAAAGGAAACGAAGAGGAAATTCTACCCACAGGACAAAGTGTTGTCTTTATCTTCCCCCAGGTTACAGCAATTTTTCTAGAGTGAGCCATTTTTTTCTGACGATATGCTGTCCTGGCCAGCCTGGGTTCTCGTCTATGGACAAAAGGGGCTCAGATCATGCCAGAATGCAGCTCCGTCTCTGTCTCTGTCTCTCTCTAAATGTTTACCATGCACCTGCGAGAGGCATGGTGGTGGGTACCATTGCTGCATAGCACACGGTTCCCCAGACACAAACCCTGAGACATGGAGAATTCTTTTCAAGTATATTCACAGTATTTCCTGGAAAAACCAGAGGGCAGTGGAGAATGCGGCAGCCCTGGGAGAAAGCCCACCAAGGATGTGCTACCAAGCACAGTCCGACAAAGGCTAACTTTGGTTCAATCCTCCAGGTGAGTGCTGAGACATGTAGGTCACACCTCAGATTGTCCTGAGCAGGGGCAATTGCCATTGGTTAAGGGCTGCCCCAAAGGAGACATAAATTCCCAGGGAAGGGGATTCTGACAGCCTGAAGGGAGCCCTCCACTAAAAGAGGTGCAGGTGCTGTTGGGGTGAAAGGCCACGGGGAGCCAGGATGCTCAGAGATGTTGCAGTGATCTGAGCAGACCTGGACAGAACACTGACCTCCTCTGCCACCCTGCAGAAGGCCCTGTGTTCAGGGATTTTTCTTCTCTTAAGTGGCCTAATCATCCCACCTTAGCCCATCACTATTAGTCTACTCTTAGCCAGGGCTCTGCAAGATGCCAGGCCTCTGCAGAAAGCTGATCTTCCAAGTTCAGATACCACCTATAGGCGTCGGGTCATGTTGTGCTTCTTTTTGGGTTGTCTAGGCTTTGGAATGCTTTTAGAACCTGAAAATTTCTTGTTGATTTCCTAGTCATCACCTTCCACTAAAAACCATTTAATTGCCAGAGGACGATGGATGTGTCTCTTTCTGAGGGAGGCCAGGGCTCCCACCCTCTGTCTATTGCTATGAGCAGGCAGCTGGACCACCCTCCTGAGCACCCAGACAGTGAGGAGCCCTTTTTGTTCCTACCTGGTCACCTTGTCTCCCTTGAGGTTCTTCCCTCTTCCCCATCCTTGGAGTTCCACCTGACTCTTGATCCTGCTCACTCGGTCTATACTTCCCTACTGTTCAGCAAAGGCTGGTTCTGCATTCAAGGCAGATAGTTTCACCCAAAGCTTCTAGCTCTCTTTCCCTGAGGCTCTGTAATCATTAGGTGCCACAATCACTCCCTTGGGTGCTAACAAATGATGCTGCTCACTCAGTGATTCAAATGAAGGACTTTCCAAAAACATATTCTCATTTAAAAAATGCAATAGCTGGCTGGGCGCAGTGGCTCATGCCTGTAATCCCAGCTCTTTGGGAGGCTGAGGTGGGAGGATCGCTTGAGGCCAGAACTTTGAGACCAGCCTGAGCAAGATAATGAGACCCTGTCTCTACAAATAGGAGAAAAATTAGCTGGGCATGGTGGTGCACACCTGTAGTCCCAGCTACTCGGAAGACTAAGGCAAGAGGATCGCTTAAGCCCAGGTGTTTGAGGTTGTAGTGAGCTATGATGATGCCACTGTACTCTAGGTGGGGCAACAGAGCAAGTTCCTATCTCAACAACAACAACAAAAACTCCAAATACAATAGCTACTTTAGTCTGCTTAAACTGATACATAAGTAATAATAATAATGACAACAGCTAATATTTGAGTACTGTGCCATATACTTTACATGCCCTATTTCAATTCATTCTTCATCTCTCAACAATCCTACAAGGTGGGAACTGTCATTATCACTATTTTACTGGTGGGAAAAAAGAGGCTCAGAGAGGTTAAGTAATGCTATAGAGCTTGCAGAGCTGAGACTTGAACCTAGGTCTGTCTGAATCCATAAAACCCATCCTCTGCCTTATCATCCTATATTACCCTCCACCTCACAGCAAGAGAAGAAGGGTCTCCTACTCAGAGTTGAGGGCATTGGGTAGGGAGGGATGGATCTGGCAAATGAGAATGTTTTTCCAGAACTTTGGATTCCAGTGGTGTTTAGTCACTCCATTTATTAGATTCCTTATCCAGGAATTAAGTAGAAAATGGGCTCTTTCTCCCAAATCCTTTTCAGATGTGTTGGCCAGCAAAGCAGCCTTCATCACCCCAAAGTGAGTCACTGTGCAAATCAGATTGATTTCAACTGTGCTTTTCTGGGAGAGGGGCTTAAACCCTCTACATCAGCTCTTTTTTGAAAGAGCTTTTCTGGAAGCCCCACCCAGTAACTGCTGCTTTTCTTTTGTTGGCCAGACTGTGTCAAATAACGACTCAATCTTAGCTGCAAGGCATGCTGAGAAAGTTTGTGTTTTGGTGTTTTTTTTTTAAAGCTTGGCTTTCTCTATCTTGTCCCTCCTCTATTCAGCAATTTATGAAAAGCATAATACATCATGATCAAGTAAGGTTTATACCAGGGTTACAAGGATGGTTCAATTTTAGGAAATCTATCAATGTAATTCACTATATTAACAAATTAAAGGAAAATGACCATAGGATCATAGATTGAGAAAAGCACTTAACAAAATTAACACTTTTGCCATAGTTAGAAACAAACAAGAATAAAATATTTAGGAATGACTTTATCAAGGATGTACAAGAACTTGCACACAGTAAACTACAGAACATTTCTGAAAGAAATTGGAGAAGACCTAAATAATTGGAAAAACATCCTGTGTTCATGGATTGGATGACTTAATATTGTTAAGATGGCAATACCACCCAAAGAGATCTACAGATTCAATGCAATCATTATCAAAATCCCAGTGTCCTTTTTTGAAGAAATGGGTAAGCTGATCCTAAAATTATACATGAAATTGCAAGGAACTCTGAATAGTGAAAGCAATTTTGAAAAAGAACAAAGTTGGAGGGCTCATACTTCCCAATTTCAAAATTTACTAGAAAGCAACAGTAATCAAAATAGTGTGGTCCTGGCATAAGGATAGAAATATAGAACAATGGAGGAGAATTGAGAGTTACTTTATTTAGCTTGGGCTGTCATAACAAAGTACTATAGACTGGGTGGCTTGAACAGCAGAAATTTATTTCTCATGGTTTTGGAGGCTGGAAGTCCAAGATTAAGGTGCCAGCTGATTCAGTTCCTGGTGAAGGTGATCCTCCTGGCTTGCAGATGGCTGCCTTTTGCTAAGTTCTCACATGGCCTTTTCTTTGAGTGTGCCCTGGGGGTGGGGGGACAAGAGAACTTGCCCTCTTCTTATTAATATAAAGCCTCTAATCTCATTATGAAGCCTTAACCTCATGACTTAATCTAATTCTAATTACCTCCTGCTATGATTATAATATGTCCCCCCAAAAGCTTGTGTTAGAAACTTATTCCCCAATGCAACAGTGTTAGGGGGTGGGCCCTAGTGGGAGGTGTTTAGGTCATGAGGTCTCCACCCTCATGAATGGATTAATGCTAATTATAAAAGAGCTTGAGGCTGCATGTTCTCTTGCTCTCTCTTGCCCTTCACCTTCTGTCATGGGATGATGCAGCAAGAAGACCTTTCCAGATGCTGGCTCCTTGATCTTGGACTTTCCAGCTTCCAGAATGATGAGCCAATAAATTTCTATTTATTGTGAATTACCTAGTCTCAAGTATTCTGTTACAGTAGCACAAAACAGACTAAGACATCTCCCAAAGCCCGTCTTGAAATGCCATCACTTTGGGGCTTAGAACTTGTTGAAGTCCTGTGAATTTTGGGGGCATACAAACATTCAGTCTGTCATGAGAGTCCATAAATAAACCCAACATTTATGGTCAACTTATTTTTGACAAAGGAGAAAAGACCAGGGGAAAGAATGGTCTCTTTGGCAAATAGTGCGATATCAAGTTGTCCCCAACTGGATATCAACATACAAAAGAATAAACTCGGACTCTTACCTCATGCCATATACAAATATTAACTTAATATGGATAAATGACCTAAATATAAAAACAAAAGGTATAAGTCTCTTGGAAGAAAACATAAGTAAATCTTCATGACCTTGATGTGGTAATGGTTTCTTAGATATGACACCAAAAACACAAATAGCAAAAGAAAAAAATAGATAAATTAGACTTTATCAAAAACTTTCATGTGTCAGAGAACACTATCAACTAAGTGAAAATACAACCCACAGAATGCACAGAAAATATGTGCAAATCATATATCTAACAAGGATCCAGTATCCAGAATATATAAGTAACTCTTGCAACTGAACAGCAAAAAGGCAAACACCTTGAAAAATGGGCAAAGCGCTTGAACAGGCATTTCTACAAAGAAGGTACACAAACGGCTAATGAGTATATAAATGATACTTAACGTCATTAGTGATTAAGGAAATTCAAATCAAAACCACAAGATACCACTTCATACCCACTAAGATAGTTACCATTAAAAAAAAAAAGCAAGCAAGTTTTGGCAAGTATGTGGAGAAATTTGGGGAGTATTTTTACATTGGTAGTGGGAAAGAATAATCGTGTAGATTCTGTGGAAAACAGTTTGGCAGTTCTTCACTAAGTTAAACATAGAATTGGCATATGACTCAACAATTACATTCCTGGGTATATACCTGAAAGAACTGAAAATAGGTGTTCAAACAAAAATTTGTACACTAATCTTCATAGCAGCACTATTCACAATAGCTAAAAGATGGAAACAATCTAAATGTTCATCAACTGACAAATGGATAAAAAGTAGCATATCCAGATGATATTAATAGAATATTAATTAGTCTTAAAAAGAAGTAAAGGACTGATACATGGTACAATATAGATGAACCTTGACTACATTTTTCTGTATGAAAGAAGCAAAACACAAAAGGCCACATATTGTATGATTCCATTTCTAGAATATAAAAATCCACAGAGACATAAAGTAGATTAATGTTTGCCAGGGGTTGGAATTAGAGAGAAATGGGAAGGCTGCTTAATGGGTCCAGGATTTTCTTTTGGGGTAACGAAAATGTTCTGGAACCAGATAGTGGTGATGGTTGCGGAAGATTATAAATGTATTAAATGTTACCAGTGTTAAATTTTCTTTTGTATACTACACACACACACACACACACACACACACACACACA
>NW_012152285.1:8204771-8212879 GCF_000956105.1 Propithecus coquereli
CACACACACACACACACACACACACACACACACACACACACAAGCTCAAAAGCAAACAAACAAACATTAAACTTTTAGTAAAACAGAAATAGCAGATAACTTCTTCAATCTGATAAAAATATCCACTAGAAACCTATACTAGTAAGTCTAAATGATAAAACATTAGAAGTCTTCTCACTATAGTTAGGAACAAGCAAGGATACCCTTGTCATCCCTATTACCAACATTGGACGAGACATCCTGTATAATGGAGTAAGACAAGAAATAGAAAAAAGTTCTTTTGGGTCTTTAAAACCCTGGAAGTTTTCAGTGTCCTCTGTGTACAGGTGATAGTTGACGCCTTTAGCATAGGTGAATCCCAAAGGAGATGTTGAAAGAAGATTAGACTTGAAGCCTTAACTTTGAAAACCCTCCTGTGTATATGGGGGGAGGGATGGAGAATGGAGAATAAGAATCACGAGGACAGAGAAGAACCAGCACAATATAACACCGTGGCTGGAAGTGTGGGATGAGTCTCAGGAAGGAGGGAGTGGTTCAGATAGAAATTTTATGGAGAGGCTGAAGAGAACAAAAGCTGAAAATGCTATCCTCTTTGTCCACCAAGGCTACTGGTGACCTTTGAGGAAGTGGCCTCAGTGGAAAGAGTAGAAACCGCCCTGAGGGCGAGATGGGGGAAGGACAGCTGGTGGTCCAGACCACTCCTTTGGAAAGCTGGGTGCTGATTGATAGCAGTGGTGGCGCCTGAAACAGTTTATGCGGCTATCTCAGATGGGGCTTTAGCTTCCCCATCAGCTCTGTTAACCCTCACCACACTACTCCAGAAAAACAATCGAAGTAAATATAGCACTCTTCAGAAAAGCCCCCAGGTCACCCTTCTAATCAGAATGCCAAAATCCTGGAGCCACCACTGTTGACACATCATTTTAATCTACTTGCTTAAGCATATTCCCTTAACATCTCTATCAGGGTACACTCTGAGCCTAGTTATGGCTCTGAAATATTCTCTGTGCTCAGCGATGAATCCCTAACCACATAGCTATGCAGCTACAAGAGTAGCAAAGTTTGAGCAAAGTCAGTTGGAGGCAAGATGCAACTTCCAAAACTGCTCACTTTCATCTTTCCGCATAATTTGATGAAAACTGTTTGCTATTTGCATACTCTCTTCCATTTTTTGGCAACTGTACATTCTTCTCTTATTAAGAGGTTAACTTCTTTTTCAAATTGATCCATGTTGCTTATAAAGTGCCACATCAACAACCTCCCCAGGTGCTGTCCTGAGCTCTGTTCTCTGAGTCTGCTGCAATACTGTGTTCTGATTCGTCGAATTCCTTTGTCATGCTTTTGTTCCAAATGTTAGTTGTGATATGTGATCACAGAGAACAGATTGTGATAGTGAAGAAATATCATGGCCCATCTTATATTTTACATAGTAAGTTTTGATTCCATTTATTCTTGGTATTAATATACATGTGGCACAGAATTCTGTAATGGATTCTATAGATGAAACGATGCCGATCTCATTCCTCCTCAAGAAATGCTAAGAAATATTAATACATACATGTTCACATTGTTGACTTTATGCAAGAATACTCTTGTGAAATGTTCCCTCCTTACCCCATTCATCAAAAGATTCCTACTTGGCCGGATTTTGCTCAAGCTGTCCACCTTCATGATGGCTTCCCTGACTTCCCCACACAGGGTTGACCTTTCTTTTTTTGTGTATTTTACTTTTCTGTAAACAGTGTTTTACTTTTCCAATAGATGGAGAGTATTGCGCTGGGAGCTTTTTGAGAATAGGAATTCTGACTAGCTCATCTTCATGGACGCAAAGCCTGGCTCTGCGCCCAGCCCTTGGTTGCTCATTGAGCATTTGTTGAATTGAAAGGCAAGGAACTACTAATATGGGGCTATCTGCAAAAAGCCATAGCAGCACTCAGGAAAGACTAACTAGGCCTTGAATTCTCCAGGCGTAGGGAAAGAGTTTTCTTGGCACAGGAAACAAATGAAAATGCCGGAAGATATCAAAGATCATGTTTACTTGGAGAGAGGTGAGAAATTCAGTGCGATGGGAACATAAAGATGAAGCTGGAGAAGATGGTTTGATCCTCATGATCTGTACTCTAAGAAACATGGGCTTAAGTTGCAGAGGCTCGACAGAGGTTTTTAAGCAAGAGTATGACATAATAATACTTGTTTTTCAAACAAACACTGGAACCCTAATGGAAACTATGGACTTTGAGTGATAATGATATTTCAATGTTGGTTCATCAGTTTTATTAATAACAAATGTACCACTGTGGTGGGGATGCTGGTAATGAGAGAGGGTGGAGAGGGGGGAAAAGGGAAAACCCCGGAATTTCAACCCAAATTTGCCGAAACCAAAAACGCCCCAAAAAAAAAAAACCAATAAAAAAAAAAAAGGGTAACCCCAGTAGTAGTGGGCTTCCAATGGGTGGCCTTGGTAAGATCATTTTCTTTGTGTGCTCCAGAGGTGGAAAGGGCTAACTTTTGTCATTGGGCATTATAACTGTCAACTGTCACAACCCTACAAATCACACTGGATCTAGGCATGTTCTTCTGACCAGAAAGCAGTAGTGAAAAGAAAGACCTTAGCGGGATATCAGAAGTTTGAGCCTAGAAAAATAGATCTCATGTTTTTCAGCAGGAAGTATTAAACTGGACAAACAGAGGGCCAAAAGGACAAAGTTATGTCCAGAAGCCACATGGCCAAGAGACAACGGAGAATTGGACGGAATGGGAGATGGGCAAGGGTGTCTGTGAAGTTGGGAGGTTTTGCAAGTGGCCAGAAGCAGTTTCCTTTAGGATTACAGAATGTGGTTGTTTAGGGAAGGTCTTTGTTGCTTCTAGGGAAATTCTTGAAAAAGCAGTGTGTGATAGAACAAATAATCTTTTACCTTAACCCTTTCTCTATCATATTGCAAATGTGTTCTTTGGGTGAGTTTCCTAATTTCCCTAGTCATCAATCTCCTCCTCTGTGAAATGAGGATAATGACACCTCACCTGCAGGAGTATCGTGAGAATCAGAAATAACATCTGTACGAACATTTAGCAAAATACCTGGAAATAATACAGGAATTGCTATTATTCTTAGCCTGTGTTTAAAAAAGTAGATATTTCCAAGGGAAGAAGCTGTATCGAAATCTCTTGTTTGCATGATTGGCATGTTGTTCGCTTAGGAAAGGCTATTCCTTTGTCAATCCGAGCCTCCTAGAGTGGGTGGGTCGTGGTTCTCATGCTACATCCTATGTGTAGTGTAAGATGCTACTGCCCGTGGCTCTGCTTCCCACAGGGGCTGCCCTGTGTGAGGAGGCCCCCACACATGGCGTGTCTGTGGGAGGCCTGGCCTGTGGTTTTGTGTATGCCCAGTGTCTGCTGAGGCTGCTCCTGTTTGTGGCTTGGCCTCTCTGCTTCCCACTCTGCCTGCGAGGAGCCACGCTGTCTGTTCCACGAGCCAAGGCTGTCTGCTACTGCTGGTTCCTGGGAATCAGCCACTTCCCTCTGCTGGGGAAGCACATCGTCACAGCATGGATAACTGCCACTGGGAAACTCACCCCTGCCTAAAATAAGGCAATAGCTCTCAAGACAGGAATGAGAGAAGGCAAATTATGAGCTGAATGTACTCTAGTGAGTCTACTGAGTATTTCTTCCTAGTGCAGCCATGGCGGATACTCACAAGAAGGCAGAGAGCAAGAGAACCTCAGGTCACCATGTAGTTCTCCAGAGAGGTAGTTTTGGCCAGCACTCTTGCCACAGGGGACCAATCTACCCATAGAATTAAGTTTAGATGAAAGTTGGGGACAACTTTATTTTTTAACCATAGGAAACAAAAATCGCCCTCAGGGAGGAAACTGTCTTTGTTTAAGAAAATAACTCAATAAGACTCTCCAGGCAGAAGATGAGATCCCGAGAACATGAGTTAGCAAACTTCAAGGGAACAAATATGACAACTAAATTGATTATCATCATAAGGGAATAGAAAGAGAGAAAAGAGGATGGAAAAGAGGATGGAAAAGAGAAGGGGCGGCCATTGCAGAGCAACTAGGAAAAACAATAGGCCATGGTGGTAGGAGACTTTAAGAATAGGAAACATCCAATATTCAATTTAAAGTTTGGGTCATCGCATTTGGTCTGTGTTGGTGAATGTTCTATGCGTACTTGAGAGGAATGTGTATTCTATAGTTCAGTGCTCTACAAATATTAATTAGGCCAAGTTGTTTAATAATGTTTCAGTCAATACCCTTACTGAGAATATGTCTTCTTGTTCCGATAATTACTGAGAGATGAATGTTACAGTCTTTAAACATAATTGTGGGTTTATCTATTTCTCCCTTTAATTCTGTTAATTTTTTCATTGTGTATTTTGAAGCCACATTACTAGGTGCATATACAGTTAAGATTGTTATATTTCCCTCATTAGTTATTGTAAAATGTCCGTTCTTATCTCAGGTAATTCTCTTTATCTCTGGTAATTATCTCTGTTAATTTACTTCAAAAGTCTTGAAGTGTCCTTTATCTGATATTAACATGCTTAGTGTTTGTGTGATCTAACTTTTTCATCCTTTTTCTTTCAACTTGTCTGTGCATTTCTATTTAATGTGTATTTCTTGTAACCAGCACACAGTTGGATCTGATAATCTCTTTTAATCGGAGTGTTTAGTCTGCTTACAGTTAATGTAATTATTGATATACTTGAGTTCAAGTCCGTAATCTTCCTGTTTGTTTTCTACTTGTCACCTCTCTTCTTTGATTCTTTGTTTCTAATTTTCTGCCTTCTTTGGGGCTAACTTGAAAAAAAATTTAGTGTTTCATTCTATTTCTTATATTGAATTTTTAGATATTTTTTGTTTTCCTCTTTTAATGGTTATTCTAGAGACTATAATATGCATCTTTATCTTAATCACAGTCTACTTTAAATTAATATTCTACCACTTAGCATGTACAGTAGTGTAAGAAACTTGCAACAGAACTTGATTTCATTTATTCTTCCCATCTTTTGTGCAATTATTTTCATCTATTTTTCTTCTACATATATTGTAAACCATACAATAAATTATTGTCTTTGCTTTAAACGATCAATTGTCTTTTAAGGAATTTAAGAAAAATAGTCTTTTATATTTACCCACAAATTTACCATTTCCAGTGCTTTTCATTGTGTCATACAGATTCATATTTCCCTTTATCCCAAAGAATTCCTTTAGCATATCTCATGGTGCAGTTCTGCTGGTGATAAATTTTATCAGCTTTCCTTTATCTGAAATGTCTTAATTTTACCTTAATTTTTGAAGGAGATTTTCTCTAGATATAGAATTTTAGATTGAAAGGTTTTGAATTTTTTTCAGCACTTTAAAAATAGCGTTCCATTGTTATTTTCCCAATGAAACCCATTGTTTTCATCGAGTAGTCTGTTCTCATTCATATGGACGTCCCCCTTTATGTGAAAATCCTGGTTTTCAGATATTATCATTATCTTTGATTTTAAGCAGTTTTACCAAGATGTACCTAGGTGTGTTTTTCCTTGTTTTTATTCTGTCTGGGGTTCCCTTGGTGTCTGGGTTTGTGGGTTGATGTTTTTAATCAATAAGAAAAAATTTGGGCCAGTATTTCTTCAAATATTTCTTTCTACCCAGTCCTTTCTTTCTTTTTTTTTTTTTTTGAGACAGAGTCTTTCTCTGTGGCCTGTGCTAGAGTGCTGTGGCATCAGCCTAGCTCTGCACCACCACACCCGGCTAATATTTTCTGTTCTTAGTAGAGACAGGGTCTTACTCTTGCTCAGGCTGATCTTGAACTCCTGACCTCAGGGGATCCTCCCACCTCGGCCTCCCAGAGTGCTAGGATTACAGGTGTGAGCCACCGCGCCCAGCCATACCGAGTCCTTTCATTTTTCACTTTTTGGGATTGCAATTACCTATATGTTAGGCCAGTTGATACTTTCCCATGAGTCATCATGACTCTATTCTTTCTTTTTCAACCTTTTTTCTCTCTTTTATTCACTTTGTTTAATTTCTATCAACCTGTCATCAAGTTTATAAATCCTTTTTTCTGTATTCGCAAGTTTGCTGTGAATCTTAAATGAATTTTTTTATATATATTTTTCAGTTTTGGGAGTTCCATTTGATTCTTCTTTAAAGTTTCCATGTCTTTCCTGAAATTCCCCATTTCTTCACCTGCTATATTTCTCTTTTCCTATAAATTCTGTATCATTTATCAGAGCTCTTTTAAAGTTATTGTCTACTAATTCCAACATTTGATCACCTTTGGATCTGTTTCTATTGACTGCTTTTATTTTCCTTCATGTCTTAATCACATTTTCCTGCCTTTTCATACATCTAGTAAATTTTCCTTGACAGTGATAAATCATAGAGATTCTGGGTTCTGTTTTCTTTCTCTAAAGGGTATTGAATTTAGTTCCAGCAGGTAAATCACCTTGATCCTGTGAAGGCATGGTTTATGCTTTGTTAGAGTAGGTTTATTTGGACTTTGCCCTTAGGTCTAGAGCAAGGATTAGAGTTACTCCTAAGTGTGGCCCTTCTGGGTTTTAATGGAACGCTTGACGTGTTTACCAACTTTTTGCAACTTGCTGGGACCTGAACTTCAAACTCCGGATCCCCAGCTCTGGGTAGCTGCTGAGTTTTTTCAGTCTCTCAGTTGTTGCTTTCTACTGGTGCGTATAGTCTTCTCCATGCATGCACAGCTCAGGGGTTAGTCAGGGATTTGAAGAGAATTTATACGGAAAATTTGAGGCTCCCCTTTTCAAATTTTTCCTGACTCAATTTTGCTGGAATTTCTCCCTTCAATTTCCAGCTGTTATGACATCCCTAAATTCCAAACTCAGACTCTTTGGCCTGATAAAATTAATGTTTCCTGCTTGTGCTCTATCTGTCCTGCTCTTAGGTGACAATTTATATGAAAGTAGATTTTATCAATTTCAGTTCCATTCTTCAAGTGTCAATCTCCTCCAGGTTCTGCTGGTTTTTGATTGCTCTCTAGTGACTTCTGTTATTTTATTTTGTCCAGTGTTTATAATTATTGATAGGAAGGTTAATCCAATATAACATACTTCATCATTAATGGGAGCCAGAAGTTCCTGAGTGAGTCTTTAAAAATACAACTATATTTCCTTGAATGGCTCCCATCCTGGTTTGAGTTCCCTCAGAAGCAGGTTCTGAGATAAGGATTTTTAATGCAAATGGTTTATTTGGGAAGTGATCCCAGAGAACACCTGCAAGAAGGTGGAGAAGTGAGACCTGGAAGCCAATATAAGTCGGGGTAAGTTATGAGTTACAACTGGAGCTCGACCCTGCCGAGGAACGCTGCGAGACAGCAAGGCCGTGTCGCAGAGTTATCACAACCAAGGTACAGGGTGGGGTGTTTATCCACCAACTCCCTGTACTTATCTAGCAGTACTGGTGGTATTTATCCACAAATGCCTCGCCAGAGAGCAGCTTCCAGGTGCATCAATCCCCAGTACGTTTGGTTTGTTTTGCATGCGGTCCTAAGGCAGACAGTCACAGGTGTTTACAGTAAGAAAATTTCGGTGTTTAGATGTGAATACTGAGAAGATACAGGTGGGGCATCTACGTGTCTACTACTCCATCCTGCTGAGAAAAAAATCAAAACTCTCTATTCTGCCTTAAAAAGCATTGCCTAGTTGGGCTGGTGCATGTCTGTAGTCTCAGCTACTCGGGAGGCTGAGGTGAGAGGATCACTTGAGGCCAGGAGTTTGAGACCAGCTTGGGCAACGTAGTGAGAGCCCATCTCAAAAAAAAAAAAGAAAAGTAGTATTGCATTTCTACTTGATACTTCACCATTATCCCTCTCACCTACCAGGACTCAGGCACAAGCTTTTGTTTGTTTTTTGAATGCGTAAGTTTGTTTCCTCTTTAGGGCCTTTGTACTTGCTGTCTACCTTTTTTTTTTTTTTATTTCAGCATATTATGGGGGTACAGACGTTTAGGTTATGTATGTTGCCCTTGGCCCCCCCTCCCCCCCTAAGTCCGAGTTTCAAATATGTCCATCCTTCGGGTGGTGCACATTGCACTCTTTGTGTATGCAAATACCCATCCCCTTCTCCCTCCTCCCCCCTCCCC
>NW_012152285.1:8214429-8238349 GCF_000956105.1 Propithecus coquereli
CTCTTGGCGTATATGAAAGCCTCTGATTTGTGTGTATTGATTTTATATCCTGAGACTTTACTGAATTCATTTATCAATTCCAGGAGCCTCTTGGTTGAATCCATGGGGTTTTCTAGATATAATATCATGTCATCAGCAAATAGTGAGAGTTTGATCTCTTCTGTTCCCATTCATGTGCCTTTAATCTGTCTCTCTACCTTGAATGCTCTTCACATGTTGTCTTCTTTTTTCACATTCAAATTTTTGCTTACATGTTATCTTTTCAGAGGTGTCTTCTCTGAGCAGCCTGTCTAACGTAGCCTCCAACTTGCTATCACAATTCCCTTTGTTAATTCTATGCATATCACTTATCGTACTGCATGACTTTTTTTGTAATTTATGCACTTCCTTGCCTATCATCTGCTTCTCCTACCAGCAGAAAATGTGTGCGAAAGCAAGAACCTGGTTTATCTTGTCACAAATGTAAACCCCTGAGCTTACAATAGGAACTAACAAACACTTGTTGAATAAATGAATAGATGAATGAACATGCTAAAATTGGCAAATAAAGTAAGTTGCGAATAAAAAAGTTAAAGTGGAAGCAATTTAAGCGTCCATCGACTGATGAATGGATAAACAAAACAGGGAAGATACATACAATGAAATATTATTCAGCCTTAAAAAGGAAGAAATTCTGACACATGCTACAAAATGAATGAACCTTGAAGACAATTATGCTAGGTGAAATAAGCCAGTTAAAAAAGGACAAATATTGTATGATTCCACTTACATAAGGTACCTAGAGTATTCAAATTCATGGAGACAGAAAGATGAATGGTGGTTGCCATGGATTAGAGGGAGGTGAGAATGGGGAATTAGTGTTTCCTGAGTATAGAGTTTTGATTGGGGAAGAGGAAAAAGTTCTGGAGAGGGATGGTGGTGATGATTACATAACAATGTGAATGTAATTAATGCCACAGAATTGTACATTTAAAAATGGTTAAAATGGTAAATTTATGTATATTAATATTTAATCACAATAAAAAATAAATTTAACCCTCAATTTCTAGAAGAAGACAAAGCATGGGTTTAAAATCCGACTCAGCCCTTATTTACACGATCTTGAGGAAGTTGTATAATGAAACTTCTGTGAACTAGACTCTTCGTCTATAAAATGGGAATAATGATAGTACCCATCCTATAGGTTTGTTAAAATAATGCAGGGTTCTTGCATTTATAAATTTTATGAATCACTAAAATTTTAGTGACTGATATTAGATTGCTATTTTGGGGCAGGTAAAACTTTAAAAATAATACACCAAAATAAAACTTTTATTCACTCTGATCATCATTTTATAAAAGGAAAAGGATTTTAGTATAAAAAGAAATCTAGAAGGAGAACAATCTAAAAGTATAAAACATTAGAAATTTTTTTAAAAGCTTTCACCGTTAATAATTATAGAGTAGGTAATTTGGACCAAGCCTCCTGCTGAGGATAACGAGAAAAGCTAAACAAAATGTGTTTTTAAAAATTCTGTTTGAAGGCATTAGAAAGACAAAAAGATAATGAAGAACTAGTGGTGCAGGATCCCAGAGAAGAAGGAAATCTGGAAAGGTAATCTTGGCATTGAGGGTGTTTGTGGAATCTGGAAGAGGTGGTTGAGACAATGACCTATTCTTTTAACAGTTTCATGGGGATAATGGAACAAAAGTTGGAATTTAGGACCTAGAAAAGTGGTTGGCTAACCTCTCCCACTACTGTTAGGTTGAGATCTTGAAAGGCTGTACCTTAGGAGTAAGGGTGAATTCAGGCTTTCTTGAATTAGTCCAAGAAATTAGATTAGAATTAGCCTGGATTGCTAGTGCCCCTGAGCACCTGCAACAAGCAAATGTAGACCCTCTCTAGAGGAAGATAATTCCCTAGGCCTCAAAATAATTTTATACATAGTTTTACAAACACAACAAGTGGCACACAATAAAAAATAACCAGGCACACATGGAGACAAGACAACATAAAATAAACCAGAGGAAACAACAGATAATAAAACAGTTCCATATGGACTCTAGATTTGGAATTCTCAAATACAGATTTTAAAATAACTATGCTTAATGTTCCAAGGAAAAGGGATAAGATTGAGCATTTTGGCAGAGGTCTGGAAACTATAATAAAGGACATGGTAGATTTGAAAAAGACTCAAGTAGAAAATTTAAAACTAAAAAATACAAAAACCCCAATTATTATTACTGTTGATATGTTTATAAAAGATTAAATATTGTTGAAGAGAGAATTAGTGAAATGAGTGATATGTCAGTGGAAAAGATCTGGAATGAAACTTAAAAAACAGAAAGGATAGAAAATGCAGAAGAGAAGATAAGAGACATAAAGGGCAAATATATCTAACATGTGTGTATTTGGAATCCCAGAAGTAGAGAGAAGAAATGGGGCAGAAGTAATATTTGAAGAGATGAAGGCTGAGAATTTTCCTAAATTGATAAAATCATCAAGCCACAGAATCAAACCCAAATAGGTAAATATAAAAAAAAAAACCCACAGCTGGATACTTTAGACTGCTAAAAACCAGAGACAAGATGTCTTAGTTGGTTTTGTGCTGCTGTAGCAGAATACTTGAGAATAGGTGATTAATAAAGAAAAGAAATTTATTTCTTATAGTTCTGGAGGCTGGGAAGTCCAAGATCGAGGGGTACACATCTGGCAAGGGCCTTTGTTCTGTGTCATCTCATGGTGCAAAGGACAAGGGCAAGAGAGTGTGTGAGAGAGCAAGAAAGGGCTAAACTCACTTTTTTTTTTCTTTGAGACAGGGTCTTTCCCTGTTGCCTGGCTAGAGTGCAGTGGTATCATCATAGCTCACTGCAACCTCAAACTCCTGGGCTCAAGTGAGCCTCCTGCTGCAGCCTCTCAAGTACCTGGGACTACAGGTGTATGCCACCATGCCTGGCAAATTTTTTAATTTTTTGTAGAGACAGGGCCTTACTATGTTGCTCAGGCTGGTCTCAAACTCCTGGCCTCAAGTGATCCTCCTGCCTCAGCCTCCCAAAGTGCTGGAATTATAGGCATGAGCCACTGTGCCCAGCCAAATTCACTTTTATAACAAACTTATTATTGTGATAATGGCATTAACCCATTTATGAGGGCTCTCCCTCATGACCTAATCACTTCTTAAAGATTCTACCTCTCAACACTGTTGCACTGGAGGTTAAGTTCCTAACACATGAACTTTGGGGAACACCTTCAAACCATAGAATTTTACCTGTGGTCCTCCAAATCCATGTCCTTTTCACCTGCAAAATATATTCACTCCATCCCAATAGCCTTCGTAGTCTTAACTCATTCCAACAGCAACTCAAAAATCCAAAGTCCAGAGTCTCATCTGAATCAGATATGGGTGAGACTGAAAGCATGGTTTATCCTGAGGCAAATTCCTCTCCATCTGTGAACCTGCAAAATCAAACCAAGTTATCCACTTCCACGATACAATGGTGGGACAGGCATAGGATAGACTTTCCCATTCCAAAAGGGAGAACTAGGTAAGAAGAAAGGAATAACAGGCCCCAAGTAAGTCCAAAACCCAGCAGGGCAGATAACATTAAATCTTAAGGATACAGAATAATCTTTTACTCCACGTGCCTCCTCTTGGACACACAACGGGGTTTGGGTCGCTAAAGCCTTGGGCAGCCCTGGCCTCTATGGCTTTGCTGGGCTCAGCCTATAAAGCTCACACAGGTTGGAATCTCGCGCCTGCAGTTCTCCCATGCTGGTATCGCACACTGGTAGTTCCGGGATCTCTAAGGTGGCCTTCTTCCCAGGGCTCCACTAGGCATTCCCAAGTGGGGGCTTTCTGTGCTGCCCCTATGATAGGATTCTGCCTGGGCCCTCAGTCCGTTTGATACATCCTTTGAAATCTAGGTTAAGGCCATCATGGTGCCACAGCTTGTGTACTCTGTGCACCTGCAGAATCAGCACCATGTGGACACTGCCAAGGCTCGCTGCTTGTGCCCTCCAGAGCTGCAGTACAAGCTGCACCTGGGCCTTCTTGAGCCACAGCTGGGACAGCCATGGGGCACTGTGCCAGAATGCAGGGAGCAGAGTCCTGAGGCTGCCCTGGGCAGTGAGCCCATGGAGGGCACCCAGGGCCTGTTCCCTAAACCAGTCTGCCCTTCTAGAGCTCAGGGCCCATGCTGGGAGGGGTAGCCTAGAAGATCTCTGAAATGCCTTTGGGGTCATTCTCCCATTGTCTTCATAATTAGAACCTGGTTTTCTTCTATCCATATTAATCTCTTTAGAAAACATTCGCTTGGCCACACCCTTAGTTTTCTCTCCTAAACATGTCTTTTCATTCTGCACATAGCCAGGCTGAAAATTTTCAAAACTTTTACTTTCTGCTTCCCTTTTAATTTGTAAATTCTATCTTTAAATAATTGCTTATAATGCCTTTCTTCTTTCATTTTACTGTAAGCAGCCAAAAGAAGCCATGCAAACCTTGAACATTTTGCTTCTTAGATATTTCTTCTGCCAGGTATTTCATTGCTCTTACTTTCTGCCTTCCTAAAGCCCTAGAACGCAGACACAATTCTGCCAAGTTCTTTGTAACTGTATAACAGGGATGGCCTTTACTCCAGTTTCTAAAACCTTGTTCATCGGGTTCATCTGAGACCTCATCAGAATAGCCTTTCAGACTTTCCTTCTGTTCTTTTCCGCTGAGCCCTTGCCAGAATCATCCTTAACTCTGTTCATGGCAATCTAGGCTCTTTCTAGCCTGCTTCTCTAAATTCTTCCAGCCTCTAGCCATTACCCAGTTCCAAAGCTGCTCCCACATTTTCGGGTATGTGTTCTTTCAGCAAAAGCCCCACTTCTCAGTACCAATTTTCTGTCTTAGTCCATTTTGTGCTGCCCTAAGAGAATACCTGAGACTGGGTAATTTATAAAGATCAGAGATTTATTTCTTGTAATTCTGGAGACTGGACAAAGTCCAAGATTGAGGGCCCCATATCTGTCAAGGGTCTTCCTGCTGCATCTTCCCATGACAGAAGATAGAAGGTCAAGAGAGCGTGAGACAGCAAGAGAGGGCCAAACTCACTTTTATAACAAACCCACTCTCATGATAACAACATTAATCCGTTCATGAGGGCAGAGCCTTCATGACCTAATTATCTCTTAAAGGTCCCATCTCTCAACACTGTTGTATAGGGGATTAAGTTTTCAACACATGAACTTTGGGGGACACATTCAAACCATAGCACAAGACAAAATCTTAAAAACAGCCAGAGAAAGTAGATACCTTTAAAGGAGCAATAATTAGACTGACACTTAATTTCTCAAAAAAAAAAAAAAAAAAAGAATACTTCTTCTTAACAGAAACAATGGAAGGCAGAAAACAATGGGATTATGTTTTTAATGAAAGAAAATAACTACAACCTACTATTCTAACTCAGGAATAGATCATTCAAGAATGATAACCAAAATTAAGAAAATGTATCATCAGGAGACTACAAAAAAGGAAATCTAAAAGAATTCTCTCTAGGCAGAAGAATAATCCTCATGGAAGTTCAGAAATGCAGGAAGAAATAAGGAGATACAGAGTTAAAATACATAATTATGGCATAAAATTATGGAGGTGGGGTTAATAGGAAATGGGTAAAAGTATCAAATAACAATAGAACTTGATAAATCAGGGATGCATGTTATAATCTCTAGGTGTTATGGTCTGAGTGTTTGTGTCCCCTCAAAATTCATATGTTGAAACCTAATCACCACTGTGATCACCTTAGGGAGGTGATAAGGTCATGAAGGCGGAGCCATCGTGAATGTATTTACTACCCTTAGGAAAGTAGCCTGAGAGAGACTCCTTACCCTTGCATCATGGGAAGACACAGTGAGAAGGTGCCATCTATGAACCAAAACACAGGTCCTCTCCAATCACTGAATCTGTTGTGCCTTGATCTTGGACTTCCCAGCCTTGAGAACTGTGAGAAAAAAATTATTTATAAGCCACCCCATTTACGGTATTTTGTTACAGCAGTCCAAACAGACTAAGACACTAAGGTAGCCTCTAAAAATTAGTATAAGTACATATATCTTCCAAGCTAATGGTGGGATAGGTGGAATAATAAAGCAATATTTAATTAATCCAAAAGAAGACAAGAAAGGGTACAAAGGAATGTAAAACAGGTAGAACAACTCAGAATGCAAATTATAAGATGGTAGCTTTAAATCCATACAAACCAGTAATTAAACTAAATGTAAATAGATAAAGTGTCCAATTAAAAGACAAAATTATCCAAATAAAAGCCCAAAATCTAACTATATATTGTTTACAGGAGGCATATTAAAGTATAAAGGAGAAATCCTGCAGGACACTGACAATGGCTGGGGAGCAGAGTGGGAGGTGCCTGTGTCCTTATTTTCAAAGCAGGAATAATAAGATATAACAGGTAACTTTTTGTTAAACATTTACTGAAGGACTAGAATTGTTTTATGCACTTTATCTCAGTTACTAGTGTCCAGCAGCCTTTCTTTTCGGCTTTTCTAAGAGCAGTCATACCAAACGGGGGTATCGGACACAGGGAGAGCAGAGGCCACACTGCAATCCAAGAGAGCTTTCTGGGCATGGTTGTTCCCAAGTCCAGGAGGTGATACTTTTGTTTTTAAAATAAAAAATCTGAAGGAATCAATTTGATATTTAGTGAAAACAAACCCTCCTCCCCACCGTCAGCCTGCCAACCTTCATTCTCAAACTCAATCAAAATTTTGGATGTGGGGCTGGGTGCAGTGGCTCATGCCTATAATCCTAGCACTCTGGGAGACCGACGTGGGAGGATCACTTGAGGCCAGAAGTTCGAAACCAGCCTGAGCAAGAGCAAGAACTTTGTCTTTACTAAAAAATAGAAAAATTAGCTGGGCATCATGGCATGCACCTATAGGCCCAGCTACTCGGGAGGCTCAAACAGGAGGATCACTGGAGCCAAGGAGTTTGAGGTTGCAGTGACCTATGATGATGCCACTGCATTCTATCCAGGTGACAGAGTGAGACTCTGTCTCAAAACTAAAAAAAAAAAAATTGGATGTGGGGCCAAGAAGACCCAAAGGACATCACATTGTGACTTTGCAGCCAAGGGCATAAACTTTAGAATCAGGGATTTCATCCTAAATCTGCTCTTGCCAGAGGTGTGGCCTTAGGCAAGTCAGTGAACCCACCTAGACGGGATTTCTTCAGCAAAGCTGGAGTAAGCCTACTTGCCTCACAGGTTGTGTTAGAGTTACTGTGCATGAAAGCTCTTCTGTTGTCTATGTGGAACATTCCCTAATTGCTGCCCATGCATAAGCCAGCACCTAAAGCCTCAAATCTGAGAGAATTTAGGCCAATATATTTGGTTTTCCCATGAGGAAACTGAGGCACAGAGAGACCAAATACTTGCTGTGTTATCTTTGGCTTGCTGTGTTATCTTTGGCTTGCTGTGTTATCTTGGGCATATTGCTTAATCTCTCTGATCTCAGTTTTCTCCTCTATAAAATGGAAGTGATAATACCAGCCTCATACAGTTTTCATGAAGATTGAATAAAGAAATGTATGTAAAAGCTCTGGTACTTGGTAGCCATTTGATGCATTGTGGCAGCTACTATTTTTTAAGTGAATATTATTATTATTTTATGTGTGTTGTCTATTATGTGTAGCATTTGAGAAGTCCTTCCCCTCTGAGGTAGTAAGAGCTGGCAGGCTGCAGCCATTTGGTCGCAAACCCTAGAGTTGGTGGGTTGTCCTGGGGAGACCTTCCTCCCGGGGTCAGGTAGAGTTCAGCGAACTCGCAGAGAAGCGTGATTTTAGACGCTCCAAGGTACATCCACTCATCTCCTCTCCACTCCCTCTGCCTGTTATTAAACTGGTAGTTTTTACAACATCAATAAAGAACTTTCCTACCCAATTACCCCAGACAATAGGCTGAAAAGCAGTTTCGACTATGAAAACTTCGTGTTGGGTTCATTTAGATTGTTTTGCTGTGTCAAATCCTTACTTGAGTTCAAAAGTTCAGCTGAACCATGAACTTTGTAATTTCACAGCAGGCAGTTCTCCAAATATAGTGGAAAGCGAAAAAACATACAATATTTAAGGTGGGCTTGTCACATTGTATATAACATGGTTAGGAATGAGTGTACGTAAAATAGCCCTTCATTTCCAGAGCACAATGACATACCACAAAGAAAGAAACAAAATTAAACCGAACTGTTCCTTGAGTTACCTGACCTCTGAGGCTTCCAAGGGAATGCACATTCAGTGACTGACTAATCATTAGTGGACAAACTAAAGCCTGCTAATCTTCTTAATAAATTGTGAAGTCTTGTATACCTCTTGGTTTTAGTGGTGGCTTTTCTGCCTGTCTGGACCAGGCAGCATATCAAAACAAAAGGGTCATGACTTTATGTATTTGTTAAAGTTAGAATCCACGTTCTCATATAACTCAGGCTTCATTTGACCTGGTTACACAAGTGTAGGTGGAGCGAAAGTTTCACAGGAATGAGAATAATGCTGCATTTTCACTTGTCTATTAAGAAATACACACACACGCACACAAATTAAGTTCAAGAACCCCTCATGTTGTAAGCCTCGTGTTTGTGCAGCTTTAGGTTCAGGGGTAAAACAAACAAGATAACAGACCCACTTGGGTGTCTTTCAGCTTGAACCTAGTGAAACCCTCTATACCGTGGAATGAGATTTCACATCGCATCAACGGAGTCTTCATTTGTTACGGGGAAATGTGTTTCTCGTTGGTTTTTATGTTGCAGCGTGTAAAAGTGAAGGGACAACTCGAGGCAGATAATTTGGGGCAAGGGGCTCGGTCCAAGCAAGGTGTTTTTACACGGCAGCTGTTTATCACCCTTTGTTTACCAAGGGGTTGGTCTGCAGGGTCAGAGAGGAAAGCTGTGCTTGGTCATTTGTGGAAGCGGAGAGGAAGGCACGGGGTGAGAAGGTCAAGTCCTGTGACGGATGGTTCCTCATGAGTTAAATGCGACTGGTTTTTTCGAAAGCAGTTCCCCTTTCTCCTGACTGTTATCTCGAAGTTGCCAGGATTTTAGCTCTAGCCAGCTCAGGACTCTTTTTTAGAAAAATCCCGCAGCGGAGACGGTCCGAGGCTATCCCGCTGTCCTTACCGGGATGCTTTTCCTTGCAGGGAGGTCTTGTTCAGTTCTGTCAGGAACTGATGAAACTTTCCCTTTTTTCCCCAGATGTAAATCATCACAATAAATGTAGCGCCTCCAACCAAGAACCGAGAACCGTGATAGTAAACAGGAGAGTGGCCGTGAAGACTGTGAAATTTGGTTGACCTAGTTAAAGGTGGTCTGTCTTCCTGGTCGGATTGTGGGGCTGGAAGGAAAAACAAGGTTCACTGCTTCTGTGGCTCGATGAACTGGGCTGCCCAGATTTTACAGCTCTGTTTCTGGTTGACCTGCCCTGTATAGTGGGGCTGCGTGTCTCTTGATGAGGCCAGGACAGGAGGGGAGTTGGTGGCATTCTTTTAAAGGGCTTGTAAGATAGTGAATAATGACAGGAGGTTTTGTTCATTCAGAAAGCATTTGCAGAGAACCCACTTCAGGGGAATGATGGCTGGGGCCAATCAGGAGGCGGTCGGGTGGGAAGTGAAAGAGACTTCTGTGGGGAGACGTCAGGAGGGGCAAGCAGGGAGTGGAAGTGGGAGCTGCGGCCGGTCTGCACCCTGTGGTCGCATCGGTGGGACAGTGAGAAGGGGATCTGGATTCTCAAGGAACAAAAAGGCACATGGCAGTGACTCCAGAATAAAAGGGAGATGTGTGGGAAAATAGGACAGAAACAAAACTTCTGATGGGGGCAGGCTGAGAAGGTCTGTACGGGCTTAGGCAGGGCTGAATGTGGAGTGTGGTTATGCGGTGGGGACGGTAGAGATGGGCAGGAGAAGAAAGCATTTCAAATGCAAAAAAAAAGTCCAACTTTTTGCTCACCATGCATCTAGGCTGTGTCCCTGTAACTTCCCCGCCTATGTGGATTTCACTCTGCATGAATTTTTAGGGCTCTCGACAGCTGTCCAGAGGGCACTGCACTAGCAGTTACCTGTCATTTTCTCTGTTTCGGTATGTTTATATGTACATTAGCTCTAATCCTTAAATAATCTTGCAAAGTATGGGCTGGATCTGTAGTTTATGACTGAGGAAACTGAGGCCCAGTGGTTAAATGACTTAACTGGGTGCATCTGTCTTAAAAAGTGGTTGGGATGTTCGAGGAGCCTTACTTCATCTTAAGGGGAGAGGGACCTCGTTTGAGTCCTTGGATGGTGGGGGCAGAAATGGCTACCTTTGTGGGTAGCCTCGGGCCATGGGAGGACTGCTTGGGTCTGTACTTCCATGCCCTGGTGTGGATTAGAGAAGCCTCAGGTTGGCCAGGTGGGTCTCGGCATCCCTCCTTCAGACACCACAGGACAAGGTTTTGAAGCTGGGTTCCTGCCCAACAGAACTTCGTAAAAGGGAATAAAGCTCTTTTAGAATTGATGAATTAAATCCAGGATAGGTTATGAGACCTGTCAGTGATGAGAAAAGAAAAGTAAAAAGCCGCTTCAATTTGATATGTGCTTTTCAACTTTTGTTCCATCCTCAGGGACATTAGCTTGCCCATGGCAGTGCTGGGGGCAGTGGCTCCACGTAGCTATGTTTGGATCATGTGATCCGTTCTCCAAATCAGAGCTGATTGGATGCAAGGGCTGCCGATTTAGAGCTCTGAACCTGGCTGAAAAAATAAACTATGCCGTTTGAGAGGATTTGGCTTTGGGAAATTGAGCAAGTGGATGAGTGTCTCCGGGAAATTGAAGCTTGAAAAGGCAGGATTTGGAGGAGTGGAAAGAAAGGATAAGATATTTTAGATCATGGAAATAGCACAATCACATTCACAGAGGTGACAGGGCCTCCTCTTATGGGCTTTGTCCACAGTGGAGGGTAGGGGAGACCCTAAGATGGCAGGCTAGGGAGTTTGGGTTATAGATTATGGGAGGCTATTGAAAGTTAAGTGTGGGGGAGGAAGGCAGGAAATATATTTTCAGAATATTAACCTCCCAGCAGTGTGCAGAATGGATGGAAGGACATAAATTTGGCAGGTAATTAATGTCAGACAATAATCAAATATCATAATCACAGTTGTTGGGCCAGCTTCTAAGCTAACACAAAGATGATCATTATATGAATAACTTGTGTCTCTGCTGCCTCCTCTATTCTCAAAGTGATTGCTGGTTTCTATTCATTCGCCACATATTATTTAGCACTTCTTCTCTCCTGGCAGCGTGCTTCTCCCTCTATTTAGCACTAACGACCTTCTGCTTCACATATAGCTATTTATATGTCTGTCTCCACCACTATAGCACCTCCCTGAGGAATCCAAATGTTCACTTTGAGTCTGTTTCCTCGAGCTTGTCTGCACTAAGATTCCTGGAGCCAAGGAGATCTCTATCAAAGAAATAGCAACCCTGCCTCCTAGATCCTGAACTTGGCTTCCAGGGTGGAATCTATTATTAAATAAATAAGGTATTAACCAAATTAAACAACTTTTAATGACCTAGAAAAAATAACTCAATTCACAGGAAAAAGTAAAGAGAAGAGCAGTCCTCTCAGCAACACAGCTCTCCATGAAGAAGTCTGCGCGTACTGGTAGCAATGTGTTTTCACAGCTAATCTTACGAGACTCCTGTGCATTTCCTGGAGAAGATAGACTCTTGCCCTGTAGACTTTGTTTACACGCTCTCAGGGACAAGAGGAGTAGCTGGAGGTCATCACTCCTTCCTCCTATCAGAGTATATCCAGCCTTTGCTAGGCCCTGTGTGTGCAAAGATAAGGAGGACCACTCTCACCCCTTGGGGAGTGGGGAGGAGGTGTGTCCACTAACCCAGTGTGAATCAGGGCCCCTTAGAGGCTGATTCAGAAGCGTGTTTAGGAAAGAACCATCGGCTCTGCCGCTGGAGGAGTGGATGTGTCTGGGAAGGCTTTCTAGGGGAGATCAGTGTGGAACTGGGCCTTTGAGGAAGAAAAAGTTGGCTGGAATGGAGTGAACGCAGGAGCAGGCTAGGTAGGGGACACAGCAGGAACAAAGACAGGGCTACTATTGGCATTTAGTCTAGGACTGTTATAAACATCCACACCCCAATCACACTGCACGCAGTTTACATTCCTTCCCCATGAAGCACCCCTGCAGGGAGAAGCAAAGGCTTCTAAACATTTCCAAAGCACCCCCCAACCCCCTACCCACACCAGGCACACACTGGAGTCAGTGCTTGAGATCAGAGGTGTGGGCCAGGACCATATTCTGTGAGACCTTTCCCTTAGAGTGTGAGGGACCCATGCTAATTCTGGACAAGGGAAAGATCTGGTAAGAAGGATCTGGGTTCGCAAAGGTCACTGTGGCCCCAGGGTAAGGGATAGATTAGAAGAGGCAGAGGCTAAATACAAAGTGGATTCTTTTTTTTTCTCTTTTGATGTGGATCAATTTTTACCAACATGCAATTAGTAAGTTAATTGTTCTCTGCTTTCCCCTTGGCCATTCACTTAGGAATTTGGAAGAATGGAGCCTCCTTCCCTGCAAACTGCCAGGCTTTCTGGTTAAGTGGTTACAAATGATCTTGGCTGCCACACCCAGGTCCTGTGCTTTGTCTAATCCTTACCTTATGGGGCAGGAGTTATTGCACCTATTGTATTGTCCAGGAAACTGAGGCTCAGATGTCTGAATCTAAATCCTGGGCTTTTAGCCACTGTACTGTACCAAGGGTGGGGGGAGCTTTCATTGACATTTTACTATTAATTAAAAAAATCAGCAGTGTGGTACCCAAGGAAATATCCCAGAAAGATGGAGACTTTTTTTCCCCCTCTGCTTTCTCTTTTCCATCAGCTTTTGGGGATATTAAAAATCATCTCCTGTGAGTCTCAGCCTTCCCCCTACCCCTAACCCCCAACCCCACCTCACAGCCAACATGCTTTAACTAGTTAATGTTTCTGTCTGATGTGAGAGGCCTCAGGCCTTTGGTTTCCCTTTGGGTATAGAATTTTTACTGAAAATCACTCGCTACCCCCAACATCTTTAGCCAAGATGTTCTCATTTTCTCAGAGCCAGAATAAGCTGGCAGGGTGCTAGAGTCAACGGCGGCTGCGACCCGAGTGTGCTTCCGCTGGCTGGGGAGTGATGGACCGGCCAGCAGCATCCTTCAGCTCAGACTTCTCCTGGCCTGATTTATTGTTCTAGTCTCTCGCTCTGGCTTGTTGCTAAGATTTCCTTCCAAATCTTCGCTGCTGATCCAGGACCATCCATGTGCGTTTTCACTTTGCCACTGTTGATGGAGAGTTTTGGGTCGATGCTCTGACGCCACCCATTCCCGCCCCATCTGCAGGAGCCATCTTTAATCTGTCAAAACCTTGGTCTGTTCACAGGCTGCAAGGGTGGTGCCCGTCCAAAGCCACTTCCGCCCCTTTCTCTGCTCCAGCCACGGGCGGCTGAGGAACCGGCTTCAGAGTCTTCCTACTGGGCCCAGCTTCTTTGAATCCTGAACCAGGCCTCCTAGGACTCCGGTCAATTGCATCAGGGATCTCTTTTGTGGAAAAAAAAAAAAAAACAAAACGAAATAATGTTTTCTCAAGAGAACAAGAGTAGCCATTTATTTTGGCTCTAACATATCAATTCAAGGAAATCTCTTCCCTCATCTTTAAATTGTTCCTGGAGTCAGCGGGGTGTTTGTGCTCAACCATTTGCCCAGGGCAAAACCCCTTAGAGCCAAATCCTCCAGATCACAGTTGCCAAGTGCAAAATACCTTCCCCAGAATTAGTGAAAGACTTCTTTTGAGGATAGTTAATAAAAATCAGGCATTTCTTTTGGTGTAACTTTTCATTTCAGAAGCCAAAGGATAGCCTGGCTTTTAAGACATGCAAAGAGACCAGGCCTTCCCCGGGTGGGTGAAGGCGCCGGGTGGGCTCTAGACGCCTGGGGCTCTGGAGCTCACACTTTGAGAAGAGCTTGTCTGTGTGCATGTTGGACTCTCCCTCCCTCACATAGTTCACATTTTCCTGTCATTGCAGTGTCACTCTAGCTGCACTCTGCAAAACTAGTATTTTTATCTTTGACCTTTGCAGAATTTTTTCTCTTAGCACCTAGAGACAGTAAAGCTGGACCAAGAGTCTTCACGCAAAAAAATAAATAAATAAATTCCCTGTGTTTCCCCAAATTGCAGGGCATCTGAGACTGGTCTCGGGATCTGATTGTATCATCAGCTGCCACTCAGTCCCTTCTCTTTGGGGGGGGAAGGGGAGGGAAGGTATGTGTGGTTCGAAAGAATTCTCAAGATGATTCTGATAAACATCATCTGCAACCATTGAGACTTCAGGGTCTAAACAGAGGCATGATCATTTGGCTCCTTTGACTAAACTCAAAGGATTCTAGGGTCACGGTTTCAACTGTGAAACCTCCATCAAACCATTTAATAGTTTGGATTTGGTCAAAATGGTTAAACTGATTACATGTGGGTGTCTAAATATGGCTATGTTTCAAGTCCTTTAGTTTTTCTGAGAATTCTCTAAACTTTTGCACAATTCCTTTTACATAGTTTCTGTTCCATTGGGCTTAAATTTGTTGCAAAAACTCTGGCAAATTGTTAACCATTTGGAGTGGCAGATTCTTTATCTGCAAAATGGGAGGGATATGTACCTTGTAGTGTTGTGAAGGCTTAGAGGCAGGGTATGTATGTTGCCAAACACAGTGCCTGGCATATAGTAGGACACTCGATAGCTGACTGCTATGATCAAGATGATAATACTGATATTTACAACTGTGAATAAAATGGCTTGATTTTCTTCTCCCCAACACGCCCTGATATCTATGGGCAAGGTAACCTGAGATGCCCGAAACTGAAAATGAGCATGACAATCTACCATATATTGAGCTTCTACTATATACCATGGTATGGGGTTAGGTGCCTTCATGTCCTCTTTCATTAGTTCTCGTCTCAATGCTCTGAGGTAGCACCAACAGTCCCATTTTATAGATGAGCACACTGAGTCTGAAGAAGCTATTAATTATATTAATATATTAACGGTTTTGGTTGCAAACAACAGACTGATTTAAGCAGAAAAGGAATTTATTGAAAGGATATAAGGGAGCTCACAGAATCACTGGGAAGTTTAGGGGACAGGCTTAGAAGAAATGATTTAAGGACTACAGCCAAATCCATGTTGCAGAACTGTTCACCGGTACCATGAGCGCGGGACCCTGGGGGCTGCTGCCGCCACTGCAGCCATTTGGAAACTGGATGTTGCTGCCATTGCTGCGGCTACAGAAAGAATTCTCTTTATCTTGCCTCATGAGTCACTAGCTCCCAGTTCGGAGTCTGGCATATGCCATCTGGTTACCCCAGTTTGGATCACGTGCCCCTGCCCTACTACAAGGGATGCTGGGAAATGAAGTATTTGGCTTTTGGGAGAAGGAAAAACACTTTGGTCCAAGGCTAATAGGATAGGGAATTCTCCAAATGTAGAAAGGGAAATCAAATACTAGGGTAGCCCAAGAGCCATCCAATGTTTATCTCATTAAGAAATTTAGACTTGTCACCTAATCTGTCCACACCTGAACCTCCCTGACTGTGACCTTTCATGAGGTATGTGAAGTCCTTTCTGCCCTCTGTAAGTTGGGTATTTTACTGTTGCCAGATCAAACACCAAATCCTTTTCTTTGATAAATATGTATTTGGCTCTATTTAAATATCAGAGTTTATGATCAGCAAAATCCATGTTAATAGCACCACCACAAACCATTGGTACCCAAATGAATGAGAGGGCTGAGGCTGAGGGCCCCTGAGAACACAGTCTTTGACTCAAGGATGGAGTCATGGAATGTGTGGACAGAAAGCATACCTGAGATGGTCTAACCTACCTTTATACCTGGCGAGGAGAAAAGTGCATGTAGGACTCCAGTATCTGTCACAGACAGATTGCACCACTCAATAGCCTCCCTTTGCCCTAGAATTCCAGCTCATAAAACATGCTGAGGGAAGGAAGCAAACTTCCTTCAAAAATAAAACCAAACCAGCAGATACAGCAAAAATTGGTACAACATTTATGGACAGCAATTTGACAAGAGCTTCAAAAATGTTTATATTTTTGATTCCCTAATCCTTCTTTTAGAAATCGAGCTTGGGGAAATGTAGACAGAGATGTAGAGAAAGTTTGTTTCAGAATGTTCATGTATAATAGGCTAATTTATGCTAGAAAAATATTGGTCTTTGTTTTTAAAATACACATCCACACCTACATATATGCATATAAAAAATCTAATAAGAAATATTTCAAAATATCAGCTGTGAAATTATCTCTGGGTGGAAGGATTGCAGTTAATTTTTAAATGTTATTTTTAATATTTTCTTCAGATTTCCAGAGCTTTCTACAGGAAATATGTTACTTCTTTTACAATTAGGAAAATAATACATATTTTTTTAAGAAAATTCCATCAGATAATACCACCTTTAAAGAAACCGAAGTGAAAAAGAGTTAAACCAATTTTTAGGGGGAGGGGCTATTCCCACCTTCCCTAGGGGCCATCTGGGTAGAAGGCAAATTAAAACCTGAAAGTTTAAAGTCAGTTTGTCTTAATGGGCCCTAGATGGGGAAAACTTCAGTCATTTCCCTTGCCTGGCACTCTTGTGGTCAGAGGATGAAATCCAATCATGGGGTCAGTTGGGTTTATACATTCCATGGCAAACCAATTTGGCCATTTCTCTGCATTTCCCAAAAGTTCTCTGACTTCCTAGACAGGAATTGTGAGCACAGGGAGACCTTTATGCTGGTTGCTGCAGCACATCTGGTTTACAGCCCATGCCAGATGGGCTCCCTTTCATCTGGGGAGAGGGGCAGGAGGGGACACAGGAGCCTCTGTAGGTCCAAGGAACTTCCTTAGTGGAAGCTCTAATTTTTGGTGAAATGTTTCAAGTTCAGATGTAAGTATGTCATGTTGGAGTCACAACGTCCCTTAAATTTAGGGGAATATGCTTTTCATTAGTCTGCCCACCTGACCTTTGGGTTCATTGCTCAGCCCGAAGATGTTTTGAATGGACTATTGCTTGGTTTTGGATACCATCGTGCACTACATGAATATTTATTGAGGACCTATTATATGCCCTGCACTAGGGAACAGCAATGAACATGATAGATGTGGTCCCTGCACCCAGGGAGCCCATACACTTGGAGACAGACTTCTGACTTCCTGCCCTCATGAACTCCAGTCTGTTGTTTGGTTCATACCTGGCCTCTGATTGTACCAACCACTCCACCACCTTAGACATGCTAGATTGGAAACAAAATGCTGAAAAATATTCAAAGGAATAAAAGAAGAGAGAGGGGGACCGACATGCAGGTGCCACTGCAGCCATGCCAGGTTTTGGTGAATCCTCAGTGGGGAACATGTTTGGTCTCTTTTCAGGAACCTCTCCCAGCATGCATTTGCCCACTGCACTCTTCTTAAAGACTCTCCGTTTATTCTCCATTTCTTGCTGAAACTCTGGGGGAAACGAAGCCAGGTGCATCCTCCCTTTCCCCAGTTACACCAAATTCCTCCCATTAAGGAATTCTCTTGCCCAACAGCCTGCATAGTCCCACTGAGGCACTTTCTTAGACAAACAGTCCAACAGGCCCAACCAACCCTCACATCACACCACAAGATATTTCTCTCTACCCAGGAACCAAACAACCAGAAGCCTCACCACTGAAATGCTCACAGTTCTCTACACAAGTAAACACTATTTACAATGGCTCCAACACTTCTTGAGAGCTTAAAATGCCTTTTAATGATTAAAGATAGAAGAAATGGCACTTTGAAAAGTTCTTGGCTTTTATGTGTTTGGTGCCATTCTTCCATTTTTAAAAAGGTGAGTTCATGTATGCTTTAGGTAGAGGGTTTCTCTGGGGTTCAGGCAGGCCACAGAGTAAACCTCAGGTGCTTCAAATTAGGAGACTGTCATGAAATGACTACTTATAGAGCAGTGATCCATGTGGAGGTAACCCACAGGGGAAATCGAGGCACCTGGAGACAAGCAGTAGTGCAGATCTTTATCATCCCTGGGCCTGAAGGGACAAGGAAAGGAACCAGTGTTACTGGGGAGTGATGAGAGCTGGTGGGACCCACCGTCTTGGAGGGATGTAGCCTGTGCAAGAGTCAGGGTGCTGAAGCAGACTAGGAGCAGGAAAGAAATACCTTGACCTCTTTCTCCTCCCAGTTGCTGATCTCCATTGGCCAAGCCCAAGTGGAAGCCTGAGGTCAAGGAGGACAGATGATATGCTCCCTCAGCGCCAGCCACCCAGCACACAGAATAGGGCAGAAAAGGTAGAGCATGGACTGAGTGGGGCAGGGGTGGTGGAATTCAGAGAATAACCACCACACATCCCAAGTCTCACTCGTACCAGACAACAGATTCACTCAGTGCACTGTTCTCCATCACTCTTGATAAATGTCATTTTATTGGTCAAACCCCTCAAGAATTGTGGGTTTGGACACCTACCCCCCAAATGCTTTCTGAAAGTCGTGGCTGGTTATCCCTGTAATATTATCATTTTAATTTATTCAAACATATTTATTGGGTACCCATTTTGTACCAGACAGTATTGGCAGAAGGTTCCGTTTGTCCCCAACTCATCATTTCCACTCACAGGGACCTTTTCAATAAACCCTCTCCATTTGGACCAGTATTTATATAACCACATCTGCTTTACTTTTTTGGTAAATCCCAATTTTGTTTGACTTGTTAGTCTGTCCAGACAACTGAACCCCAAAGCCTCTCAGAATCTAACAGAAAGTTTATAGTTTTTTCTGGACAAGAACTCAAATTGCTGGTGGCCCTATTTTTTTTTTTTTTTTTTAAGCAAGGGCAGTGCTTTTGGTTCTGTGATGAACTTTCAAAATAAAACTTGTTCTTGCTGAGTGTAGATAATATTTTAGCCAAACAGTCCTTTCTAAGAGTCCGTCTATATCAGTGGCTTTCACATTTTTTCACTGTCCCAGCACACAATAAAAAATACGTTTTATATCTCAACCCAGTTTCATGAAACAAAACTCAGCACTGCTTTGTTTTGATGGATTTTGTTATTTTCTATTCTATTATTTCTTTTAAAAATGCTGATAGCAACCCACTAAATTGATTTTAGTCTGTATTAATGGGTTGCACTTTGCAGGATGGAAAACACTGGCCTACATAATATCTTGAAACTATTTTTAAAATCGACCCAGCACTAGAATCTATATTTAGAGGAGGGTTAAAATGCCCTAAATGTTTATTTTTCAGCCATCAACACATGTGCCACTCTCACCATTTTTCTTTCGTTTTAAGAAAACCAAACTGGTTTGACCAGTGGTGTTCCCTACTCTCCCCCCACCCTCCATTCTGGCCGAGGGTCCTGCCTTTACTGCCAGTTTGGCTTGTGGCTGGAACTGACAGGCTGCAGGGGTGGGCAGCTGCGGCTAACCAAACCCTCTTCATAAACACAACCAATATTTTTTTGTTTGCTTGTTTTAACCTGATGAAATCTGCCTGTGTTTGACTTGCAGTTGTTGGTGGAAAGGTTTCCCTGCCAAGACAGTACAGGTGGTCCTGGGTGGACACCCGACTCAGGGATGGAGACCTCTCTCCTCACCGAGACCACGTGGTCTCGGGACCAGAGGTGTGACAATCACAGCTGCTATCCATCAGGCACTTACCATGTATGAAAGACGTTCTATACATTATCTCATTTAATTCCTGTAACAACCCAATGAGTGAGTATTATTATCTTTATGGCAGAGAGAATTATTATTATTGCCATTTAGACAGGAGGAAACTGAAATTCAAAGAGGTGTCATAACTTCCTGAGGCTCCCACCAGTAGTGTGTAGCAGATAATGCTTCCTTTTTGGGCTCTGAACTGGTAGGGGAAAGAGGAGCAGATAGAAACATTCCTTTTTGCTACTGGGGCGTAGGGTTTGAAGGGTGGAGGGTCTCTGCTAGCTTCTGGGGTTGCACTAGGAAAGATGTCATCCCTGTGTCTGGATTTCTCAGTAGGAATTTAGAATTCCAGGTGTAACTCAAAGAAATAATTGGAAATTAGAGGACAACTAATTATTGTTATTCATCTTGACAATAAAAACAAACAGGGTCTCCTATTTTGTGGACCCCCATGTGTATGCACGTAATTAAAATGGTTTTTCTCCTGTTAAAAAAAGCACACACACACTTCTAGGAGCCATTTAGACTATACATATCATTCATAACATCGTCTATGTGGGGAAAAAATATATGTTAAGTTTCCAATAACATGCTTTTGAAGTAGTTTTAATTGTGAATTTGTGGATGCGACCTTGTCTGGTTGCTTTCTCCCGGCTTGTGCATTTACATATCTAGAGGAAGAGAAGTGGAAAGTATGGAAGTAAAACAACGTTATAGACGTCTACTACAAAGTGGGGAGCAGATACAGAAAAAAATCGAGGGAGTGTTGCTTCAGGACTTCCAGGAAAAACTGATATTGAGATTGTTTCAGAAAACGAAAGTTAGCAGAGTTAGATTTGATGCTCTGAGAACCTAGAAAGAATTCGCATGTACGTTAAGGACATTGTGATTTTTAGCTATCTTATAGGCAGCTAAATAGTGTTAACATGATTTTAAAGACCTTCCCCTTTGAAATTTTGCTTAAAAGAGCTAAAGTAACAGGTTCAAAGTCAGGATCAAAGACCAAGGACACCTTCTTGGTACTCAAACTTTTACATTTTCTTTATGTGATGACGTTACAATTACATTTGATAAGTGAATTAACTAGAGATTTTTAAGCCTAATGGATATTGGTCTGTCTTATACAAACACTGATGAAGTATCTCTCTGGGTTTTAGCTTTCCAGGACTTAAATTGTCCATGAAATAACTGTTTTACTCATTACATTAGCCAAAAAGAAAGCAAGGCAGATCAGTTGATGGTTATGACTTGACGTGGGGTAGGGGTTGGGCTCCTTTTGAGATGTTCCCAAACATTAAACATGGATAATAAAATTACAAAAACTAGAAAGAAAACAAGGAAACAAAACACATACAATTATAAAATAATTATATTATACAAGTAATACAAGTTTCAAAGTTGTGGACCCACAGAATCAAATGCTTGTAGTGCCTGGGAAGTAATATGTATCCTCAAAAATACAATGTCTCCAGAAACTTCTTTTATGTTGCTTCTCAGGGAAATTCCCAAAAGATTTGCAATCAAAATAGTTGAGGCCATGATTCTGTGCAGACACCACCTCTGAAAAATCACAGGTGACTTTTTAATGACTTTCTACTTGGTTTTTGGCTTTATAAACAAAGATGTTTTCATTAGATTTGACCCATTGTGGAGAAAGAAAGATGGTCAGGACCCTGTGAAGCTTCCTTCCGCCATCCAGCCCAGCTGTTCTATCTTGGGGAGCAGATTGCCATGACACTGTCTCTCTGTAAGCTGCTGCTTGAAGCCAGAGACCAAGGAACCAATATTTATGTTCTCACTGAAGTTAATATTACAGATTAGATACTAGTTCGCTGGGTGAGCCACACTATCGGAAAGATGGGCTCTGGATTCTGCAACCCAAGTTCCATTTTTTTCTCTATCGGTCTTGGTGCATGTGTAAGGAAAATAACAGAAAACTAGGTTTGGGCCAAAGTGAAGAAATGCTATGTAGATACAAATGTTGAGGTGATTAGAAGGGCCGATTCTCATTTAGTGGGATTTGCTCTCTTCCAACTGGACATGCACAGGAGCTAGGGTTTTCTTTTTCTTTTTTTTTTTTTTTTTAAGTATTAACGTATTTTTTTTTTCCCCTTCAAGCTTAGCCAGAGACCTCATGGAGGTCTAAACCCAAGCCAAGCCTGATCTGTTTTAATTCAACCACTGTTGATTTATGGCTTAGCAAAAAATGTCTGAGAATTTTTTTAAGCTAAAAAAATTCTTTTTACCCCAACTTGACTCTCTCACATCTCAAATACAGCTGAAGGGATATTTCTCAGACTTTCAACAGACAAAGCCATCTTTGGAATGGAAGGGAGCTCTTAAAGCTTCAAATCCCAGTGAGAAGTCCTGTGAGAGTTTATATACAAGTAAAGACAAATGCGTCGGAAGGCTATACGACACATTAAATATGTTCGTTTGATTCTCCTTGAATAGAGACTAAGATACGTTAATCAACCTAAGGCTGAAGAGGACGTGTGGGGTGGGTTGTTTTCTGGGGGTTTGCACCAGGAGAGACACAAAAGTTCTCTCTCTTCTTTCTCTTACACTCCTGTTTTCCACTTCTTACCATCCCTCTTCCAGGAAAAAAAAAAAAAGACTCTCATTGTCCAGACAAAAAACAATCCATGGTGAATTTTCTTTTCTACCTGGCTCTGGGATGTTCGTTGTTACACAATACAAGCAGGAATTGGACTAATCATCACCAACCACGAGAAGAATACCAATACCAAGCCGCTGGTGCCTTCCAGCTCTGACATTTAATGGGCCCAGCCCGGTGCACAATGCACGACCTTTCTCTGCCTCCCATAACATTCAGACTGGGCTGTGGGATTTAACCATTTGCCAGCTGTGGGTTTACAGTTCGTATCTTCTGTTTTTCCCCGTAGACGCACCCATCTCTCCCATAAGGTTGTAAGCTCCGTCAGAGCAGCAACCGACCACATAGTCTGTCTTTATTTCCTTCCCTGAGCTGTGACCTCCAACTTTCCTCCCGATTCCTCCAAATGAGCCCAGTGACTTGACTGTCAGAGTCCCCAGCCTCAAAAGAGCATGCGGCAGGAACAGAGATAAAAGATGTCTTTCTTCCTGATGCCGAGGAAGAACCAACCATATAATTCCTGGTAATTGCATTGTACTCTTCTTCCTGAGGGATCTTCGAGAAGCAGGGAATGGGCATTCTCTGCCATCATATATTTGTGCACTCTGTGTTTCTCCGCTAAGTGCATCTCTCCGTGAAAAAATTACTGGTTATACAGCAGCTCTGCTCATGAATGTTAATACACATCCAATACTTAGACTGTCTTGGCTCAGACATAGAATTACTGATTTTACTTCTAATGCTTTAAATTCCTTCCATGGTTTTAGTTTTTCAATGTCAAGAACAGGCTCTCACTCATCTCTCCTATGACTACAATTAACTCCTCAGAGACCAAGGCCACATCTGGGCTGTACATTAGCTTTCTTGCCCAGACATTGTCCTGGTTGCATATCGGATAAATGGATTAACGGGCAAGAAATAGACCTGACCGTGAAAACAAATGAAATAACGGAACAGAATTGTGTTTAAGTACACACAAAAAGTCTGATTCCTGTCATCCATACTTTTTGCCAAAACACAAGACCAGTGTTTCTAAGTGAATTTATAAAAATCACATCTTGACATTTATTGAGTGTTTATATTATTCTGCATACTATGCAAAGCACTTTATAAGTATTATGTCATTTGGCCTCCACAACAGTTCTAGGAGTAGTTAATATTTACAATTAGATTCTATTTGAATTTGTACCCCCAATATCCAGTATGACTCATTTGGTCTTTACACGAGGTTATGATGTCTTTTGTGTGATTATCTTGTACTACATGAAGACTTTGTAGTGTTCATCCTATGCCTCAACTGTGTTTGTTGTACTAGTTGCTATAAGAAAGAGATTTCCAAGACCAATTGCTTAAAGAACAAAAACATTTATTTTTCGCTTGTGTAAAAATCCAGGAAGTAGGTTTCAGGTTGGCTGATGGCCACTCTCCACGTGGTCATTCAGGGACCCTGGTTGCTTCTATATTTTTTCTCTACCATTTCCTGGGTGTGGCCTGGTGGTAAGACATCAGACCAGAAGTGGCATATATCTCTTCTATTTACTTTGGAGAAAACTTAGTCACATGGCCATATCTAACTGT
>NW_012152285.1:8247079-8249810 GCF_000956105.1 Propithecus coquereli
GTGCAGGGCTAGCAGAAGGATTGCAGCCTCATTAAAGCACCCACAACTGACTTGAGTTTTTCTTTCCCTTCTCCTACAGTTTATTTGGCATTCTCTGGGTCTCTTAATCCATGGTCATTTGGGTGGTGCAAAAAAAAAAAAAAAGTGGAAATGAGCTTTCTTCAATGTTGACTTTTCTTTCAAATTCATGATGATGTGGTGTCCCCAGAAATGGTTATTCTCTTCCCTTTCTCCCTAGTGTGAATTCTCAAGTAAGTAGCGAATGATTTCAAATGCATGCCGATTGCAGTGGACAGCTGCCAGGAGAGAAGTGAAAATAAACTGGTGACAGGAAGTGTCCCAGTTCATGGAAAGGGCAACGTGGATATAGAGGAGTAAGTCATGACACTTCTGGGTCCACATGCTGAAAGACTTACCCGCACAGGCTGGGCAGCCACAAATCGCCTAGTAATTCATTAAGTAAGGGGAAACGCTCCCAGAAACATTTCTCTCCTCTCCTAACACCCTTTGTCTTTTAATTTCCAAACTCTGGGTTCATTCCTATGTCAAGCAAGCCGGGGTGAGTCTCTCTAAACAACTCCTTCATTCGTGATGGAACACACTGCAGCAGACTAATGCTTTGACTCTAAGTGTTTTAACAGGTTGAGGTTTCCAAGCTTTAGGATCACAAGACGGATATATGATCGGTGTGACTAGAAAATAGCATCCCAAATAGCATGAAGGATGCTGGAAACAAAAGTGAATCATATGGAACTATGCCCAGTAAAGGGATTACAAGGCTGGAAGGAAAGTTTTAAGGACAAAAAAATTACATTAAAGGTTAGTCATAAGATAAAATAAGACGACAGAGCCAAGGTCAAACATATCAACTGTACCAATAAATGCAAATAGACTTAATTTGCCTATTTTTTAAAAAGATCTCCACATTGGCTAACACAGCAAAATCCAACACTCTGCTCTACACGGAGATGCACTTAAAACGAGATCCTGAAAGGTTCAAAACAAAAGGATAGACAAAGATATTAAAGCAAATCCAAATTAAAACTTAAAAGCAGATTGCAATCTTGATATCTGACAAGATGGAATTCAGACCAAGAAGCATTAAAGGAGTCAGGAAGGAGACTTTAAAATGCTAAAGGCAACAATTCACAATGAAGGTATATCAGTTATTAACACTTATGCACCTAACAATTGGAGATGGAAGGGAAATAGAAACCTGAATGATAGGTGATTTTAATTCATCTCTCTCAATCCAAGACAGGTTAAGTGGACAGTAAGGCTGTAGGAGATCCAAATGCATAACCAATGAGGTAAGTTTTACAGACATATGTAGAAATCTGGACTCTAATAGCAGAGAAAACACTTTCTTCTCAGGTGACTACACCTTGGGCCACAAAGAAAACTTTAGTAAATTTCAAAGAACAAAAAGAAGACTCTCTTATCACAACACAATAAAACTAATAAGTATTAACTAAATAAAAACCCAAAAGACCACTCTGTCTGAAATTTTTTTTAAAGTGTTAGTAAGCAGGTATTAGTCAGAGATAGAAGCACAACATAAGTGGCAGAATTTCTTGAAAAGAATGATAACGGAAACACAAATAATCAAGTCTATGCTATTCAGCTAAAGCAGTTAATAGAGGGAAAAATTTAGCATTAAATACGTATATCAATAAAAGTGGAAAAAATGAATCAAATGCCTAATTCAAAAAACAAGAACAACAAAGTAAGCTAAAAGAATCTAGAAGGAAGGAATTAATAAAGATGAAAGCAGAAATTAATGAATTAGAAAGTAGAACTAACAAATAAACTTAGGGCTGAAACAATCAACCAAATACATAAATCACCAGCTAAACTAGTCGAGGAAATAAATGGGAGAAAGCAGACACACAAAACTAGAAGTATTGGCCATGCGTGGGTGGGCATAACCATCAAAGCAGAGGAAATCTAAAATAAAACTATAGGTGATTATTTTTCTCAACTGTATGCAAAAATATTTGAAAACTTAGATGAAACGGATAATTTTCTAGAATAATACAACCTACCTGTATTGGTCTCAGTAGAGACTCAAAGTCTTAACAGACCAATTATCGTAGAAGAAATAGAGAAAGTAAATAAAGAGCTGCCACACGAAAAGCACCAGGCCCATGTGGTTTCACAGGGAAATTTTACCAAATCTTTAAAGGTCAAATAATCCCAATGCTATTTAAGAACGAAGAAAAAGAGGAAAACCTCAGATAATCTGAGCATTAATAAGAATAACGATGACAATGGACTAAAACACGTAAAGTATGTTTATATTTGTGTGTTAACAATACAGATACCAACTGGTAGTGATCCAAAAGCGAAACAAAGCAACAACAAAACATATTGGTCACCTTGGATGATACCAAGGATCTTTATTTTGAAACCTGGCCATTAAAAAATCAAGCATTCATCCTGCTTTTCCCATGTGAACTGTATCTTGTGATGAGGGTAAGTTTTTTTTTTTTATATTAACAGAAACATTACAGCTAACAAATGGAAAGTACTGAAAGATTTAGAATATCACCCTTTCGTAATCCCTAACAAAATTGTGGGCTGTGATCTGGGCTATGATCATCAAAGGCTGCTCACTTCTTAAAAAGAGAGATTAAGAGACAGATGTTGGCCGGGCGCCGTGGCTCACGCTTGTAATCCTAGCACTCTGGGAGGCCAAGGCAGGTGGATTGCTCAAGGTCAGGAGTTCGAG
>NW_012152285.1:8249860-8256215 GCF_000956105.1 Propithecus coquereli
ACCAACCATATAATTCCTGGTAATTGCATTGTACTCTTCTTCCTGAGGGATCTTCGAGAAGCAGGGAATGGGCATTCTCTGCCATCATATATTTGTGCACTCTGTGTTTCTCCGCTAAGTGCATCTCTCCGTGAAAAAATTACTGGTTATACAGCAGCTCTGCTCATGAATGTTAATACACATCCAATACTTAGACTGTCTTGGCTCAGACATAGAATTACTGATTTTACTTCTAATGCTTTAAATTCCTTCCATGGTTTTAGTTTTTCAATGTCAAGAACAGGCTCTCACTCATCTCTCCTACGACTACAATTAACTCCTCAGAGACCAAGGCCACATCTGGGCTGTACATTAGCTTTCTTGCCCAGACATTGTCCTGGTTGCATATCGGATAAATGGATTAACGGGCAAGAAATAGACCTGACCGTGAAAACAAATGAAATAACGGAACAGAATTGTGTTTAAGTACACACAAAAAGTCTGATTCCTGTCATCCATACTTTTTGCCAAAACACAAGACCAGTGTTTCTAAGTGAATTTATAAAAATCACATCTTGACATTTATTGAGTGTTTATATTATTCTGCATACTATGCAAAGCACTTTATAAGTATTATGTCATTTGGCCTCCACAACAGTTCTAGGAGTAGTTAATATTTACAATTAGATTCTATTTGAATTTGTACCCCCAATATCCAGTATGACTCATTTGGTCTTTACACGAGGTTATGATGTCTTTTGTGTGATTATCTTGTACTACATGAAGACTTTGTAGTGTTCATCCTATGCCTCAACTGTGTTTGTTGTACTAGTTGCTATAAGAAAGAGATTTCCAAGACCAATTGCTTAAAGAACAAAAACATTTATTTTTCGCTTGTGTAAAAATCCAGGAAGTAGGTTTCAGGTTGGCTGATGGCCACTCTCCACGTGGTCATTCAGGGACCCTGGTTGCTTCTATATTTTTTCTCTACCATTTCCTGGGTGTGGCCTGGTGGTAAGACATCAGACCAGAAGTGGCATATATCTCTTCTATTTACTTTGGAGAAAACTTAGTCACATGGCCATATCTAACTGTCGAGGAAACTGGGAAATGTGTCCACCAGGCAGCCATGTGTGTAGCTACAGTGCTATCACTACGAAAGAAGGAGGACTGGAATTTAGTGAGTAGCTATGTCCACCACAGTCTTCAATAAATAGATTGTCAACAATTGGAGAGCTGGGCCTACGTCTTGTTCGTATTTGTCCCTATTGCAGGACTAAACACCTGCCACAGAAATAACAAGTCCTTGGCTCATGCGCCAGCACTACCTGCTCTGGTGCAGGGGTGTGCAGGGTTCGTGATGACACACATCACAGATCAGCCACAGCACTCTTTCCTGCTGACCCTGGATACGCTCTCAGAATCTTTTGCAACACAGTGCCCCTGCAGGCCACTAGCAATAAGTGGGAATTGGCACACGATCTGGAGTCTGTTAGCTCTCCCTGATTGTAGGTATTCAAATGTTGAATAAAGAAAGGAAAGAACTGTAGTAGTTTCCCATCTATTTCTGTGGAAACAGATATGTTGGTTGCTATGGTGATTTTAAAATGCGTCTTCAAATTCTTTGATACACTTTCCTTCAAAAGGTAAGAGTTTAATTCTCCTCTCCTTGAATGTGGGTCATTGGTGACTCACTTCTGACAAATGTGGCACAAGTAATGCTATGTGACTACCGAGGCTGTCATAAAAGGGATATAGCTTCTACCCAGCTCTCTTTCACTTTTGAAATGTTCATTCTGGGGAAGGCCAGCTACCATGTCATGAAGACACTCAAGTAGCCCTATGCAGAAGTCTGCAAGGAGAAGAGCTGAGGCCTCCTGCCGACAACCAGCACCAACTTGCCAACCACGTGCGTGAGCTACTTTGGAACTGGATCTTCCTGCCCCAGTGGAGCCTTTGGATGATGCAGCTCTAGCCAACATTTGACTGTAGCTCATGAGAAACCCCAAGCCAGAACTGCCCAGCTGAGCTGCTCCCAAATTTCTGACCTATAGAAACCATAAGAGATAATAAATGGTTATTGTTTTAAGCCACTAAGCCTTGAGGTGATTTGTTATGCAACAAATAGTATAGACAAATAAATAAATAAAATAGTTGCCTTCTGAGAATGGGAACTTAGGGAGTGTCAAGAGAGCTATGGGGGGAGCAGATGGATGAAGATTATACAATTATTTTTTGGTTTTGGGGCTATCGTTTTAGTGATAACAGCTCCTGAGTCGAATGAGACTGGGAATGAACTCATTTTTATTAGGCTACACAAAGCTGACTTGATATTTAAGGAAGAATGGATAGATTCACAAGAAATAGAAACTGTTACTTTGTGGTTTTCCCAACCAGCCAGATCACAAGAGCTGCCACAGCTCAAATTCCTCCTTTTGACTCCAAGACACCTCCCAGATCATGCTCATATCCCACATTCCCACATGGCCTTGTCGCAGTTACTCTTAACTGTTCCTGAGATATCTGGTCCTATCAAGGGATGAAGGGAGATCTCCTCCATCCATGTGATGCAGCTGCAAATGTTTCTCTCCTTCCAATTTTGCATAGTCCTGTTTTCCAATCTAATTGTCCTTTACACTGCAACTGGGTAAATGGGGTTAAACCTGGTTTCCCACCAACTCAGTGCCCTCTCGTGTGTCTAGTGCAGGGGTTCTTAACCTGGGACTGTCTTAGGTATGATCATTAGTGGTATGATCATTATTCATTAGTGCCTTTTTGGAGGCAAGTAACAGAAACACTTGAACTTGTAAAGCAAAGATAGATAATTTATTACTGAGATTCAGGGACATCTTACTAAATTAAAGAGCAGGAATGAGCCAGGCTTCATGGGGGTTAGAGTTGGGAAGTGGGAAGCCTTCATAAACCATCTTGCTTCCTGGGTCTCATCTCTGCTTCTCTCTGAACTTCTGTGACATTCTCACGGCACATCATATCTCTCTGATATTTGTCTATGGGGAAGATGCAAAGAGTTACCCACAGTGCCAAAATTCACATGTAATAGCTCTAGACAGCCTGAGACTCTAACTCTGTCTCCATCTGAATTCCAAATTCCTAGGGTAAGGACTTTGATGGCTTTTGGGAGCTCGTCATAGTGGGTAGATGAGATGTAGTTAAAAGAGTCAATGAAAGATGAGGTACTTCAAAATATATCCACTATGGTGTATGCATACATTTTGGGGGGATAGTGTATGTTGTCTCAAGTGAGCTACTTAAAGTCTCTGGGTTTCCATTTTCTCATGTCTAAGAAGAAAATAAGAATATATTTAAGAACAAATCATCTACATACACCCTTAGAATATACCCTTAGAATATAACACAGAATGAGTACTCAATAAACATTAGGTGCTACCAAACTTAACACAATGAGCTGGTAAGAAATTAGGCAACAACTAAGTCCTCATTTTCCATAGTTGAAAGTCAATCAATAATATTTAAAACTGAGAAAATCAAGAAAGAGTACTATAAGCTATTATTTAGTAAAAATAGAATCAAATACAAGAAATAGATAAAAAGATAGAAAATAGTTGCCTCTGGGAATTGGGAGTGGGGAGAGATAGGGCTATTTTTAATTATAAACTTGGTAGTACTGTTTGACTTTTAAATCCATTTATTCAATGTGATACGGATTTTGTGTTTTTATATTTTTATATATACACAATATCCATATATGAATGACAGTACATATTCTATACATATGTAATATATATGTATTACATTGTATATATACATGTATGCATATTAAAAAATACAGAAGGAAACACACAAAAGTCAACTTTGGTTGTCTCTTGGGAGGGGAAGGTTAGGGTTGTAGGTAAGTTTTAGTTTTAATTTCAGCTGTTCTATTTCCCAAACTTGCTGTAAAGATGACACATTGGGTTCATCATTGTAAATTTTTTTAAGACGGAGAGAAAGAGAACAAATAGGAAGGAACCAGGAAGTATGGTTCAACCCCAGCTGTGCCACTTACTGTGAGCTTGAGCAAACTGCCACTTGCCTGAGCTGCTGTTGATCCAGCTATAAAAGCAGGATTGGGCTGAGCGCTAAACAATAACAGTGCTAAGAGCTACCATTTATCTAGGACTTACTATGTCACCAACTCTGTGCTAGATGCTTTACTTACATCAGTGGTTATCAAACTTTAGTGGGCATGAGAATTACCTGGAGGGCTTTTAAGGCCACAGGTCTCAGGGCCCAGCCCCTGAGTTTCTGCTTCCGTGAGCGGGTGTGGAGGGAGGACTGGTAATTTGCATTCCTAACTAGTTCCCAGGTGCTGCTGCTGCTGATCTGGAGACCACATTTTGAGGACCACTGACTTATATTAGTTCATTTAAGACTTACTAAAACCCCATGTAATATTATATTCTCAGTTGTTTGAATGGGGAAACTGAGGCTTAGAGGGATCACACAGTGTCAGAGCTAGGATTTGAACCAAAGCTCTTGCTGTGATCATATTGGTTTCCCTGAGGTTTCTTCCCAGCTTCAACTTCCTATGTTTCTGGTTTACAAACAACAAAACCCAAACGTCTGAGACCAAACCAAAGCTCTCTTTTCTATCCCACAAAAATCCTGAGCATGTGGAGTTTCTGTCTGGGCTGGATGAGTCGTGCACTGAACCCAAGAACAGGCGCTAGAGAGTGACCAATGGCAGAACTGCCTCGCTCGTGCAGGGCTAGCAGAAGGATTGCAGCCTCATTAAAGCACCCACAACTGACTTGAGTTTTTCTTTCCCTTCTCCTACAGTTTATTTGGCATTCTCTGGGTCTCTTAATCCATGGTCATTTGGGTGGTGCAAAAAAAAAAAAAAAGTGGAAATGAGCTTTCTTCAATGTTGACTTTTCTTTCAAATTCATGATGATGTGGTGTCCCCAGAAATGGTTATTCTCTTCCCTTTCTCCCTAGTGTGAATTCTCAAGTAAGTAGCGAATGATTTCAAATGCATGCCGATTGCAGTGGACAGCTGCCAGGAGAGAAGTGAAAATAAACTGGTGACAGGAAGTGTCCCAGTTCATGGAAAGGGCAACGTGGATATAGAGGAGTAAGTCATGACACTTCTGGGTCCACATGCTGAAAGACTTACCCGCACAGGCTGGGCAGCCACAAATCGCCTAGTAATTCATTAAGTAAGGGGAAACGCTCCCAGAAACATTTCTCTCCTCTCCTAACACCCTTTGTCTTTTAATTTCCAAACTCTGGGTTCATTCCTATGTCAAGCAAGCCGGGGTGAGTCTCTCTAAACAACTCCTTCATTCGTGATGGAACACACTGCAGCAGACTAATGCTTTGACTCTAAGTGTTTTAACAGGTTGAGGTTTCCAAGCTTTAGGATCACAAGACGGATATATGATCGGTGTGACTAGAAAATAGCATCCCAAATAGCATGAAGGATGCTGGAAACAAAAGTGAATCATATGGAACTATGCCCAGTAAAGGGATTACAAGGCTGGAAGGAAAGTTTTAAGGACAAAAAAATTACATTAAAGGTTAGTCATAAGATAAAATAAGACGACAGAGCCAAGGTCAAACATATCAACTGTACCAATAAATGCAAATAGACTTAATTTGCCTATTTTTTAAAAAGATCTCCACATTGGCTAACACAGCAAAATCCAACACTCTGCTCTACACGGAGATGCACTTAAAACGAGATCCTGAAAGGTTCAAAACAAAAGGATAGACAAAGATATTAAAGCAAATCCAAATTAAAACTTAAAAGCAGATTGCAATCTTGATATCTGACAAGATGGAATTCAGACCAAGAAGCATTAAAGGAGTCAGGAAGGAGACTTTAAAATGCTAAAGGCAACAATTCACAATGAAGGTATATCAGTTATTAACACTTATGCACCTAACAATTGGAGATGGAAGGGAAATAGAAACCTGAATGATAGGTGATTTTAATTCATCTCTCTCAATCCAAGACAGGTTAAGTGGACAGTAAGGCTGTAGGAGATCCAAATGCATAACCAATGAGGTAAGTTTTACAGACATATGTAGAAATCTGGACTCTAATAGCAGAGAAAACACTTTCTTCTCAGGTGACTACACCTTGGGCCACAAAGAAAACTTTAGTAAATTTCAAAGAACAAAAAGAAGACTCTCTTATCACAACACAATAAAACTAATAAGTATTAACTAAATAAAAACCCAAAAGACCACTCTGTCTGAAATTTTTTTTAAAGTGTTAGTAAGCAGGTATTAGTCAGAGATAGAAGCACAACATAAGTGGCAGAATTTCTTGAAAAGAATGATAACGGAAACACAAATAATCAAGTCTATGCTATTCAGCTAAAGCAGTTAATAGAGGGAAAAATTTAGC
>NW_012152285.1:8258725-8265121 GCF_000956105.1 Propithecus coquereli
ATTGTTAATTTTTAAAGGTGTGATATTGGAATTATGGCTTAGGAAAAGAGAATCTATATATTTCAGAGATACATACTGAAATATTTAGAGATGAAATTATATGATGTCTGGGATTTGCTCTGAAAGATCGAAGGCGGGAGTGGGAAAGAAGCGGATGGGGCTATAAATAAAATAACGTTGGTCAGGAGTTAGCATTTAAGGAATCTGATGGAAACATGAAGGTTTCCTGAACTATCCTTTTTTACTTTTGTATATGTTTGAAATTCCCTGAAGTACGTAGATTTTTGTTGTCGTTTTTAATTATTTGCCATTATGGGTGATTGCTATGTTCTCTTTATACTTATCTTTCCAAATTTGTTACAATGATAGTGATACTTTAAATCATGGGAAAAATACTTTTTAGCAAAGAATAAAACAAAAAGTTTAGTCACTGCCTAATTTCTTAGCAGCTCATTGTGCAAAGTTTGATAACACCTAATGTTTACTGTGTGCTCATTATATTCTAAGTGCCTATGTGGATTAAATTATTTGTTCTTAAATATATTCTTATTTTCTTCTTGGAGATGAAGAAATGGAAACCCAGTGACTTAAGTAACTTTCTTAGGACAACACAGCTCAGGTAAGAGATAGAGCCAGGATTTGAACTCAGGCTACAGATTTTGTTCTCTAAACCATGATGTTATCCTTGACTTCTGACTTTAGTCATTGCTTCGTGAAATGTTGGCATCCTCTCTCTTCCCCTTCACACAGGAGCTGCCTGTGTGTGTGCTGTAACATTGTGCCAAGAGTCTGTCTCTTGTTCAAGGCACTGTTAGCTGAGTGATCTCAGGCACTAGGCACTTCATTCTCTTAAGCTTCAATTTCCTCACCTGTAAAATTGGACACGTAGAGGGAGTTGGATTATTTGATGAAGGAGTTGGACTATTTGATGCTGTCTCTTGCTGTTTAACAGCCCTGTAGCCTTGGAGAAGTTACATAATCTCTCTGAGCTTGGTTTCCTATCTCTGAAAAGGAGATTATCATTCCTACCTCATAGGGTGGTTGAGAAGAAGAAAGGGCACTTGTGAAAAATGTGGGGTATAATAACAATGATAAGTGATAACTGTTATTATTCTCCTAGAAGAGTCCCTGAGTCTGGAGGGATTTGGAAAAGGGCCCACTTACCAAGGGAGGCTCTACTGGGCCTTCCATGGGCATGCTGGTGACTCTCTATGCAGGGGACTCTGCAGCGGCGCAGGCATAGAATAAACACGAGCCCAGAATCTTGAACTGGAAGGGAGCCCAACAATTGTGTGAGCCACCATTTATTAAACCCCCACTATTCTAGATGCTTTACAGATAGTCCCACATTCAGCCTTGGCTCAGCCTAGCAAGGTAGATACTGACACACGCCCACGGCTGCTTAAGGGAGTGGAAGTACCAGGGTTCAAACTGCGCTCTTTCTCCTTTATCACTTTGCTCTGTTTATCTTTAAAACTAGTTTGTTTGTTTGTTTGTTTTTTATCCTGTGTGCAATAGGATCTTATTATTGTATTTAATGTGAAAATACCCAAGTTACCAAAGAGATTTCTTTTCAGTTATAAAGCTAATACATGCTCAACATAACAAATAAAAGAAAAATCCAGAAAAGTAGAAAGACAATTCACTCACAAATTCACTACCCAGCATTCAGAGACAACAATGATTAATATTTCCTTCTAGTCTTTTTTTTTCTTTGTAGATTTTTCTTACATCACTGAGATCAGGCAATAGTAAATACATTTTAAAAACCTAAAATCATTGAAATATTAATAATAAAAATGACTTTGGATTGTAAGGAGCTCAGAGAAGAGAGTCAGTGTATTGAAGTTAGTCTGTCTCAGTGGTTCTCACCTGTGCATGATTTTGCCTCCTGGGGGACATTTGGCAATGTCTGGAGACATCTTTGGTTGTCACAACTTGGGGGGATGCTGCTGAACATCCTACGGTGCACAGGACAGCCCCCTACCAGCAAAGAATTGTCTGACCCAAACATCAATAGCGCCAAGATTGAGAAACCCTGGTCTGTCTGATGCTGCCAAATACAGTGGCTTTCTCAGTGGTGAATACAGGCAGCTGCAGCCTGCTCATCTCCATGGGAACAAATCAAAATACAGAGGATCCAGCCCAATTGAGTGGAGAGGGAAGGCCTGTAGCTTTGGCCACATCCCTGAGGGTGCTGGGGTCTCATGTTCTGCATTTGGGCAGGACCTTGGCACATGGCACATCCCTCTCAGTGGTGCTTTCTCGACTGGGCAGAAGCAGAGATGCAGGTACTTGAGGTGGATGCTGCTGGGGGGTCAGAGGTGGACCCAGAGGATGTGGGGTGGAACATCAGCAGTGTCTGGCACCCTAAGCATTCTCATTCACGAAGAGGCAGTTTGTCCTGGCTCAGCGCATGAGTGTAGAAGCCAGGTTCAAATCTCTGCTCTGTCACTTACAAGTTTGAAACCTTGGGCAAGTTATATGACCTCTGTAAGACTCAGTTTTCCTTCTTTGTAAAATGGGCATGAAAGAATACTTCACAGAAATGCTGTGAGTATAAATGAACTCACTTTTATAAAGCACCTGGCATAGCACCAGGCACACGGCACCATTCAGTAAGCCTTGCCTATTATTATTAGGTGTCATTCATAGAGTGCAGGCTTTCTTGAGTTTAAATTTCAGCTTTGGAGTTGAATGACCTTAGGCAAGTTACTTATTTGAGTTTCAATGTTTCCATGAAGATAATAACAGCACGTGGAGCCCTTGTTAGTTGTAAATTTTCCCACAGTCCTAGGAAGCATAAAAGACATCCTGGTGGTACCTTCTGATGCTTTTTCTCATGCAGGGCTATGAGGTTCCAGGTGATATTTCTGAAATCCAGAAACTCTCCCTGTATCCATGGTAGAGGGCAGAGCCTGAAGTGCATGTGTCCTTCTCTTGGCCTTGTTTGCTGGTGTTAATGCTTCACCCACTGTCCCCTGGAACTGTCCCTACAACACTGCCACCATGACTCGGCATCTGACTTGTGCTAATAAAGTCCAAATCCCCAAAGCGACACGTAGAGTCTGGGCTGCACCCGGCTGGCTGCCCAGCGGCATTCCTTCGAGTAAGGAAAGAAAGCTCAGCCGCCTGCTCGTGCCTTTTGCATCTGAGCTGGAAACGTGGCCTCTGCCTGCGGAAACCTTGGCAGCAGCTCCATGGAAAGGGGCTGGAGACTGTCCATGGGCCAAATAGGCCAGCCCTTTCTCTGGCTTCTCCTTGGCACACAGACAGCGAGGTGGCGGGCAGGTGTTGCCTGGGTTGACATTATCTGTGACACCTGCCACTCCCATCTCACTCTCAACAACAGTTAGGCAAGTGCTCTGCGGGGCTGTGAGCAGAGGGGAGGAGGGCCACACCGTCGGGGCCCCCACACCGTCCCGCAATCCCTGCTGTCTATGCCACATGCTGCGATACAGCCTCCGAAATCTGGCTGGTTCAAGGGAAGGCCAAAACTGTACATTTATTTAGTTTTAATTTAAAAACCAATGCTAGATAAGAGGAATGAGTTCTGGTATTACACAGCACTGTTGGGTGAATATGGTTAACTATAATTTATTGTATTTTTTCAAAAAGAGAACTTGGAATATTCCTATCCCAAAGAAATGATAAATCTTTGAGGTGATGGATACGTTAAATACCTTGATTTAATCATTATACATTGTATACATGTATTGAAATATCATTCCGTATCCCACAAATAAGTACAATTATTACATATCAACTAAAAATAAAAGGGAGAAAATCAAGTGCTTGATTCAGTTATTGGAAAAATTTAAAAATATGTTTGGAACAACTTAGGTATGTGGGTCATACCTTTTACTTTTACAACTTCAAATTTTATGAAATCTAAAAACAGATCAAGTATTTCCTGAGACAATTTGGCATCTGGATTGAGATGTGCTGCAAGTACAAAATATACACCAGATTTTGAAGAACTTGTCAGAAAAAAGACTGGAAACTATCTCATTATAGCTTTTTCAACATTGATTACTGATTGAGTTGCTGATATTTTGGATGTGTTGGGTTAAATAAAGTCCATTATTAAAATTATTTTTACCTACTTCTTTTTACTTTTTAAACGTGGCAACTAGAAAATTTAAAATTATATACGTGGCTCCCACTGCATTTCTGTCGGAAGTATTGCTCTACATCGGTAGCAGCATAAGACTTTCGAGCCGAGCTGGAAGGGGACTCAGGCATTGCCCTGGGCATCGCCTCCTTTTGGAGGTGAGGGATCTGACACACACGGGGCTTAAATGACCTTCCCAAGAACTGGAACTCAGACTTCTCTTCTCCTGGCCAAGGCTACACAGAAACTGGGACATTACAAATAAGCCAAGTTGCATAAAATGAGGTCATGGACTGAAAGTGCTGTACATGGTTACAATAACAAGACAGCAATATCAACAAGGTGTTTCAAACGTGAGATGTTACTTGTTTTTATTTTTGCCTTTCTCTGGGGAGCATAATAGAACCAGGAAATGTACCTCGAGATTATGTAGAGGGGAAGATTTTTTTTTCAGACATCTGCCCCAGTCTGGAACCTGGATACCTAAGGCCCCTCCTAGGGGTAGGGGTGCCGGCTCCTGCGAGGCAGTTCTCGTCCTTCCTACAGCGCCACGCAGGCAAGCGGGCCCAGGGCCGAGAGGCCGTCTATTGCCTTGAGCTGTGTTTCCTCTGCTTCCTTCCTTGTCTCCTTCCTTTTTATGCTTTCCAACTCCTCCCAATCTTTTGGAGAGCAAAGACATCTTTATTGGAAGGCGGGGAACCCTGTCACATGGACCCCAGCTCTGGTCTCCACTGTCTGACACTCCGGAGTCAGAAATAAGGTTCCAGATCCTACCCAGGCAGTTGAGCCGCAGCCATTGTGTTTGGGTGTGAATTCAAGCTAAGCAGAGACCATCAGTGTGATTCCGGGTGGGAAGAGGGTGGCTGTGCACAGGGCAGTAGAGGCATGGGGTGCTGGTTGTCTGGTCTGAGGGTCCTTGCGTGTTCGACTTTGCTTGTATGTTGGCCTGTGTGCCTGGCTGTATCCCTGGGGGGAGGGTCTGAGAGTGGGGGCTGAGCCTGGTGTGGTGGTGGCTGTGGGCTGTGAAGGGGGAGGCGGGCCTTCCCAGGGCCTGGGGGGGCGGGGAGTGGAGGATGCAGCCCTATGCGGCATTTGGGAGGTGAGACTGTAGCGCGAGGGGATGTGGCTGTGTGCCTGAATGTCGTGTGGGCCCCTAGGGTCTGGTGTGTGGCCTTCTTATATCAGAACTCAGAGTGTCTCCTGTTGACACCAAAGCATTGCAAGCAATTGCAGTAAGACCATTATCATTTAGTGATCTCCCTCCCTCCACCCCCCTTCCATCCTTCTCCGGTCCCTTCTTTCCTTCTCTGTACTTCATTTCAAGCTTACAGAACTGTTGCTCTGAGCCAGACACTATATTGGGATTATTTCTCACCTGTCTTTTCTCCCCATAAATTAACCCCTCAAAGCGGAGGGTGACTGACCTCCACTTCAGCAATTTCATTATGAAAACTTCTTCACGGCAGGGATTGGTTGGGTCTTACTCAGCCCATAACTCATGGTAGCTGGTCCATCGTGACCTCAATAAGTGCCTGCTGAAGTGAATTTGCTGGGGCACCTCCTCTCCAGGGAGCAGGGCACCGGACTGGTGTGGTTTTGGTGGGGATGGGGCACCTGGCTAGGCAGGTGATTGGAGCCTGATGGCGTATATCCCTGCCGTTTGCTCTCCTGGCAGGCCCATCGTAGCCCCTGGAGATGCCAAGCCAGGTCTGCAGTGTCTCGGTTGTGGTCAGCGCCATGTGTGGCCTGGGCTGGCTCTGAGGCGTTGGGCATGGCTTGGTTGTCTCCACTGCCAGCCTCTCCCTCTGGCACAGGCCTGAGCAGCCTGGCTGCCTGCAACTCTCTCAGGGTCTTCGGACCCACATCCAGGGCCCGGATTAGAGGCATCACAGGACTTGGCAGAGGCCCTGCTCCTCCCTTAGGGCCAGTAGCCATGGGACCATTTCTCCTCCCTTACGCTGCTGTCTGTGTTTAGCCCATTAGCACCCTGGTACTGGCTCCCGGGAAGGGCTTCTGGGTGGCGACTGCCACAGGACACATTGAACCCTTCAGGCCTGCGCCCAGCCAGGCTCATTGTGCAACCCCGGGGCTGCACTGGCACACCGCTGCGGTACTCACATGTGGGCTTGAAAAGCACGGGGAATTGCTGTCTTCAGAAAAATCCCTTCGGAAGCCTGCAGCCTGGCCCCTGTTTGTTTCACCTTTTTGCTCAACTCCATTTTCATCCAGCAGAGTGGGGAGAGATACGCAAATGTCATGAAATTCGAGATGTCAAGAGACAC
>NW_012152285.1:8279246-8280259 GCF_000956105.1 Propithecus coquereli
TTTAACAAAAGAAGACAGGAAGTAAGAAAGAAAGAGAGGACCACGTAAAAACAGAAATCAAATAATAACACGGCAGTACTAAGTCCTTACCTGTCAATAATAACATTGATTGTAATTGGACTAAACTCTCCAATCAAAAGACAGAGTGGGTGAATGGATTAAAAAACAAGAGCCAACTATATGTTGTCTGCAAGAAATATGCTTCACCTATAAAGATACATGTAGACTGAAAAATAAAGGTATGGAAAAAGATATTCCATGCAAATGGAAACCAAAAAAGAGCAGGAATAGCCATACTTCTATCAGATAAAATAGATTTCAAGACAAAAACTGTAAAAAGAATCAAAAGGTCATTATATAATTGATAAAGGAGTCAATTCAGCAAGAGGATATAACAATCCAAAATATATATGTACCTAACACTGGAGCACCCAGATATATAAAGCAAATATTATCAGAGTAAAAGAGAGAGACAGACCCCAATACAATAATTGTTGGAGACCTTAACACTACACTTTCAGCATTGGATAGATCATTCAGATAGAAAATCAACAAAGAAACATTGGACTTAATCTGCACTATAGACTAAATGGATCTAATAGGCATTTACAGAACATTTCATCCAAAAGCTGCAGAATACACATTCTTTTCCTCAGCTTATGGATCATTCTCAAGGATACATCATATATTAGGCCACAAAACAAGTCTTAAAAAATTGAAATCATACCAAGTATTTTCTCTGACCACAATGAAATAAAACTAGAAATCAATAACAAGAGGAACATCAGAAAATATACAAACACACGGAAATTAAACAATATGCTCCCAAATGACCAGTGGGTCAATGAAAAAATGAATAAGGAAATTAAAAAACTTCTCAAAACAAATGAAAATGAAAACCCAACATATCAAAATCTATGGGACACAGCAAAAGCAGTGGTAAGAAAGTATAGCAATAAGTGCCTACATCAAAAAAGTAGAAAAGCTTCAAATAAAAAATCTAATGATGGGCC
>NW_012152285.1:8280309-8282438 GCF_000956105.1 Propithecus coquereli
CACCCCAACCCATCACTCGCTCCTTTCGTGAATGTCTCCAGGACTCAGGTTTTCAAATATTCAAATGAGAACATCTCATCACAGTATAAGGTTGTTATTTAGGTGAAACAAACTAGGTCATGTGAATGTAGTTTGCAAAAGAACAAAAGGAAGGGTGGAGGCAAGCGGTCATTTGGCACTTATGGCGCACGTCATGCACGGTGTCTCAGTCTGCACTCTGGCTCTGGAGACCGACGGCTCCCCAACCCCAACGACTTCCTTTGCTCAGACTCTGAATTATCTTTCCTTCTCCCTGGGCTTGACCTCAGTGATGTTCAAGGGGTGCCCTACCTTTCCCGTGAACATTTGTGCCAAAGTGTCAACCATGTGCAGACAACTCCTGGGAATCAGTTAGGGCCCTGCCACTGCCTGTGTGGACTGGACAGGGCCCCAAACCCTCTGGGCCTTCTGAACCCCAACATGTCTCTGACACCTCCAGACGTTCCCAAGGCCTTAGTGTAAAACCAGGTGCCTTAACTCGGCATTTGGCATTGCTATATTCTGGCCTCCATCTACATTTTCCATTCTTAAATTCCTTCTCCCACCTGCCCTGGACTCCCCCTGTGCAACCACAGCCCTGCACCACCTGCCCCTGCCCCAAATGCAGGCGTTTGCTGCCCTCCCTCTGTGAGTGCATTGCACCCACGACGCCCAGAGCTGTGCCTGCTGCATGGCAGGTGCTCTCTGAAGGGCATCTTCTGTCATTTCTGCCCAGACTGCCCACTGCTGGTTTTCAGTGCCCATCTCATCCCCACGTTAACCTTGCAGTACTCCAGTCAAAAATATTAAAGTGGGTTCTAACAATCAGATTAATCAAGACTATGGGAAATTTGTGGAGGGAGTGGAGCAAGATGGCCAAGTAGAAAGCTCCAACGATTGTCCCTTCATACAAACACCAAATTCAACAACTATTCACACAAGCAAGCACCTCAGAAGAACCAACATCAGGCGAGCAATCACACTACCTGGTTTTAAGATTATTATCAAGGAAAGAGGCACAGAAGAGGGCAAAAAAACAGTTTTGCTTTGCCTATGCCAGGCCTCCCCCAGACCCTGGCAGTGCCACTCTGGCACCCTGAGTGGGGAGACAATCTGTGTGCCCAGGGAAGGGACAGTGAAGTGACTGCAGGACTTTGCACTGAAACTCAGGGCTGCCCTGGCACAGCGGAACACAGCACAGGGCAGAATTCTGCCAGTGCCCAGGGAGGGAGCATTTAGGCCAGCCCAGCCATAGGGAGATCCTCTCTGCCTGGAAACCCGAGTTCCAGCTAGCCCCACCACCAGCTGACAAAAAGCAGCCTCAGGCCTGGACTAAATTTATAAGGCAATTGGGTCAGAAGGGTTGCAGTCCTTGGGCAATTCCTGTGGCTGTGCTGGCTGGGAGCCAGTGGACTTGGGGTGCACACGACCCAGTGAGACCCCAGTGGTGGCCAAGCCAGTGCCTGTGTCATCCCTCCCCCAACCATAGGCGGTGTGGCTCAGGGGGAGTCTTCTTCCACTTGGGAAAAGGAAAAGGAAGAATGCAGACGACTTTGTTTTGCAACTTGGGTACCAGCTCAGCCACAGTAAAATAAAGTACCAAGCAGACTCCTGAAGGCCCTGAGTCCAGGCCTTAGTTCCTGGACAGCATTTCTGGACCCACCCTGGGCCAGAAGGAAACATGCTGCCCAGAAGGGAAGGACCCAGTCCTGGCCGGATTCACCATTTGCTGACGAAAGAGCCCTTGGGCTTTGAATAAACATCAGAGATAGCCAGGCAACAGTCACTACTGGCTTTGGATGAGACTGGGCTGGCTTCAGGTGTGACCTGGTGCTGGTGGCAATGAGGGAGTGCACACATCACTCGTCCTTCAACTCCAGCAGCCCAGCACAGAGAGTGAGGGAAGAGAGTGAGAGACTTTGCCCGTGAGTCCAGGGAATTCTCCCATGTCTTATCAAAGTCCACCAAGGCAGTGCCACCAGGAGTCTGCATGAATCACAGCATTACTGTGCTTGGGGCACCCCAAGTGCTGATGTGGCTGCAATGACCAAAGACTTAGACCACAACATTCAATTCCCATTGAATATCTGGAAAGCATTCTCAAGAAGATC
>NW_012152285.1:8285133-8287035 GCF_000956105.1 Propithecus coquereli
GGCATGGTGGTGCATGCCTGTAGTCCCAGCTACTCGGGAGGCTGAGGCAGGAGGATTGCTTGAGCCCAGGAGTGCGAGGTTGCTGTGAGCTAGGATGATGCCATGGCACTCTAGCCGGGGCAACACAGTGAGACTCTGTCTCAAAAAAAAAACCTAATGATGCATCTCAAAGAACTAGAAAAACAAGAGCAAACCCACCTAATATTAGTAGAAGAAAAGAAAGACGAAATATCAGAGCAGAAATAAATGAAATTGAAACAAAAAATGCAAAAGATCGATGAAACAAAGATTGGTTTTTTAAAAAGATAAACAATATTGATGCATCTTTAGCCAGACTAAGGAAAAAAAACCCAATAAATAAACAAAATCAGAGATGAAAAAGGAGACATTACAACTGATACTGCAGAAATCCAAAGGGTCATCAGAGACTACCACAAGCAATTATATGCCAGTACATTGGAAAACCTAGAAGAAATGGATAAATTCCTAGACACATACAACCTACCAGGATTGAACCAGGAAGAAATTCGGAGCCTGAATAAACCAATAACAAGATAGAAGCAGTAATAAAAAGTCTCCCATCAAAGAGAAGCCCAAGACTTGATGGCTTCACTGCTGAATTCTACCAAGCATTCAAAGAAGAATTAATACCAATTCTACTGAACCTTTTCCAAACAATTGAGGAGGAGGGAATACTCCCAAACTCATACTGCAAGGCTTGTGTCACCCAGATACCAAAACCAGACAAAGACACAACAAAAAAGAAAACACAGATGCAAAAATCCTCAACAAAATACTAGCAAACCAAATTCAACAACACATTAAAAAATTATTTATCATGATCAAGTGGGATTCATCCTAAGGATGCAAGGGTGGTTCAACATACCCAAATCAATCAGTGTGATACATCATATCAACAGAAAGAAGGACAAAAACCATACGATCATTTTAGTTGCTGTTGGTAAAATTCAACATCCCTTCATGATAAAAACTCTCAAAAAACTGTGTATAGAAGAAATTTACCTCAACATAATAAAAGCCATATATGACAGACCCACAGGTGGCATCACACTGAATGGGGAAAAACTGAAAGCCTTTCTCTAAGATCTGGAATAAGACAAGGATGCCCACTTTCACTACTGTTATTCAACATAGTACTGGAAGTTGACCAATCTTAGGCAAGAGAAAGAAAAAAAGGGCATCCAAATCAGAAAGGAAGAAGTGAAATTATTCTTGTTTGCAGATGATATGGTCTTATATCGATCATATCAACCTAAAGACTCCACACACAAAAAAATAACTGTTAGAGCTGATAAACAAAATTCACTGAATTGCAGGATACAAAATCAATATACAAAACCAGTAGCATTTCTATATGCCAACAGCAAACAATCTGAAAAAGAAACAAAGAAAGTAATCCCATTTACAATAGCTATAATAAAATAAAATACCTAGGAATAAACTTCACCAGAGACATGAAAGATTTCTGCAATGAAAACTATAAAACATTGATGAAAGAAATTGAAGAGAACATACAAAAAGTGGAAAGATATTCTGTGCTCATGGATTGGAAAAAATCAATATTGTTAAAATGTCCACACTACCCAAAGCAATCTACAGATTCAATGCAATCCCCATCAAAATGCCAATGACAGTCTTCACAGAAATAGAAAAAATAATCCTAAAATTTGTATAGAACCACAAAAGACCCAGAATAGCCAAAGTAATCCTGAGCAAAAAAATAAAACTGGAGGAATCACATTACCTGACTTCAAATTATACTATAGAACTGTAGTAACCCAAATAGCATGGTACTGGCATAAAAACAGACACATAGATCAATGGAACAGAATAGAGAACCCAGAAAGAAATCCACACATCTATAGTGAACTTATTTTCGAC
>NW_012152285.1:8288700-8333446 GCF_000956105.1 Propithecus coquereli
GCCGCCAGGGGACATCTCACAGCCTGCCCTAAGCTTTAATTTTCTGGGAAGGAAGTCTGTTCTTCAAAGGGCTTCTAATTCCTCTCCCGCAAAAGACACAGATTCTCCTCCCCGAAGTATTTGAGCATTCCCTCCGAATACAGCCCGCATTCCCCTAAAGCCTCCGACCAGGCGGCGGTTCAAGGACACCCAGAGGTGCTGGGCGGCAGGGCTGCTTGCTCCCCGGAGCCCGGGGATCGAAGTGAACTCGCGCGCACTCCATGCACCGGAGGCTGCCGAGGGAGGCTGCCGGGGAGACCCCCGACAGCGTCTCAGGGCTGCTCACCACTCAACAGCCACCGCCTCCGGCAAGCAGTGGCTGCTAGTGACTCAAGCTGGGAGTGGTGGGTGGAGAGATGTGCCACTCTCTGAAAGGAAGCTAAATTGTGTGTGTGTGGGGGGGGTGCTTTCGGTTGGAGATCAATATAGCTCTCGCTGGATTTCCACTGGCCCTCCCCCTTTCCTGGCACTGTCACTGAGGGGTCTGGGAAGTCACTGTTGTTGCAGCTTTGAACGCAGGGCCTTTCTCACCCAGAGGGCAGAGCTGCCACACACCGGCTGGCAGGCTGCACAAGGCACTCAGCCCAGGGGGAGCTGGGGCTCACATGCAGATCATCCTCTCTCGAGAACCCGTGAGCCTGGTGAGGACCTGCACTTACCTGGAGAAAACAGTCATTTAAAAAAGTGCACAAAGGCTCTGTCTGGGCTGGCAGTTTCCTTAGGAGTCGCCGTTAAAGCGCTGCTTATAGCTTGATGGGCCTGGTCCTTCCAAGGCAAGATGGCAAAACTTGTCTTAAGCCAGATTGAAGGTAGCTGTAAAATCAACTCAGCTAGAAGGAACTGCAGAAACACCCCAGGACTCCCAATCACAGCTCGAATCGATTCACTCCTCTCCAGCCACCCTCATACTTGATAGGACCATAGCAGCAGCCTCTTTGGGGTCTCCCTGCTTCACCCAACTTCTCCTTCCACAGCAGACAGAGGGTGTTTTTAAAACAAAAATCAGCCCATGTCACACACACCAGCTTAAAGCCCTTCCACACTCTTCTGAACCTCCTCCCATGGCACTTTGAATAACCCCCAAACTGCTTTTTCCCATCATGCAAACCTCAGCTCCAAAGTCACCTCCTCAGAGAGGCCTTCCCTGACCACCCCATCTAATAAGCCCCCCACACCCTGTCCTCCATCATTTTTCATCTCAATGGTTTGTCATTGTTGGACTGTTCTCCGGTTGCATGTCCATCCCCCTGCTAGACTAAAACCCCCCTGAGGGCAGAGCCTTTGTGGGTTTGGTTCAAAATGTAATTCCTACAACCATCGAGGATGTGGGAGGTGCTGTATGAACTTTTCTAATTGAATGAAACAACCGCAAGGTAATTGTCCTGTGCCCTTTCCCTGCTCCATCAGTTTTGGAGCTGAGCAAGCTGAAGCCCCGGGTAAAGTGTGAGGTGTTTGAGCTCACCCCACATGCTGTCAACCTGGTGGTGGCAGAGACAGGACTGGAGCCCTGTCCACTGATTCTCTGCCTTGGGCTGTCCTGCCAGTGAAATTTCAGGCTCGCAAGGATGTCTGATGCTTTTGAGGTGCTCTGAACTGTGGGTGACTTTTGGATGTACCCACTACCCCAAGAGGATGTGATCTGATGCCACATCCCAAGCCCCTGATCTGCCTCTGAACTTGAACCTTTTAGAGAAAAGAGAAGAACAAAACCACTGGATAGCAACATCTAATGTCTTGCCAAATGTCACACTGAATTCAGGCCCAATCTACTCACTCTAACAAATTTGAAAAGATCTTAAAGTCACTAAAAATTTTTCAAATAAATTTTTATCAAAATAATAATTGAACACAGTTTTAAAAGTCAAATAACACTAGCAAGCTTATAATTAAAAAATACAGAGCTAATCTTGTTTAATGCTGAGCCAAGTGGTGTACTATCACGACGTTTATTTTCTGGTATAACTTTCGTAGTTTCCTGGGGCTAATTATTACTCATTTTTTTTCTTTGCTTAGATTTCTTTGAACCTTTGGCCAAATCTTCCCACATCCTCTGATACGCCAAAAATGTTTCTCAGTGCAATTTTTCCCAATAGTAAACCCGTTTGGTAGTCTCTTAGTTTCATATTTTCCCAGAGATGGTGCTTCTGGAACATTCCTTCTTCTCACTCTTCTCTGGGACTTGTGGCTCTCTGGGCTTCCTGGCTGCAGTTAAGGAAACTAGCAAGGCTTGGAAGCTAGTGGGAGCCACGTCTTCACTCTACCTTGAGTCTTTGGCTTCACATCTGTGCTCAGCCACCTTCACTTACCTGTCTCCTTAAGAACAATGCCAACATTTCACTGTCTATCCAAAAGCAAGTGTAGGGTGGAAGGAGGTGGTGTGATATTATCATACTTTAACCTGGGCCCTCCCACTGCTGCTTCAATTTGACACTATGATTGGTTGGAATAGCTTCAGCAGAATTTTGTGAGATTGTGGTCAGGTTGTTGCTGAAGTAAATCTTATGGTACCTCTGAACTTACACAGGCCCTCAAGTCCTAAGGCAACTGAAAAGAATAAATTAATTAGGAAGAAACAGAATCCTTCAATTATCTCCCAGATCTTGTTATTCCATTCAGAGCCAGTCTTAAAAGTGGTCAGTGTCATGATTTGAAGTGAGTTCTCAAGAGCCCTAGCCCTGAATATCACCTGTACAGGTGCTTGGGAAAGGCTGCCTGAATGTCCATCATTACTGCTGTAAACCCTATTGCGTTAGGATCTGTTGCTGAAACTCAGGTTTCTCTTGGAGGGATCACACTTTAAAGTACATCCAGGTTTCTACTTTAGGGAGAATGTGTACTGACTGCTTTCTAGAGAGCAGGTGGGCAGGAGGGGCAGTGGATAGAGCCCTTCCACAGGACTGCAGCCCACCGCAGTGTGCAGAGAGGATGGCGGGCCCTCCATCAGCGGGAGAGCCGTACCAAGGGCGCTGGGGGAACTGGCACATCTGCATCACCAGCAGCCCCTCAGTTCCTCTTCATCTTCACCCCTTGCCTGGATTTCTTACTCCCAAGTCAGATGTGGGACTTTCTGGCTTCCTTTTGCGCCAAGACAGCATATAGCAGACATCAGAAAGGATGGACTCAGCTCTTCCTGTCCACGCCGTGGCCGGTGAGAGTGAAGATGCCTAGTTTGATCTGACTCGCACCCAGGAGAAGCAGGGGAGAGCCTTATCTTGTTGACACAAGGACGCCAGCACCACCCTGTGGCACCTTGATAACACGGAATCTGCCCTGACGCCCACAGCGGCTGCCGAGGTCTCTCCCGCTAGAGCTGGCTGGACCAGAGGCTTTTGTGGAATTGAGGAGCACCAGAGCTTGCTGGGGGTCTTCCAACTGTCTAACTCCATTTCACACCTGCTCTCTAAAGAGGAGAATTCAGGAAAGGGTTAGCCAAGACTGACGCAGTGTGGGCTTCCTAGGACACCACGCAGCCCCCATTCTATGTAGATAGATGCCATTCTCTCCATCTGTTTTCTCATTCTTTCTCCTCTGGTACTCTCACTCTCACTCTCTCTCTCTCTCTCTCTCTTTCTCTCTCTCTCTCTCACTTTCCTTCAGTCCCTTCCTTGTCTCCCTTTGTTTCTGTCTCTGGTGTTCTCCGTACATAGCTTTCCTTTCCAAATCAAGGAAGCATCAAAACAATGAGACAAACCTCGACCCTTAACGTTCTGAGCTGGGGAACTTTACTGGGTATTAGCTCTGCAGATAATGTGTGTGTTTGTTTTCTGATAATTTCACATAGTTTCATGTCATGTGAAAGAGGAAGAGTCCTGGTCTGTTTTCCCAGCAAGGTGTGGGCACTATTGCCCCATCCGTGACTAAGAGCATGCTCGCCCTGAATTAGCAAATGGGTCTTTGCCTTCTAGGTTTTGTCAGTGACTATAACCTTGAGCTTGTTCTCAATATTGACTAAAAGCTTAGTTGAACCTAGCTATAGAGCAAATTGGTAATATAACCATGCAGAGGAAAACAAAGAACTGATCCAAGAAACTTTTGAACAAAGTACTCTCCACAAACTTGGTGGGACGTAGTCCAATGATTGTAAGACTCCAGAAATCTTTACCTTTACCGAGATGGTTTGTGGTCAGTGGTGATTGTGGTGAAGTAATTCCTAAACTATTTTGTGTATGTTGTAGTAAATCAGTAAATAGATGGGTATTTGGGGGAGCTAGGATTTTACTGCGGGAGAAGGGAGAGATGAATATGGAATAGGGGAAAAAGGGAAGAACTTTGGTGTTGGATTGGAATTGGAAGTATTCGTACAAATGCATGTTTTAAAAAATAGATATATATTTCCTAGTTGTGTTTGGTCCAAAGGCCTCAAAGTAATGACAGTCCAGGGGAAATGACCTCCAAATGGAGCCAGAGCTCCCTGGAGAAATGGCTAATTCCAGGACTGGGGAAGGGAAAATACAAAATGAGTCCGGAATGTCTTGTTATGCCAAAAAGTACTCAAAGCAAGGAAGTGTTTAAAAACTGATGAGATGTCAAAAAGACATAGCAGCTATCTCAGAAGAGCCCACATTGGTTAAATCTGGGTCAATTGGAACATTGAAAAGAATAGTGAAAGCAATAAATCATAACACACCAAATTAAAAATCAATGAGTCCATTGAGACACTAAAAAAATAATAAGTGTGGAACGAGATGGGGAATCTCTTCTTTATAGAATAATGCCACCAAATAAATATAAAAAGAGTGACAAAATTTGAAAATCATCATTTTTCCAACCACCCATTTCATTAACAGAAGCAAGTAAAGGTTCATCAAGAGACGCCTAATCCTTGGGTAAAGCCGTTAGGGAATAAGAGGCTCACACAGTCTCAAAATATCACTCCAGTGATGTCCACATATTAGAAGGGAAAAAGTACTTTTGTGCCAAATGATCAAACTTAACATCACCTAAAATGAGACAAACTGACCACATATAACTTCTGATGCGAGGCACCAAGAAAAATACACAGTCATCTAATATTCCTGCCAAAATGTTTAATTTGAACCTAATCATAAAGAAATAATCAAACAAACCCAAAGCTGAGGAACATTCTACAAAATAACTTGCCTGTATGCTTAAAAAATATCACTATACTGAAAGATAGGGGGAAAAAGCTATTATGACAACTAAATGCAAATATGTTCCTAGATTGAATCATTAATATATTTTTTTAAAGCTATAAAGGGCATTTTGGGGACAATATGAAATATTCAAATATGGACCCCGTAATAGTACTGTGTTGATATTAAATTTCCCAAGTGTGCTAGTTATTAATATATTGTGTTTAGGTAGCAAAATGTCCCTGTTCTTTGGAAATAAACACAGAAGTATTTATCTATGGAGTGTTATGATATCTGCATCTTACTCTCAAATGATTTGGAAGGGGAGAAAAAAAACCATTTATATGAAATGAATGGTGGAAGAGAGGTAACAATCTCTACAAATACGATAAAATGTTAACCAAATTTTCTAGATAAAGCATATATAGATTGTGGGTTGCACTATTTTTTCAACTTTTCTGTAGGCTTGAGAATTTTTAAAATAAAAAGTTCTGGGAAAAGCGAGCTTATAGCTAGAAACAAATGTATGGAGGATTGTTCACCACAATGCAGTTGAGCCCAGGTTCGAGTCTCGGTCAGGTCAGTAGCCTCTGACAGGCACACTTTCTGGGAGCAGATAAAGGATCCGAACTTTCCAAGAGATCAGTTCCTGAGCACCAGGTGCCTCTGGTTGACTCCTCTCATCCTCCTGGGACCCGGTAGGGCGAGGAACCTAACCCGGAGTGACTGAGCCCCACCTCCGTCCTGGAATGGGGATTTCTGATGCTGTCCCCAGTGCCTCTAAAGCAAGTTTCCATAAGTCAGATCCCCATGCCACAGAGCAGAGTATTTCCATAGTTCTACAATGAGGTCCATGGCAGTGTATTCTAAACACAGCTGCTCATCAGAATCACTTGCAGGGCTGGTTAAACCACAGATTGCTGGGCCCTACACCCCCACTTTCTGACTTGTTGATCTGAAGTGAGCCCCAGAATTCATATTTTTAGAGACACGCCCAGGTACGTCTAGTTTGGATATAGGTATTGAAACCACAGAACAGGTGACGTTTGAAGAACTTTTCTACTCTAGGTGCATCTCCACTTAAAAATAGAGAATAAAAATATAGACACACTTAAGAAACAGGCAGAACTTTTTCTTTGTTCAGTTTAGTCATGGGATGGTAAATTTCTTCTGTCTCAGAGTCAAAGGCTGCAATGTAAGTTGCACTCACTGCTTCTGAGTGGGTTAAATAACCAAGACACAGCTTGGGTCTTGAGGTTGGAAAGGTACTTTCAAATGTCACAGACGCTGGGTATTTGGATGAGGAATGTGGTCCTGGTGCCTTCCAGGCAGAGCTTGCCTGTGCCAGGCTGGCAGGTTCTCAGCGTGGCCCCGCCCCTGTCTTCCCTGGCTTCTAAGAGCTTTGTCTCTGCCATGTGGGAAGCAAACTGTCTGGGTCTAGAAATACACCAAGGCACCAAATATATCTGTGAAAGCTAGAAGTCTGGAATCAGAAACAATTAGTGCTCAGAAGAAATTAGCCATCGTCTAGTTTTCTTCTCCTCTAACCATCACAGAGGTTGGCAAGCCGTAAGCTCCAGAAAGCTTTGTCACATGTCTGGGATGTGTCAGAGATGGGTCTCAACCAGAGTCCAGAGGGGCTCCAGTGTGCCCCACAAACTCTCCAGCTTATCTCTGTTTGGTTCAAACATTCCCTGTTTTTAGGTATATGTGAAGATAATAAAAGTATAAAAGTCAAGTGAAGCAGAAATTGCTGAGAGCTAACCCAGAATATTTAGGCCAAGTTCTCAATAGCAAAAATGTGCCTAACAAGTTTTGGAATCTTTTCCCCTTTATTTCTTCCTTGGGTCTTTCCCCCAAAATTAATGCTTTCAGTATCTACTTGTCCTTAAAAGATAACAATATTTAGGACTTCATGATAATGGGAATGAGTTCTTTTGCTATCAGGTTTTGCCCAATTTGGGTGAATTAAAAATTAAATAAAGCCTCATATGGAAAATACTTTAAAATTGTTAGCTCGAAGCTACATTTAAAAATAGGTATTTAAAATATGTTAATCAAATATTTATGTACTAGATATTGTTCTAGGTTCTGGGGATACGGTAGTGAACAAAACATACTAAAAATCTAAAAGCCCTTCCCTGCTGGAAATTGCAATCTCTTGGGTAAAACAGTAGAGGTGAATTCAATTGGCAATTTGTAGTTATAGTCTGGATAAATTCAGCTTTAAATATTAACCACCAAGCGCAATAATGTTGTGTGAAAACAATCTACTAACATATAACACCTTTTCTTGTTTTTAAACAAGATTTTGGAATTATAAGACACTAGATAAGACTATGGTATATATTTGCATGTCTGTGTTCCCTTTTTTTAAACTAAAACAGATGAAAAAATTGGCCTGTCCAAGTCTTAAATTTCCTAGAAATTTTACTTCTTTTGGGGGCTTTCAGAATTTAAAAGGATTAGCAGTATTTGATTTGGGCCAACCTCTCCTGGAGCAGTAGACACTTGTCCTTGGAGTTTGGGGGACTAATCAGAATCCTTTTGGTTATAAAGGACCCACTTGAGTGTGCTCAAGAAAAGGGGCCTTAGTCATGAGACACCAAAAGGAAAACACAACAAAACCTGTGGACCAGAGCCCAACACAGCCAGATCTCATGGGACTAAGATGGGAAATCCCAAACAGCTGTCAAAAACAAGGTCTCTCTCCCTCCGTCTCTCTCTCTCTCTCTCTCTCTCTCTCTCTCTCAGCTTCTCAGCACATCTACTCTCCCTCTTAGGTTTCAGCTTCTCCTCTCCCCAAATCTCACCTTGTTCATGGGTCATAATGGCCACAATGGCCACCCAGCCTCAGTTCTGCCTTCCTTTTCAATGGCAGTGCCACCACCATCGCCACCTGGGAATTTCCCTTTGGAGGCTCTTGGTTTAAATTCTCAAGAGAGAAACCTGATTAGTCTGACTCATTTTCTTGAGCCAGCCACATAGGGTATAGGCTGCTGGCTGGTTTACGGATGGCTTCCTCCTTGGGCCGGATATCACTCTCCATCCTATTGACTGTGACTACAGTCAGATGATGTGAAAATGACCATTGAGGGCAGCAGCACCTGTCAGTGAGGCAGATTCCTCCAGAAGGCAGTGTTTGGAGACAGGCACCCTGAAACTGTTGTAGTATTGTGATAGTATGTTTTCTTTTTTATCAGATCAGAACCTTTGGTGATACCCATGGTTGCTCCTGAACCCCTTGAGGGTTTAACTATGTACCTGTTGTGTCCTGGGCAAAGTCAGGGGATGGGGGTACCCAAAAAGAAGCCAGAATTGGACCCAGGAGCACAGTCTTTTTTTAAAACCCCTGGCATCTGTAAACACAAATTAAAAAAAAAAAAAAAAAAGGAAGAGGGTGCTGTCATGTTTGCGTTTCCTATTATCCGCTACTGTTTTTTGAATCTGGGTTCAGGGTAAGCTTGGGCCAGGGTGGACTCTGTGGACGTTAAAAGGAAAGGCACTCCATTTGGGCAATTTTCAGGCTGAGCTCATGGCAGAACATCAGTCTGGGAAGCCTTGTGGGCAGATTTCTGCTTAGAATGGGATCAAGGAGTAAGCTAAGTATAGTTAGTGAAATTTTGGTTTAATGAGTCTAGAGAGGATGGTGGGACTACAGAACAGTATAAACGGCCAAAAATCAAGCTCAAAGTGTTCCTCGTGTCAGAGTGAGGGTAGCTGAGAATTTCATCCTAGATGTCCAAGCAGGCTGATGAGATGGGATATTTAGTGTTCCAGGAAAAACAAGAGGGCCAATCAGAAGGCTGCTGTGCTTTGATCAGGTCGGGTGATATGCAGCAGGTTTTGCAGAGCCAGTGATCAATGAGACTGGTGACAGTGAAGGTGGGCGAGCAAGGAGTTGAGAGTGCAGACTTTCGGGTCAGACAGAAACTTTTGGAGCTGCGTGATTGCGTAAGCTTCAGTTTCCTCATCTGAAATATGGAGATGATATCTATTTCTTAGAGCTGTGAGGAAGGTTAAATATGATGTTATCTGTAAAGTTGAAATGTTAGCTATAATTAAACTATGTTCATTATCATCAGAATATTTGCCTACGCCGACTCACTTAACACATTACCATGCAATATTTCACTTAGCTCTTGCCATTCAGAACTGCATTCCTGACCACAACAATGAGCAGAAGTTAGGGGAAAAGAAAAATGCTTTTGATACTTCTTTTGAGGCTACCTCTTCTTTTTACAATTCTCTTTAATCTGGGCTCAAAGCTTCTATTCTGGGGTTGAGGGCTAAAACCCCTGGGATAGACAGGACTTGAATCAAAATTTACACTAGAGTTCTAAATGACTGTTATAAATTTTTATGAGGAAATTTTTGGTGGTAAGGACAGGGATGGAGAGGAGAAGACACAGTACCTATGGTGCTTAAGTAAGTGAAAGCGAATGACAATAGGTCAAGAGAACCAAGGACCTAGTACTCACTTTTTCTCATGACCAGCTTGGCCTAAGTGTTTCTCAAAAAGTATTTTGTTAAGTTCTATAACCTCTCTGGAAAATTCATGATGTGAACCAGTGTATTAAAGGTTCTGAGAAGTTCTACAGCCAAGAAAATGCCCTCACCTCATTTAGCTCAGCATTCTCAGATTTATTGCCCACAGAACCCCTTTTGTCAACATAGAACCTATCAGTCTCCGTAGGAACCATGAACACACTCCATGCCTAATCAAAGAAAGGGGTACACCCAGTTCCAACTTCTCTCTTGATTGTCTCACTTTGACTTATCTAGGTGCATTGGAGAAGCCATGATTAGGCAAATAAGATAATTATCTTCAAATGTCTGTAAGGTTGGCACGTTGGACAGTGGGATTTAGATTTGCTCTATGTAACTCCAAAGAATAGAGTAAAATCCAGTGTAGACACTTGGAAAAGTGACCATTTTCATATTCCATAACCCAGCCATCCACCTTGTAGGTATATATCCTAGAGAAACTCTTGTACACATGTACCAGGAGATACGTTTAAGAATGTTCTAGGCAGGACTATTTTGCAAGCGCCAAACTAAAATAACCAAATGTCTACCAACAGGAAAATGGATAAATAAATTGTAGTATTTTCCTACAATGAAATAATATTCAAGGATGAAAATGAAAAAAACTATAGATATATGAAACAACATGGAAAAGTTTTGAAACCACGTTGACATGAAAAAAAGTAAGTTGTAGAAGACTACGTATAATATAGTTTTCATAAACTCAAAATCAAGCCAGATGGAATGACATGTTATTTAAGGGTGTATCTATATAATAAAATTATTTTTAAAAGATAGCAAGAGATATCATTATTCATAATAGCCAAAAGATGGAAACAAACCAATTGTCTTTCAACTGATGAATGGATAAATAAAATGTGGTATATTCATATGATGGAATGCTATGAGGCAATATAGAGAAATAAAGCACTGATGTATGCCACCCATGGATTAACCTTGAGAACATTATGCATAATGAAGGAAGCGAGTCACAAAGGACCACATATTATATGATTCCATTTACAGTTTATGAAATTCCAGAATAAGCACATGGAGACAGAAAGTAGATTGCTGGTTGCATGCCCAGGAGCGACTGCACGCTCTGCACACTGTTCCACACAGTTTCACAAACCTACTATGCTTTGGAGAACTTTCCAAACCTGTACAGAGTAGCCCTGACTGTGTTAATGGCTGTGAGGCTTTACGTCCTATGTGGAAAGAATGCAGGTCCTGGAACCAGACTGCTTGCCCCTGGTTAGCCGCAATGCTTGCTCCTCTGCTTCATTCAGACCTGTGAAACAACAAGGCCACTTCACCTAAAAGGGTCCCCTTCCACCACCCGCTGCCTCCTACCCTCCATTCTACTTCTTCCTAGTGTAACCTGGCATGGTATGTGTGCATTTGCTTAGTTCTTTGGTCATCTCCCCACTAGAAAGCAAGCTCTGTGACAGCAAGGACTTTGTTCCTTTGTCATATAGGGTGTATTGCAGTAGGCACACAATAAATATTTATTGAATGATTGAACAAATTAATGAATGAATGAATTAACGGCTAGTTTGAAATCTCAGCTCCATCATATACTAGCTATAACATCTTGAGCAAGTTACTAAATCTCTTTCCCTAAGTTTCCTCATCTGCATAATAGTATATTAATAGCCATGAGGATTAAATAAATTTTTACTTCCCAAGCACATAGAACGGGGCCTGGCACGTAGTGGCATTCATTACTATTTGTATAGAGTACCCCAATGCAGGGACGCACCACAATTTCTTTAGCCGGGTCTTCTGTTTAGGTTGTTTCCAAATGGGGCCGCAATACGAAACTTTGTACATAGTGCCATTTTACATATGAGCAAATTTGTCTGTTGGATGAACTTCTAGAATTGGAATTGCTGGGTCCATGGGTACATGCATTTTTAATTTTGAAAGATATTGCCAGCTTGAAGTGACAAATAGTGATGAGCAGAACCGGACCACACTGGAAAGGCTGCTCCCCAACACCAGACATATTTATTTAGCCACTAGGCTAAGTGACCAGGTCTCAGGGCTGCAGTGGCAGTAATTTCTTCTGCAGGTGGGAAGGTGGGCTGTGTGATCTGCAGGGTCCCTTGGGATCCAGAATATATTATGTTCCATACTATTATTGGCTAAGTGCCAGACATAAAATATTCCATTTTCTATCCAATTGGTAGTAATGGGGAGAAGTAGTCTTTTAACTTATTTTTAAACTAAGGGCCAGTTTTTTGTTTACATTGCAGTGTTTTTGCTTGATTTTTTGGACCTTTTTGAGGGTATTGGGTATAACATTTTTTAAATGTCCAGCATACCCTTTTTTCAAAAAAAAAATATAGTCAATTATTTGAACTCTCCCTTTACAAATTAAACTTTTATATAATGTCAGGGTGGGAGGTGGGTCAAGAAATATTGTATTTTTTTTAAACTTTATTGGCTCTTTTTTTTCCTGTTGAGTCTAGTCAATAATCCACATTCTACAGCCACTCAAATGTCAAAATGTTTCAAAAATATATATAAAAAAATAAAGAAATGAATAGAAGCGTCCTTGTTCTTTAAATTATTTCTGTGTTACCCTGAACTGTAAGTGAACCCTCCTTGCTTATAAAAGAAGCAGCTGTTCATGCAATTGAAACCATGGTTCATTACAAGCTGACCTCGGATTCAGGAGTAAAACTTCCTCTATTTTACTACGACTATTCAGACAGGGACTGGAGATAAACAATAATCAAAATCAGGATGGAACTTGACTGGGAAACCCTCTATGTTCTTTGGCAGAATTATAGCAGCTCTCGAATTGCCAGGAGTGAGGCAATGTGAAATGACCCTCAAACATGGCCTTCAAAATGCAGTGGGTCCAGGCTGCCAACTCCGAGCAGACAAAGGCCGATTGTGATGACTTCTTAAGCATATACTTATAGAAACATTAATTATCACCAACCCTATTTTAAACATTTATAGAGAGTCGAGATGAAAGGGCCCTTTTATATCCATTTTTATATTCCCCCTTGTGAGAAACTGTGATTACGGAGTGTTTTTTTTCTCCTTGGAAATTCTTATTTCTAGGTCTTATTCCTAAAATACTAAGTTCAGTTAGAGGCTTACATGCTAATCAAGTTAGATATGAGAAGATAGCAGGGAAATGAAGTGGGAAAGGGGGTGTAATGTCAGGAACAGGGTGGGGCCCCACTGCAGCGTGGGAGGTATGGGCACCTTAAGCAGGAAATGACCCGTTTTGGAAATGTGGACATTCCGTTTGCTGGGGTGCCAGTGGAAGCCAATTCTAGAGTGAATTGGCTAAGGTCTAAAGCAGTGGTTCTCAAACGTTAGTGTTCATCAGAGTCTTGGGGTGGGGCAGCTATAAAAATAGACATTATGGGGTCCCACTCCTGGAGAATTTAACCGAATGTGTCTGGAGTACAGCTGGGGGCAAGGGATGGGTCACAGAACGACTGAGGTTGGGGTGGAGGAGGGGACAGCATTTTAACCAACGCTTCTGGTGATTTGGATGCAGGTAGCTCAGGCCACACTTTGAGAGGAAACTGGCTTGAAGATTGGTTATTCCCAGGCTGTCACTCAAAGGACATTTATAAACTCCCTTTCCAGAACCCAGCCCCACTGTCCCGCCCTCAGGGCTCCTCCATGCCACACTGTACCATGCACTAAAGCTGGCTCCCATAATGGTCTGTGGCAGGCTGTGTGCAACCATGTTCTTGCCTGCAGCATGCTTTGAACTCTTGAAGTCAATCATAATTCTTTATAGAGTCATGAATAAGAGAGGAGAGAGAAAGAGAGAGATCACAAGCCAAACTATCCACCCATGGGGAGTAAATGTCCTTGGCATGCAGCATGCTGGACTGGACATGGTGGCGTAACAGAGAGACCCTGGACTTGGCTTGGTAGGGCCTGGTGCAGAGATGGGAACCTATCTGAAAAGCTAGGCTGTTTGAAGAAATGGCGAAAGTGCACAAATTCCATTGAGCCTACAACTGAGGCTCGGCTCTGCTCGGGTTTCCTGGTGCCCACTCCTTCCCCTCTACCCTTCCTTCCCGGTGCGCCCCTCTCCGGCCCAGAGAGCACACGTACACACGCCTGTCAGCAGTGCCCCACTCATCCTCTGCTCTGTGCAGGTGAACACGAATCACTGGAAATGCAAAATAGGGTGTCAGGAGGCCAGGAATGTGCCTTTCATCGGCCTAGTGTCCCTTATATCTAATTACACAGTGTCTGGAAAGCGTCACTGGACCAAGGCCAGCACAGGCTGCTGCTCTTCCCTTCCTTCTTTCGCCTCCAGCTCCTGCACGATGCCCGTGTTCCATGAGGCCGGAATATGTGTTGCTCACTCTAAACTAGTTCTTTCCTGATACTGCCAAGGCCAAGGGATTCCAATTTAGGGTTGAGGGAGGGGACTGTTATAGTTATTAAGTGCCTACTATGCACCGAGCACTTTGCATCCCTATCACGTTTAATCCTAACAATATCCCCGCAGAGTAGGCATCACTATTTCCCTTACAAGCAGGGAAGCTGAGGCTGAGAGATTCTGTGACTTGTCCAAGATTGAACACATAGGACTAGAATGTGCAGGGTAGAGGGAGGGCTTTATACTTTTTATTTCTTGTTGCTTTTATGGTTTGCTTATCTCTGAAGCAATTACTGTAGCTGCACTTTATACGCATTCAGGAGGCAGTATCTGGAGAGGTTAATAAGTAAGCTCTGGAGTCAGACTGCCTGGGGCTCTGCCGCTCACTAGCCCTGCAACTTCTGGCATGTTCTCTCTGTCCCTCATTTCTCTTGGGATGACAACAATAATGATAATAATACTTAGCTCATAGAATTTTTAAAATAAATAGTAACAGGCAATAAGGTGCTTAGCACAGCATAAGTGTCTCAAGTAATATTAGCTAATTATTATACTATCATTATCATCATCATCTCCGCAAACTCCCTTGAAATGGGGTATAAATGCATGATGAGAAAAATGACCGAAGGGTGGCAGAGTGAATGCATGAAGAATGCATGCATGAACAAAAGAGCTACAGGGATGGTTGGGTGGTGGGAGGGATGGGTCACAGAACGACTAAGGTACAGATATGCTTGTGCCCTCACTGACAAAATGAGCCCACACATTTTGGGGCCGTCCTCCGCAGGTACCTGCTCCCTCCCGTGTGCAGCCCCAGCAGGCAGATCCAGGTTAGCAGAGGCCAGATGGGCTCGCACCCTTGCGGGGGTCGCTCCCTGGGCCCTCAGGAGTCTAGCCCCAATTATGCTGCCGCTAATTACCTTCCCAGCTGCAGCTGCGGGACCCCGCTGGGTGGGTGGAAGTGAGGGTGTGGAGGTGGGGTTGATTTTCAGAGATTAAAGAGGGAGGCGTTTCCCGACCCCGCCCATCGAGGCAGCGCCTGGATGGGCTTTGTGCGTCCCTGCCCTGAGCCCGAGGAGGGTGCGCCGGGCCTGCGCACCCTGGGGAGGGACCAGGGACCGACCTCAGGGATCCATTAGACCAGGTGGGGAAGGCGGAGGTTTTGCTGGGAAGAGAGACCCGGTGGGGCAGCAAAAGGCATTATGTTTGATCCTTATTTTCCAGATGGATTAGAAAATTAAGCCACTTACCCAGGTTTGAGGGTGAGTGCTGAACAAGGCAGTTAGAATAGTGGGCTCTGGCCTCAGAGAGAGAGGGGACTCCTAATACCTGCTTAACTCACTTGGCAGGGTGCTTGTAAGGTCCACCAGTGATAACCTTGGACAAGTAATTTGTCAATGATATTTCCCTGTCTTCATCCATGTATCCAATATTTATTATGTGCCTGTGAGCCGAGTAAATTATTATTACTATGTCTAAGTCTCTGTGGGATGTACAAATTTTCCATCCACTAGCTGAAGGTATTTATTATCCAAGAGTAATAACTATAATAAGAATAAAAATACTAATTGCAGCTTATTTAATATCTACTATGTACCAGGCATTTTATGTTCATGATCTCACTGAATTGCTACAGTTGTAATAAGGTGGCTATTATCAGCCTATTTTATAGATAAGGAAACTGAGGCTCAGGGTGGTTAAGTAGCTTGCTCTCCATTCGGGACACACGGCAGTGGGTCAGTGCCAAAGCCAAGATTCATATCCACAGTCTCACTGCAAAGCCCTTGCTCTTGATTGCTGGGTAAGGGAAGAGTATATTTCCGTGAAGGATCAGCCCCTAGTTGAAGGCAGATTTAGAGCCATTGCTTCAACCAGAATGGTCAAAAAAGGCTTCATGGAGGGCAGGATGCAGAGAGTATCTGCAGGGTGAGGGGAGGAGGCATTTCACCAGGAAGGAGGGGTCAGTGAGGAGGGACAAGGACAAGATACAGAGTGAGGATGGTCACAGCCGCCACTGCCTCCCCAGATCTTCCCCACAAACCCATGAGGGAGGAGGGACAGGGTGACACCGCCATTCTGAAACAATGCAAGCTCAAAGAGCTTATGTGACTTGCCCACGGTACACTCCTTCCATTTTACAAGCAGCAGGGAGCCGTGAAGTTTTGCGGGTAGAGTATGGGAGGTGGGGGCATAGACCCTCTTGGATCATCCAATGTGTAATTTTCATTATTTGTATAAGAGCATCATTCTTAACTTTTTTGTGGGGGGCACAGAGACCCCTTTGGTAGTCTGGTGAATTCTGTGGATCCCTTTGCCAAACAATAGTTTTTGTTTTTTTGAATTGTGGTAAATACACATAACATAAAATTTACCGTCTTATCCATTTTAAGTGCACAGTTTGGTGGCATTAAGTACGTTCACGCTGTTGTGCAACCATCATCGCCATCCATCCACAGAATTCTTTTTATCCTGCAAAATTGGAACTCTGTACCCATTAATCAATAACTCGCCATTCCTGCCTACTTCCCGGCCCCTGGTATCCACCATTCTACTTTCTGCCTCCATGAATTTGACTACTCTGGGTACCTCATATAAGTGGAATCATGCAGTATCTGTTCTTTTGTGATGGGCTTATTTCACTCGGCATAGCGTCCTCAAGGTTTGTTTGTGTTGTACCATGTGTCAGAATTTTCTTCCTTTTTAAGAATTAATAATATTCCATTGTATGTATATGCCACATTTTGTTTATCCATTCACCCATCAATGGCCATGCATTGCTTCTGCCTTTTGGCTATTGCAAATAATGTGCCAAATAATGTTTTAAATGTATAAAATTATGTCTATATGTATGTATATGTATATAAACATATATTTACATGAACTATGTACAACAGGATTGCAAAGGAAAACATTAATATTGATATACAGTTATCAATTTTTTAAAATGGCTTATGATATATTATAGAAGTATATAAGCTCCTTTACTAATGCAGCAGGCCTAATAACTACCTTAATTTTGAAACAATGATAATTGTAAATGATATTTCGAGATATCTGCAATAACTAGAATATGATATGAAAACATCCATGATTTCCATCGGTAACAAAGTCCCAGGTATGGCTAATGTTCCTGTACTTTCTTGCCTACATTCATAATTGAAGGAAATGCTAAATTTCAGTTGGAGATTTGTGAAAATAAAGATATAATTATTTCCCATACAAATCTGCGACCCCCTGGAATTGTCTTCCCAGGTCCTTGGAAATTACAGCAGCCTGGGGCTGCGATGAGTGCACAGCTTGAGAAAAGCCACCTGAGACCATCCTGGCCTGAAGTGGCCTGAAGTGAGGGCTCCAAATTCAAACTTTTTGGTTTGGGGTCATCTTCTCCTGGCTTGGCCCTGCTGTATGAGCTTGGGCAAGTCGTTTAGTCTCTCTGAGCCTCAGTTTTCTCACCTGTGGTTGGATACCAATAGCCACCCTTTAGAGGTTATGACTTCCTGTGACTCCTGAGGCTTCTTCAAAAAGATGGATAAAACCAGGCCAGCATTTTGGCCCAGGTTTATCTAAATCTCAAAATCCCTTCTCCATCCATAATGGATGGCTGGATGGAAGGCGTTTTATGTCCATGTTTTCCAGAACCTCGTCTTCTTCCTGCCATCCAGGTAAACAACATGACTAAGCCAGACTCTGACTTTTCCTACCATCCCAGTCTTTTGGGAGCCAAGATTGGCATCTTGTTTTCACAGACCCCAAGTTGTCTAAAACTTTCACATACCAGGGGGTGGTCTGGGATCCTATCAGGGGCCATAAAAGACCATAGCCAGCAAAGATAGGGGATCAGCAGGGATATTCCTAAACAATTAGCCAGAAGGAGGAAGCCACAAAGGGAAGTTTATATGCAGGTGTCCAAGCATTCAAGCTATGTGCCTTAAGATAACCAAATCCCTGGCTAAGGATGGCAGATGGCAATTCACTGGCTTTGCTGCTTGCTGAATAGGTTTGGTCTCCTCTATGAAAATATTAAAATACGGGACATTTCATACTGTAATATTTTCTAAACAATCTAGGAGATGGGTTAATACTAGCTAGTTCATAAGACTGTGGATTGATTGAGATAATATTTATGGAAGCCGCTGTCCTGGCTGAGCTGGAGCTGAGACACAGCTGGGTGGGGATTCCGGTGGCCCCCTCAGCCCAAGCCTGTTTGCATGAGTTGATGTGCACATGAATTTGGTTCTTGGTTGAGGGAAAAGGGTGGATTTTTTTCCCCCTCCCGAGTGCCTGGGGAGGGAGGGGGAAATGGAGGGTGTGAACCACTCTTTCTGTCTCCCTGTCCCCCCATACTGGGCTTGCAGTGGGAAAGGTGCTGTGTTTATAAGAGACTTTTTGAGCCTGTGCCCAAGCACTGTTGGCTCAGCGTCTGGGGGACAAAATGTCACACTGAGCAGAGAGAGGGCTAGTGTCCCCACAACTCTTCTATTCTGCCCAAAGGGGCCACCAACAGAGTCCCCATGGGGGCAGGGCACAGTGTCTTACAGAGAAGAAGATCATGAGAGACCGCATTCCCCTGGGAATTCTGGAAAGTGAGTGCAGAGGGAGAGGGGGAGATGTGAAGCCAGGCCTAACATGATGAGCACATGGGGGGTAGGAGCCGGCGAGAATCAACTAGTAATGCCAGCGTTGCCTCATTCGCATCATTTCCTTTAGAGCATCACCCTCAGAAACCCAAGAAAGTCTTCTTCTCTCTCTGAGTCTGGGACATAGCAAAGTGGCAGACACATAATCACTCACTAGTAATGTCGTGGTTGTTACGGTATTGCTCTTCTACCAACTGTGTAGGAGAGAGCTTAACACAGTCAAACGTCTGCTTGTGAAAGAGCTGGGATTCGGGTAGCTTTTCTGGTCCCAAAGCTCATACTCTTGCATTCGAAGATAACTTTTCCTCTAAATTTATCTTGAACAAAAAGAAAATATCTTCCATAAGTTAAACATAGAAATAGCATATGCCCCAGCAATTCTACTCCTAGAAATATACCCCAAAGAATCCAGGACAGGTAACCAAACAAAGATGTGTCTGTCAATGTTCATAGCAGCACTATTCACAATAGCCCAAATGTGGAAACAACTCAAATATGCACAAACTGATGGGTGGATATACAAAATGTGGTATGTCCATACAATGGAATAGTATTCAGTCATGAAAAAGAATGAAGTGCTGGTACATGCTGCAACATGGGTGAACCTTGAAAACATCATGCTAAATGAAAGAAGCCAGCACAAAAGACCACACATTATACGATTCCAATATATGTTATGTCCAGAATAGGAAAATCCGTGGAGAGGAAAAGCAGATTAGCGATTGTCCGTGGCGGGGGTGGCGGGGTTGGGGGGAATGGGGAGTGACTGCTAATGGGTACAGGGTTTCTTTTGGCGGTGATAAAAATGTTCTTGAATTAGATAGTAGTGATATGATGGTTGCACAACATCCGAATGTACTAAATGCCATGGAATTGTACACTTTAAAATGATTAAAATGGTGAATTTGACATTATGTCTATTTTACCAGAATAAAAACAAAACAGCAAGAAGCAAATATTCAAACAGAAATGTGAACACATTTCAGGTGCTTTCTTTCTCAGCTACCTCTTTTCTTGATTTTTTGGTACAATAATATCTTTCCCAATCGGAACTCTTTAGATAACCTCATCTCAGCAGAACGCAGTTGAGAATCAGGAAGAAAACACAACTCTAAGGTCCCTTTCAGTGCCCGAGAGAAAGCCTGTGGACTGAGTCCTTTCCCGTGTTACAACTGAGTGCATTCCTGGCTCCTAATGATTCTCTGGGTTATCAAGACAAGGTTAATTCTCTGGGTCTCTGCGACACAGTTTTAGGCCCCTAGATTTGCTTTCTGCCTTGTTGCATAGCACATTATGTGTTCCTTGATTCATTTCTGAGAACTTTGAAGATCTTAAAGGAATTTCAGGAATACACTTAATTGTGTGACATAAACTCAGGTTCTCCAGTGTTCCTGATTAGGACATTACTCTGAACCTAGGACCAAGTGCTGAGTGATGAGGCTTCCATAAACAGCCACAATAACTCCAGTATGATCCTGGCTGTCAGGTGTTCAACCATGGGGCGGGGTGGTTTTTCGATACAGGACTATTATGAAAGTCAAATATGATAACTACAATCTATTAATTGTTGGGTTGGCAGCAGGAATTCTCTGTGCTAATGCAATGCTGATAATATGAATAATAGCTAACATGTGTTGCACATTTGGGTTTAGTGTAAATTACACATAGTGCCGGGCACTAGGCTAAGCACTTCACACAGCTTCCATGTACATGCACGAGGTGAGTTCTATTTCAGTTTAAGTTAACAAATAAAGAAACTAAAGGAGAAAGATGGCAAATAATTTAGCCTAGGTCCCAGAGCCAGTAACCGACTGAGCCAAGATTTGACCCCAGCAGATTAAGCCAGTCTCAATCTAAACAGTGCCTCTTGTGTGTAATATGTCACTTTCTACATATAATGTCAAGGAAAGAGTCAAGCAGAACTGAGGGATGCAATCAATACTTCTTTAAAGTGAGTATCTTTGTATCAGATGACACCTGAAGGTCATTGAAACCAGCTCAAAGCTGGTTATTAACACCTCTTTTCAAACTCCATATTCAGTAACGTTCCATTTCAGTAGCTTGAGTATTGCAATACTTCACTTTAGTGGGAGTATTTACAGCATGGAAGTTAGTAAATGTTCCCAATTAGGGCTTTTTTCTTCTTCTTTTTTTCTGGAGAGCCTGTTAAACATTTACCAGCATACCACTGGCTATAATAATTTCTATCAGCAGAAAGAATTAATAATAATATCTGACAGTGATAATATCAGCATTTTTTTTCTTCATTTGCAAAGCTACAAATGTAAACCACAAATACAAGAGGACTCCTCTTGGTGAGTCTCAACTTTGAAAGAACCAAAGGAAAATTACAACAGAAAGAACCTGAGATCTGAAGCAGCCTCTGGATTTGTTCTCTTCCTGGGCCACACTGCCATTCTTTGAAACGGACAATGAACACCTAAATTGGGTTGTCCCATTTACTCCTTCCATCAAGGCAAGCGGTAGGTACTATTATTATCTGAGTTTTAAGAATGAGAACGCTGAGCCTCAGAGAAGTTAAGCAACTTGTCTGAACTAGCAACTGGCAGAGCCAAAATTTGAATCCAGAATGCACCTTTTCCACCACTGGGCTTTCTGACTTCAATATTTTGAAATTCACCATTTCTCTTAGGTACTTCTGCTAAGGATCTTTTGAGATATCTCAGTGAAAATTAAAGTCAAGTCTGTTGGAGACAAGCCACCAAGGCCAAACCATGTTGGTGATTTGCTAACACGGTCTCAGGCTTGTCCTGAGGTATTGGGGTCCCCTACCCAACAGGTGCTGAGAGAAGGAGTTGGTCTGGAGTAGGATAAAAAAAATGAGCAAAGACTCTTGGATAATTAATTCAACATATATTTTTAGCACCTACTATGTGTCAGGCATAGTTCAGGGTGCCAGGGATAAAGCAAAACCCAAACAGTCAAGTGTCTGCACTAAACAGACCTTATACTCTACAACAACAACTAACATTTATTGAGTGCTTGCCATGTGCCAGAACTCGCTAAGCATTTATACCCACTATCTCACCATGAAACAAGATCTGGGACAAGGGCATGACCAGCTGGCACCCTTGGCAAGTTACTTGAGCATTCTGTGGCCATTTCCCAGGTATGTAAAATGGGGATATTGAACTATTTCACTGGGTTGTTGTGAGAATGAAATGACATGATAATTTGTGTGTAAAGAGCTTGGCATACTATTTAGTACATAATAAGCCACCCGTGTTAGCTTTTTGTTAGCACAACAATCTCCCTTTTCTATAAGAAAGGTACTATGATTAATGCCATTTCACAGATGTAGAAACTGAGGCTTGAGTCTCACAGTGAACTCTGATCACTTAGCCACTAGACCACATTGCCCTTGCAGTATCAGAATGGGAAACAGGGAAGGATTAGGTGCAACAGGCTGAACACCTGTTAAGTTGGAAGAGAAAAAGAGAAAAGAAGAAAGAAAAAAAGAAAGAAAGAAAAGAAGGAAGGAAGGAGGGAAGAAAAGGAGGGAAAGAAAGAAAGAATGAGAGGAAGGGAAAGAAAGAAAAAAGGAAGGAAGGAAGAGAGAAAAGAAGAAAGTCATGAGCAGAGACATTAGTCTTATGCAGACTTATAGGATGCAGGGTGAAGCATCCTATAAGCATTTGGACAGTTGCCAAATATGAGTGACCCCAGAAAGGCCAGCCTCTCTAATTAGCCTAGCCTCTGGCTCATCTTTAGGAAACCTTTCCTCACTATGCCCTACCTCCTACTGTCCCCTGCCAGCTTGGATGAGATGTCCCCCACCCCCAACAGACTGTCCTGTAGCCCCGTGAGGTTATCTCGTTCTCAGCACACATCATGTTACACTGATTGTCTGTTTGGGTCCCTGTGTACCTTTTGAGGCCAGGGACCTGGTAATCTCTCCAGCCTCAGCACCCAGCACTGCTGGTTAGAGCTCAGTAAATGTCAGTTAATCTGGACAGAAGACTGCATTTATAATCAAGAAGAGACTAAGCATTAGATCTTTCACCTCAAGGAGAAGGCATAAATACTTATTTAGAAGAGGAAGTAGAACATTAGGGCCTTTACATACTAATACAGTAGTCCCCCATTCTCTGCAGTTTTGCTTTCTGCAATCTGAAAATATTTTGAGAGAGAGAGAGAGAGAGAGAGAGATTTAGACAGGCCACATTCATATAACTTTTATTACGGTGATTGTTATAATCGCTATATTCCATTATTAGTTATTGCTGTTAATCTCTTACTGTGTCTAATTTATAAATTAAACTTTATCATAGGTATGTGTGTATAGACAGAAACATAATATATATAGGGTTCAGCATTATCTCGGTTTCAGGCATCCACTGGGGGTCTTCGAGCATATCCTCCTTGGGTAAGAGGGGACTATTATGTATAAAAAAGAAGCTTATGTTTCTGTCCCATACAAAGAAAGTTAGTATAATTTTTAGGTTCCTTATAGGGTTTTGAATAAGGTGTCCAAGTTTCTCAATGCCCTGGAGACAACTCTCAGAATAGGTGAGTGATCACAGGTCACAGAGCTGAGATGGTCCACCTGTCACCTGGATGTGCCATGATTTGTCCAACACATAGAGCACGTAGGTTGTTTCCATTTGACTCTTCCAAGCAATGCTAAGACAGCATTTCTGAACCCTATGGCCTTGTACTCTTGTGCAAGTACATTCCTAGAGGGTAATTGCTGGGTCAAAAGCATTCTCATAAAGGTTTTATTTTAAAAAGTCAAATATTAGAAAGTGCCCATGTGCAACCCTGGCTAATGACAGTTACCTCAGAGGCAAATACCTCAAGTACCTCTGCCTTGGACTTGTTATTTATCTATTCTGACTCAATATGAGGGTTCATAACTCTTGCGACCAGTTTTCTCTGAGATTGACATTGCAGTAAGCAGCAGGAATGCCCAGGACAGCACGTCAAGAGGAAGAGAAGGCAAAGTCAAGGACAGCGAGAAAAACAACATGGAAGGAACTGACATAGAAAAGATGGCTTGAGGCTGCCAGAAAGGTATTTCAAAGGCAAAGGAAGAGGGAAAATAAAGCTAATTTCTACCTGAAAAAGGATCTTGTAAAAGTTTTCTCTTGAGAAACCCGTAATGCGAGTAAGTAGCAAGGTTCTGGTGAGAAAAACAAGGTTTTTAAGTAGGAAGAGACCATAGGATTCATCCCCTTGTTTATTGATGAAGAAACAAGTCTCGGGGGCTGACTGACTTGCTCCAGGACACGTGGCTGGTTAACAGCCTCGGGAGGACCCGAGCGCTTCCTTCTTGGTCATGCTGCGTCACGGCCCTTATTTCTCCTTCCATGTTTCTCCACTTATCCCTTTATAATTACTCTACTTAAGCAATATAGATTATTCATGCAGAGCTGAAACATCATTTTTCTCATTTCACTGAGTTTAAATAGAGATGACAGGGCCTATTCTTAATGTTTAACAATCAAAACCAATTATGACTCTTTCTTTCCCTCTTGCAAAAAACACACTGTCCTTTTCAGAATGTAGTGTTTTTTTTCTATGGCGTCAACAGGCCAATGAGAACAATAAAATGGCAATAAAACCTCCAGAGTAGAAGTATACTAAATATAATCAAGTAAACCCAGTTATTCAGGATTGTGGAAATAGTGCCATGGATACAAAATAAAGAATAAAAATAGCTCAAAGGATGCTGAACTCAAGGGCATGAGTCAGGGCACACTCACGTGTGTTCAGCCAGCGACATGACCAGCTGCAACAAGTTCAATTTCCTTCTGCCCTTTGGAGGGCATTGGCAAGCCCCTAGATACTTCCTTGCTATTGAATCCAAATTCCCCAAACTTCCGAAGCTATGCTTAGTTAAACCAGAAAATGTTCCCACTTTGTCTCTATAGTAGAGGAAAACTGAGTCAAGAGCCAACCTACGCATTAGTTCCATGAACTACCCATCCATCCAACCATTCATCCATCTCTCCACCCATTAATCCCTCCTTCCTTCCATTTGTTTATCAAACATTTGTTGAGCTCCCACCATGTAGGGGTTCAATTAGTGAATTTGGAAACGACTTCCTGATTGACTTTTGGCTTTTCAATATCCGTAGGTATTTGTTCCTAGTTTATAGGAAGGGCTAGCCAATCCCAAGTTTTTGTCCAGCTGTGGAATTTATATGGACGTGGTTGCTCTTCTCTATGTCATTCTAAGTAGCAGAGCTGGGGAAATGAAACAAGCAAAAGAATTGAATATTAAATGGAATGCTATTTTTCTTAGACACTATCCCAAAAAAGTCATTCTTTTGAAAATTTGAGGAAGAGTATTTGCCAATGAGTCCTTTAATGAGGTAGAGAGAATTCCAGTGGATCCCAGGAAGCAGTCCTTGTTTAGGAAGGAAATATTTGTAGAAGTCCCTTTCTCATACATAGAGAATCCTGGCCTAATCCTGCAGTAGAGGCATTTGACACCAGTGCCATTGAGAAACTGCACCCTCAGGTGTATGAGGGGCTGTGCCCATAGCCCTATCCTTGTTCTTTTTTGGCAAAATTGCCTATGTTTCAAGTTTCAGGGAACTGAAGAACCCAAACAGAGTACTCCCTTAAGATCCCAGGATAAGTGTATAAAATGTGACTATCTGAAATTGAAAGGAGGAGAAGTGACAAAAGTGGATAAGATAAGCCACCCTCCCACCGCAGAATGTAAGCTCTGTAAGGTCAGGGACTCTTTTGATATATGTATTGTTTCATCCCTAGTGTCTAGCAATAGGACGTTCAGTGCTCAACAAATACTTGTTTAGTTAATAATATGACTGTGGCAGTCTTCCTGGGAAATATTTGTAGCACCCAAACTGCTAAGCAACAGAAAGTACATCAGACTTGGAGTAAAAAAGCCTGAGTCTGATTTCTGGCATTTCTGTTTACTAGCTGGGAGCATCAATTTCATGTCTTTAAAATGGGGCCAATAACATGTAGTTCACAGAGCTATTGGGAGGATTAAATGGAATATTCCAAAAGCCCCAGCAAAATGCCTGGCATAGGGTATGTGCTTCGTAAATGCAGTCTATTGGATAGCATTAAGAGACTGTGTAAATTTTAGCAAGAGGCCTACAGTGAATCTAAAAAGGAAGCATCATTGGGCACAGTGGTGCGCACTTGTAGTCACAGCAACTAGGGAAGCTGAGGTGGGAGGACTGATTGAGCCCAGGAGTTCGAGTCCAGCCTGAGCAACATGAGACCCTGTCTTTTAAAAAAATTTTTTGTTTTTTTTATAAAAAGGAAGCACCAATTAAAATACAACCACTGAAAGAGAAGCTAAAATCATGAAAATTTCATCTTACTATAATGTCAAAAGCATTTGGTGACTGATATGAAGAATATTTTTAAAAGGAAAATCAGTGGATAAAGTTTTTCTGACGGTTCTTTGGCAATTCTCAGCGCTAACCTTATTTTCATGTGAACAAGATAGCTTTCCTGAGTTATCAAGTGACAGCTCATTAAAATTTGCTTTCAAAGTTTTTAAGAAAAATCATCCAAAATTTGGAAATAAAGCACAGAAGTTATTGTTTGCCCTTGTTTCAATGACATATTAGAGAATTGTCTAACAAGGTTCCTTAAGGATCATCTGATGCCCTGGGAATTATCATTTTGTTTGACTTACTATTTACTATTTGTGTGGACTGGAAGTTTGTATCTCCCCACAGACTCACATGTTGAAGCCTTAACCCCCAGCGTGGCTGTATTTGGAGATGGGATCTCTAAGAAAGTAATTAAGGTTAAATGAAGCTGGGTGCAGTGGCTCTGGCCTATACTTTCAATTACTCAGGAGGCTGAGGTGGGAAGATCACATGAGGCCAGGAGTTCAAGACCAGCCTGGACAACATAGTGAGACTTCATTTCTAAAAAGAAAAAAAGTTAAATGAGATCATAAGAGCCCCTGATGTGATAGAATTAGTGTCCTTATAACAAGAGATACCAGTTCACACACACTAAAGAAAGGCTAGGTGAGGACATAGCAAGAAGCTGGTGGCCATCTGCAATCCAGAAAGAGAGTCTTCATCAGAAATGGAATCAGCTATAACCTTGATCTTGGACTTCTAGCCTCCAGACTGTGAGAAAATAAATTTCTCTTGTTTAAACCACGTAGACTGTGCAACTTTGATATGACGGCCTGAGCTGACAAAGACACTATTGCTTAAGGTCCAGACGCTGTAACTTTGGATAGTAACTCATAGAAGACTGATAAGTTGTTTTGAAGGAGTTTCTAGTAGAGATGTTGATTATTTCTGTTTGTAGACACGAAAGCCCCAAAGACCAGTTTTACTGACCTGTAGGACATTAACCATTTTTGTATCTAATGTTGCAATCTGAGCTTCCGTTTTCCTGCTTTGTAAAATGCCATTTGTAGTTTCTCCTTTAGAGGGATGTTTTAAGATTAAATGTAATGCATACAGCACTTCTAGGGCACTGCCAGACACATAGTAAGCTCTCAATTAAATGACACTCACCATGGTTATTTAGATCAGAAGTCCACAGATGTATTTTGTTGGGTTTGTACAGTGTTTGAAAATTTGAGTGGCTAATAGGTAAAAGTCAGGACATTTCACATATTTCAGATTTCAGCTTCTTTTGAAAATCAAAAGATCAGGCAGACAAGGCTTAAATTCTCACATGGCAACTAACAACTCTAAGTGGGTGGCATTTGCCCTTTGGGATGGGCAGGTATTGTCCCCTTGCCACAGGCCACACCCAGGCCCCTTTGTTCCTTTACATTGCCTGCCTGGCCCTGGAGCCTTCAATCCCTGGTTTAGAGCATCATCCTCTTGTTCCCTAATTGAAATAACCTTTAGCACAGTTTTCAGAGGCCCCAGAAGGAGGATCCACCTAATGGGACCCCAATGGTGCTTTAGAGGAGCCCTTCAAGGGCTCATGGTTCAACCTGATGGTGTGGGATGTCTTCACAGGACATTGGGCCTTTGTCGTGTCTTCCCCAGCCCTGCAGGAAGGCCATGGCATGCTTAGATGGAGTGCGTGGGTAGCTCATTGTCCTGAGGCTCTCTGAGATCGTTGCATCCTGCCTGGATATTATTCATGACTTGACAGCTTGTAGCACTGTGGCCAGCCATGGGGCTAGCTGATGATAATAATTAACTTTAGTATAGAGTCCCCCACCACCACTACCACGTTAGCCCACGTAATGTAGACTCTTCCAAACAATTTGAAGTAGGTAGCACAGGTCCACAATCTGAAATTCCAAAGCTCCAAAACCCAAAACTCTTCTTGTAGTAAAATGTAACCCGAACCAACATGAAGCTATACATAGTCTTTCTTTTTCTCACCTAATATAAATACTCTCACATATTGCTGCAGAAATGCTAATGCATTTGATTACTGGGTAGTGTCCTTGATCCTGCTAGAGGTATGGTATTCACACAGTACTAACTTTCTAAGGTTTGAAAACCCAGCTCTAGTGCTTCAGATAAGATATTGAGAACATATATTTGTCCCATTTTACAGATGAGGAAACAGAATCCTTGAGAAATTAAAAAAAGAAAATCCACGTGATTCCCTGACCACCCATCAGTCAGTCCTCCCTGGATGAGTGACCCTGGGCAACTCGTGTCACCTTCTGGATTTCAGTTTTTCTGTCTGTAAAATGCAGGGTAGCACTACTAGCTGCGTGCCACACACCTACTGGGCTTTAGATCATTTCATTCTCTCTAAACCATCCTGTGGCACGGTGGTGTTGTTATTATCCCCATTTTTCTGATGAAGAAATGGAATCTCAAAGCACTGAACCAACTTGCCCTAGGTCACCCAGACAGTCAATGGAGAGCTGACATGTGAACCAGGCCCGTCTGTGTTTGGCACTAGACACCCTTGCATGATGTTCAAGGGTCCTCAAAGCTCTAAAAGAGTCTCCCTCTCTTATATCCCTGTCGAATTTCTTCACTGAACAAGATGCCTGGCCCATTTTATCTTCCACTCCTCACATTCCAGTAGCCATCGGCCTGAGAGTGAGGCCAAGAAAGCTTTGAAAATGCTGTTTACTGGCCCCTATCTCCTGCCTCCCCGGGGAGGGTTAAAAAATGTCCACTTTCAAGCGATTGCAGGCATTTTCTAGGACTTCAACTCAGTGGGTCTGTCTTGTTTCCTGCTGTAAAGATTTCTGCAAGTAGGTGCAACATTTTTCTAGGGGCTTTTAGCCCCAATAGGTCTGAGCCTAACAGACCCCAGTTCCTGTTAATGAGATCTGTCCCTCCTCCTTCCTTCCATCTCTCTTGGATGATTCTCCACCTCTCACTGGAGGGACACAAGAGAAATCACAGGAGCTTCTGGATGCCTGTGCTTGGAAACACTGGCCTCACAGAAAGTGGGTTGAGGGCCTGGCTGGAAGAGCTGTCATTCTCCAGCCAGGCAATTGACCAAGGAAGGAGTGGCTCATTCCCACAATGTCATGTTTTTTAACCCCATTGCTGAGGAAAAAATGTCTCTTGGTAAGAACTACTAAAGTGGTTTGGGAAGCCTGTTGCCTGTACTCGTGGGCACTGGTGGATTCACTACCCAGCAATCTGCATGGAGGCAGAGAAGCCAGGACAGGGGTCTGGTATCTCCCTCCAGACTCTTGATCCCTCTGACTTGACTCACTGAAACCATTTCCTTGTCTAGAAAATGGGGATAAAAGCCTCCAGTTCTGCCTATCTCGAAGAACTGCAGGGAGAATTGCAGTAGTAAAGGATGTGACAACCTTTGCAAACATCACATACAATTATCATGTAGGCCTGAGGGCAGTGGGTGAGTTATGGCTAAGGATGAGGAAGAGAGGTCACAGGAAGTCAGCTGTACAAAGGAACACGATCAAAAGCTCAGTTGATTGAACTCCAACAGATCTTGACAGATGATCCTGGTCTTACACATATATTTCCAATACATATCCCTCTTTCCTGTTTCAAGATGATTTTGAGTTACTGGGTTTTAAGAATGATTGGGGAACTTTGTTTTGGTGTCATTTAAAGGCATTTTTATGCCCTAAGATTGTGGCTAGCAGAAGGAATGCAAAAGGAGTAAAAATCAAGAGAAACAACAGATAGCAGAAACAAACCTGCACCTACTTTTGGTAGTGAAATGATCAGAGACAGATTATTAACAAGATTTTTTTTATGTAAATTATAAACTTGGATGTATTTGAAGGAAATAATAAGCTCTGAAAAATCTATCAGATATGAAAAAGAACCAAATAGAACTTCCAGAAATAGAACACGAAGGAACTGAAATTAAATGCTTGTTTCATAGACAAGTTTGAAGGACTACTCTAGTCAGGAGAAGATGAAAGGCAAGGCCTATAATGGAAAGGAACATCAGGCTTGGTGTGGTTAGAGCTGTGGGTGGTAGGGGAAGGGGAATATACAACATCTCTAGAAACCAGACCTCTCAGGGCTTCAGGAATCTCCAAGGTGTCAACTTTTTTGAGAACCATAGTAGCATTACATTAGCATCAGTATTGAAGCCAGCTCCTCTGGAAGTAGAAGCCAGAACTTCTTTGAGGACAAGAGAAAAGGCATGGAGGAGAGAGGCACCACCAGTTCCTACCAAGTCATTTAGAAGGAGGACACTGTTGATGCAACATAAATTCCAACTATGATCCAGAAGAAGAAAGAATACTTGGCAAACTCAGGAATTATTCTTGGAAATCAGCTGTAATTAAATGAAGACCATTTATTTGTGTTTTCCAATTTCATAGTCTTAAAATTAAAGCCAAGAATTCAGGTTTATGAAATCTTTTCAGGAGGTGAGACATCAAAGTGAAAGCTTATAAGGAAGGAATGGAAATATACAGCAAAGCCCAGGATCATAAAACATAAAACCTGTTACTTGGAAGAAACCACAGAATTACTATAGTGCAATCTCTTCTTTTACAAAAGAGGGAACTAAGCCTTAGAGAAAGTATGGCAGACCCAGATCACACAGGGAACCTCCTAACCTCTACTTTGAGACTAAAGCAATACAGCCAACCAAAGCCATTTCCCTTGGCTCAGTTTAAAACAAACAAACAAACAAAACCTGTGGTCAAGGTTATGAATCCTCATCCATTTGGTGAATGGTTGTTGAAATCAAAATATACAGTGGTAAGGGCTGGTTTGAGTGGAGGGAGGTGAGCCTGCCAGGAAAGACTTGGAGGAGGTGAACTTTGAGGCATGCCTCTAAACACAGTGTCTACAGACACTACACGAGGAAGGAAAGAGGTGCTTTAGGCAGGGGAAATATTATAAGCACAGCCCAGGAGGTTGGCGCACATGCAGACTGGCATAGGGCTTAGTCGACTCATTTATTCAGCAAACATTCACTGAGGGCTGGTCATTTGTTGGGCACAGCACAGACTCACTGGACATGGTCCCTGTTCTCATGGAGCTTAGAGTCCATTGGGCTGGGGAGGGGAGGGAGGGAGATGGGACCGTAGTAGGATTTGAATATAAACTGTTGAAGAATTTTGATATGTTCCTGGGGAAGAGGCAGACATCAGCAAAAGGGCAAAAGTGTTAGGAGCATGGCAAGGGTGGTGATGTCCCCTGCCGGCAGGGTTGCCAGGAAGTGGGAAGCTTCAGCGCTGTAGTGTCAGGGACGGATGAATCCTGTAGGCTTTGCACTACATCCCATCCATGCCTCCTCGCAAGGTTGCAGTAAGGACTGAAGGTGATGGATACTCTGGCGCCAAGCTCCCGGTGAGCACCCACTTAATAGCGCCTGCCATTGCTGTTCCTGTGGGAAGCCCCTGCCACTCAAGGCTCTGGTGGTACCAAGTAAGTTATTCCTTCAGGAAATAGATCAAATAGGGAACAGTAGGTACGTCAGGGTGCTGGGACTGTGGGTGCTTTGCTTTTTCCTTTGTACTTCCATGTGCTTTCCCAGTTTTTCTACCTGAAATACGTAATATTCGAATCAGAAAAAAATAGTTAAAATAACTTTTTATAAAGTATTTAAACTACTGATACTGACCACAGGCTAACCAAGTGTACTGATATGGAGAGATGTCCACCATATACAATATATTACTGAATGGAGAAAAAGGGCAACAAGCTATGGAGCAAGACATACACTACGATCTCATTATTGTAAAAACCTTACGTACGTATATGCAGTATTAACATATAAAGTTCTGGAAGAAATTGCACTAAACTCTAGGGGCAGAGTAGAGTTTTACTTTCATAGACTTCTGTACTGTTCGAATGTTTACAACAAGCACGCGTTACTCTTGAAGCCCAAAAACCAGATATTAGGACTCGTTTATTGGTTTTATTATGCACTGGGATTTATTTATCACGTTCCTTCTTGCTCCTAGTGGCTTCCACTCAGTTTTCCTACTCTGGGGCGACACGGAATGAGACCCTTCCACCAGACTGGGCCAATCTCAGGCTTCATCATCTACACCTCCCTGGGGAGTGGTCAGGCTCTGTGGAGCAAGAGACATGGAAAGAGATTATTTTTCTGCGTCCTCTGTGGCCCTGCCCAGCTTTCTTGCCTGGAGACACGTTTGTGATGGAGGTGGTGACAGGGGAGGGGGTCACAGGGGTATCCTCTGGTGTGTCCTGCTCTGAACGGGGAACTGGGCGGGGTGAGCATACAGGAGTTGCCCTCACCTCCACCCCGGGCACCCACCTCTGGCCAACAGACCCACCAGCTTTCTTCCTCTCACCCTGCCCAGCCCAGGAAGGAGGTGGAAATAATTAACACCTAAGTGGAACCTTTTTTCACAGGGGCTGCTGCGAACTCCTCCAGGAATTTGCATTTTAAACCCTCAACCCTCACTGGCTAATTGGGGAATGCAAGGCTTTGTTTCCCCTGAAAGGGCAGGCATGGAAACCAGGGAAGAGTGGAGGGGGGTCCTCTTTGGGGAGGGGGGCAAACATTCTACTTCCAAGCCTGGTGCAGATGACAAAGCTGAGTTGAGGGGGTGGAAGTGTCACCCAGAACAGTTGATTTCCTCCCCACTCTCCACAAGGTTTCTGGAAGTGAGCGCCTGCCCAAATTCAGCCAGCCTGTCTGTGACCTGGGGCCCAGCTGTCTCCTCCCCAGAGCAGACCAGGCCCAGCCTGGGGCCCCTGGACGGCTGGCAGTTGTGCGCAGAAACAGGTCTGAACCTGCTAAGAAGGGCGACGACACCAGCATGAGAACTCTTCAATTATTAACTAATTTTTGAATGGGTGAAATATGCACAAAAATATTCAAAAGGTTCAGAAGTGAAAACCAAGTGCTCCTTTTAATCCCAGCTCCCATGTTCGTCTCTCTCTTTCTCTCTATGTGTATATATACAAATAAATAAAAATGTGTATGTAGGTATATGTGTGTGTATTTCCATTATGGGTGTCTATGGGACATATTCTTATTCATCTTGCTTTTTTTTCACAAAGCAATACTTTTCAGGCCTACTACTTTCTTGTTTGAGGTCTTGTTAATGTAATTAATTTTCTTGTACTCAATCTCCTCATCTGTAAAATGGGGGATAACAAAAATACCTATAGGACTGTTGTGACTATTAAATGAGTTAATCAACACAGTGCCTGTGCGCAGAGAGCATCCTGTATCTTTGAGCTTTAAGATGTATAAGATGTGTGTGTGTGTGTGTGTGTGTGTGTGTGTGTGTGTGTGTTTGTATTTGTGTGTATATGAGAGAGAATGATTTCATGTTATAAAAAAATGATGATTGGGGCCAGGCCTGGTGGCTCACGTCTGTAATCCTAGCATTGTGGGAGGCCAAGGTAGGAGGATCACTTGAGGCCAGGACTTCAAGACCAACCTGAGCAAGAGCGAGACCCTCGTCTCTACAAAAAATAGAAAAATTAGCTGGGCGCGGTGGCGTGTGCCTATAGTTCCAGCTACTCGGGAGGCTGAGGCAAGAGGATTGTGTGAGCCCAGGAGTTTGAGGTTCCAGTGAGCTATGATGACGCCACTGCACTCTTCCCAGGTGACAGAGTAAGACTGTGTCTCAAAAAAAAAAAAAAAGATGATTGATTCTGAGATTGTGATTATGAGTTTGTGATTCTGGAAACTGTGATATTAACATGATGAAAATACAACAACAACAAAAGTTTCTATTTATTGCCTACAATGTGCGAGGTGTTGTTCAGGCCCTGACATACCTTAGTTAATGCCTACAACAAAGATTTGCAGGAAAATATTTTTATTCACAGTGTATAAATGATGAAACTGAGAGTTTGGTTAATTTGTAAAAGGAAAACAATAAAAGTAAAACGCACTTGGCTCTTTAGGTTTCCTGTTTATGCTGACCACGCAGTGCAACAGCAATCATGTGTTCCTGTGCAGATCAATGCTATTCATTTTGTTTGATTCCACACTGTTCTCATTGTTCCTGGGGCATAGTCTGTGCTTAAAGAAAACAAAAATAAGTAAGTAGGAGAATTACTGACCTCAAGCTTCATCAATATCAGTTCTTGATATTCTACAGCATGTGATTTTAAGGTGGTCATTGAAGCTCTGAAAAGTCCCCAGAGCATGTCTTGATAGAACTGTACATAAAGCCAGAACTGATGAGGGTCCAAGGAGAGTCAATCCTATGGGATACAGAGCGACAAACATTTAAAGAAGTGTTTTTCCTTTGCCTACACTCTGGGTTCTCTGTATTCTAGGTAGTTAGGATTGAAGGAAGTCTCACTTTGGTGAGCATTCATAGTCGACTCCACACTTACAGGAGCCAAGAGCGGTAAGGCATTACCAGGAGGTGGCACAAAAGAGTGTTTGGTGACATTAAGATGGTGTGGGTTTTGTTCCCTTTCTCAAGTGCAGGAGAGCAGCTTAGTACCTGCCCAGCATGGAATTTGGAAGGCTTGGTGACCTCCACATCTGGTGACTTCAAGAAGGACTGGCAGTGGATTCCTTGGCTGGCAGGCAGAGTGGGGCCCCTTGTGTTTCCTGGCTTCACCGCTGTGCCTGGGACTCTTCCCATTGAAGAGCTGGTTCAGGGAGAACAAAAATAGCAATGACGATCCTGAGGAAATGCACGGCTAAAAATTCCACTGATGGATTTTCTGATGAAAATAAGTCATAGGAAAGATTGCTCAATGAGCTGGAGTGGTACCATTGTGAGTGCTGTCTAGTCACCCCGGTCCTTTTGCTCTGTGAACTGCCTGTTCACATCCTTTGCTCACTCTTCCATTGAGTTGTACGTGTAGATCTTTCCGACTGGCGAGAGCTCTTTGTGAAACAGGAAACTAATCTTTCATCGGTCATAGATTACAAACAGTTTCTCCCAATGTTATCTTATTTTGTCAATAGCATTTATTTTTGCCATACAGAAATTGTACATTTTTGTACAGTCACACTATCAATTGTTTCTTTTGGCTTCAGGGTTTTATGGTCTGCTTAGAAAGTTCTCCACTCTTACGTGATAAATTTTACATGCTTGCTTTGAGACATTTTGTGGTTTCATATTTTTCTTTCCTTCTTTTTTTAAAAATATTTTTATTTTCCAGTTGTCTACTTTTTAAAATGTTTTTAAAATTTAAATCTTTGATGTGACTAAAATTTATTTTGATGTTAAGGATTTCATATCTATCTATCTATCTATATCTATATCTATATATATATGAAACAACCAGAGTCTCGCTAATGTTGCCCAGGCTGGACTCAAACTCCAGGACTCAAGTGATCCTCCTGCCTTAGCCTCCAAAGTAGCTGGGACTACAGGCATGTGCCACTGTGCCCAGCTCTTATAATGTATTTGAATTCCTAATAAGAGCAGTCCGTCCTGATTATCCTTCTTTGGACATTTGCTTGCCATTTTCACATATTTATTTTTCCAGATAAATTTTAATATCATCTTATCAAGTCCCCCATTCTCTTGGTATTTAATTGGAAATGCATTGAGCTATAATAGATTAATTTAGGGAGAATGACACCCAAAAGAAGGGCATGTTTCCCATTTATTTCAGTTTTCTTTTATGAACTCCATTAGTGCTTGAAAGTTTTCTTCTTATAGATCCTACAGACCCCTTTTTGAATTTTCTCTTTTCAGTCTCTACAGTAAATGAAATACGCGCATCTCATATTTTCTAACTGGCCATGTGATAGTTAGGCAAATCACTCACCTTCTCCAGAACTTGATTTGTTTTGTTGGTAAAGAAGGGGATTGATCTCTAAGATTCCCTCAGCTAAAGCCAGCTGAGGAGTTTATGAAGTGGCCCTTAACAATGTGCAAAATGTTGGTATTTTCCGGGGGCAGCTTTGCCCTCATTGCATTTTCATGAGAAAGACCCAGGGTCAGCTCAGTTTCTCTGGTCCCAGCTGTGCAAACAAATACCTGGGTCGACCCTAATTGGAGCCCTCTGTGGGCCCCCCTGCCCCTCCATGGTTCACCAAGACTCCACTGCGCCCTGAGATTCCTCCTGCAGGCTGGGGACCTCAGCAGGATGGACAGTAGCTTAACCCTATGCCCAGTTATGGGCATCTATCTGCCATGCACCAGGCACCATGCTAGCCTCTGGATGGGCCATTGGCTGTTTGTCTGATCAGGGGGGGACAAGCACTTTGGATAATTCAGGCCTCCAGGTGCAAGCTGCATTGCTGGGTTGATTCTGAAATTGCTTTGGCTTCCATGTACCCTGAGCAAATGACTAGTCAAGGGCCCTTTCTCAGGATTGCAATGAAGACACACCCCAGCGTGTGGTGAGATGCTAAATGTTATTTGGTATCACTGGAGGGAGAGGATGCTCCAGAGAGAGAGCGTTCCTCTTAGAGAGACTAAGAATGTCAGGGCAGGCTGGCCTGGGGGTCGCCAGTTCAACCTCCACCCAGGGCAGACTCTCTTCAGTGCTTTTCTGCTGCCTGTGCACCCCACTGGGTTGATGGCTGGGTGACAGGCTCACACTTCTGGCTAATTCCAGAAGAGACAGTCTATGCGTTTACCATTTAGCCTAATTGTTCCTTTAATTGAAAGTCAGCAGATAAGCACAGGTTTCTTTCCCATGCAAAAGAGGCTTGAGCTAGAAGAAACAAGCCAGTGGCGTAAGAAAACAAGGCTAGCTTTAGCCCAGCTTTGGGGAAGGGGGACTTTGCGCCTCTCTGTTCTTGCATCATAATGTATTCAGTTAATTTGACGGGTGGGGGTGCTTAGTTACCCAAACACTTTAATAGGATTGAAGTCGGCTACTTTCAGGCCTTGCATGGATAAGAATGGACTGGTTAAGCCCTCTTTTCTTTAAGAAAATAGCTCCCACACTTCTGCAGGCCAAAATAATTAAGTAATTAGCAAAGGCATTTGTCAAAATGCCCAGTGGGGCTGACGAAAATGACAGCTTTGAGAAGGATGAAGAGCTTGCAAATAGAATTTTCTCCAAGCTCCGGGTTGGGGTCAGGCCTGGAGCCTGTGAGGAACATGCCTGCCTGGGACTCCGGGGTCCCAGCTCAACCTTTGGGGTTCAAGTTCACTTCCCTGTGGCAAAAGCCAAGCTCCTATTTCTAAGGAGACGTTCTTGAAAGGCCTGTGGAACATCAAAGTGTTCTCAATATGGAGCGAGTAAGTGAAAAATAAAGGAATCATTTTCCTTTTCAAAGGATTGAAACCGTTAAGCAGCCAAGTCCATGGCAGAAAAAGCATTTGTGGTTTATTGAAATTAAAGGGACTGGGGAAATAGCTGGAGGTTACAAGGCAGTCATTACTGTCAACAGTGAACTTATTCTGTCCCTACTGTGTGCAAGGCAAATTCCTGGATTTTCCTAGGGTCATAAGAGTCTCTACCCTTAAAAGGCTTACAGGGTTGGCTGTAGGTGGGTTAAAGGTTGATTCACTGAGAGACTCTCTCAGCACAAGAGAGAAAGGCAACACCAATAATAACAGACACTCACGGAGCCCTTCAATATGTCAGGCACATGGTATCTCATTCAATGCCCACAACAACCCTGTGGATGTTGGCATTCATTTTCCTCCCTTATGGGTGGGGAAACTGAGGCTCAGCAAAGTCAGGAAACTTAGAGCTGAGAGGCAAGGTCACCACAGAGAGGTTAAGAGCTCCGGAGTTAAAATGACCTGGGTTTGACAGCAGATTCTACTTGTACAGGTCACTAGGAACAAGAACTGAGGAAAGATCCTGAAATTTAGAAACCGGGAGTTGTTGGTGGCTGGGGGTGGTGTTTCAGTGGAGTGACACAGAAGGTCAGACATTGGGAGAATCAGGCCTAAAGAGTGAGTCTCCCCAAAGCAGCCATGGTGGGGGAAGGAGGGAGAGAAACATCTCTCACTGTCCACTTGGGGACGTTTCCCAAGCCAGGAGGAGACCTGAGCAGGTTGTGGGCTGAGGGCAGTGGCTTGGAGACAGGGAGAGTTTGAAGATGTCAGAAGGAGAAAGAATGTTTGGAAAACACAGGTCTTTCCTGGAGGAGGTGTCCCAGAGACTCGCAGCTTAGAGGTGGGGGTAGGCTGGGGGGAGGGTTGACCGTCCTGGGAAAGAGGAAGGAAGAGAAGATGGAGAGGTCGTGTAAAGTTATTGTGGTATTTGAGGTTAGAAAAGAGAGAGTCAGCTCAGAGGCACTTTGGGGGGCAGGGGAGGAGAGCGGAGAGGACTTGGGGAGGGGAAGTGACTGGCGTGGGTCTGTCTATGGAGGAAGTCACGTAGGCCGAGATCCAGGGGGCTGGGGGTGTGTGATGGGGTGGCGACGAGGGCAGCTCGAGGTCGAGTCACGGTGCGGGTGGGCAGTGGGCTCTGCAGGGGCTGGAGGTTGTGGGGGAGTCAGGAGCTTGGAACTCACAACCTTGAAGGCAGAGTATCCCTATAGGGTGCGTAGGGGAGGGAAAAATGGCTTCCCTCTACCCTTGCAGGTTCTGTGGCTGGGCTGCGAATTAAAGTGACAGAAGACAGATCAACAGGACAAAAACCATTTTAGTTACATGCATGTGCTCAGAATCCCCCCAAATAATAGACTTGAAGAAGGGCCAGGTGATTGAAGCTACAGCCTCTCTCAGTAGACAGTGTCCTGAGCCACAGAAAGGGACAGGGGCCTGGGTCTTCTGGCGGTGGTGGGGACAGGTTATGGGAGGGCGAGGGGAGGAGATGCGTGGGCACCAGATGGTGTCTCGTTGTGCAGATGAGAGTCTCTGGTGGGGGGCAGTGGATATCCAGGGCAGCTTGAATCTATGCTCCCAGATTTTAAAAAAATGTCTCTCAGATAATAAAAGCTGTCTGGAGCAGCCCTCTTCCTGAGACAGATACTTTTCCTAATGTAGATTTTCTTTATAGATGTAAATTTTTACTCCTGTGTCTGCAGTTTGTCAGAATAACCAGCTCAAACTACACCAAAGAAGTATATTTGTGGGGACCATATTTTGGTCTCTTAGTGTCATACTTTGAGGTGGTGTGTCCCGAGCCCCAAGGTCAAGGGGTCAGGGGCATCTCCACGAGTATCAGATGAACGATGGCAGGCAAGGGTGTGTCGTGTACCAAGTCTTCCAGGAACGAATGCAAGGAGTGTGAAAGAGGACGGGGACACAGATGAGATGGCACTGTGCACGTGGTCATGAGGACTTCTAGCGGGGAGAGTTGGACAGTGGAGGTGGTTTAACAATTTGGGGGACAAAGAGGCAGCCTTCATTTCTCCTTTTTCGAGTTAGTGAGAAATATTGGGTCTTCGAATGTCTATGTTATGGACTGAATGTGCATGTCCCCCTTAGATTGGTATGTTGAAATCCTCACCCTCTAATGAGGTGATATTAGGAGGTGGGGCCTTTGGGAGGTGATCAGGTCATGGGGGTGAATGGAACTAGTGCCCTCCCAAAAGGGACCCCAGAGAGCTCGACAGCACCTTTAAGAAGTAAGTGAGCTGGGAGGGATCTCAGGTCATCTGGTCCAACAGGCAAGGAAAGGGGGCCCGGAAAGGCCACAGACTGGGGAGACGATGGAGCTCCAGTGGGGTCAGCTGCGTCGGCCTCTGGTGGAAGCCGCATGAGGGAGGGAGTGCGGGACGGGAGAGGTTTCAGATTCCAGAATCTGCAAGGTCCCCAGCCAGGCCTGGCACGGGGTACAGACTGGGTTGTGTGCGTATGCACGCAGTTGTGTGGGAGGGGTAGGCCTTACCCCTTTCCAGGTGCACGCAGGGGCCTAAAGCTTGCCTTCTGAGTGTGGTGACATTCCAATCAGCCAAGCCAGCAGGTGTCTGCAAGTGAAGGTACCTTGTCCACTTGCTCTTGATCTGAATCCAAGGCACCGGCTCCCTCTTTGGAGAAAGGGACATGCAGGGCCTGTTTGCATCTCCGGTCGCCTAGCCGGGACCACATCGTAGCAGGAGTTCCCTGCGTGGAAATCACTTGACTCTGCAGTTGACAGGACCTACCTGTGCAGGCCCAGCGTCTGATGTGGAGCGGGTGCTCTCGAAACACTACTGCATCGGTAAATGAATAAACCTTGGTGTTTGGTGGGGACACAGCTCTCTACCCACCTCTGCAGCGGTTGGCTGTGTGGGGTTAAGTAACCAGGAGTTTGATGAATGAGGGTTTAAATCCCACCTTTATCACGACTGGTGACTTTCTCCAAACCACTTACCTTTCCAGAACCTCAGATTCCTCATTTATAAAACGACAATAATACCTCTTCCGCCTTAAGATCCCTTTGACCATTCAGTGATTGTGGCTGCAACGTTCTTAGCATGTGTCTGCCAGGGACTCAGTAATAGTGACGATTTTTTATTGTCATCATAGTGCTGGGTGTGACAGATGTGCCTTCTCTTCCTTTGTTTAAAGCTGAGTGCCTCTCTTGTCCCACATTCTAGAAAGTGCTACAACGAAGCTAAGAGACCGAAGACGTGCTCCCTGCTTCCCACCTCCGGGCCCCACCTGCTTCATGCCCGCTCGGCTTGGGGCTTCAGTGAAAGAAGAGCCAGGCAAGCCGTGCCCACTCCCACCCTGAGGCGCCAGGAACCTCAGGTGTGTTTGTCCCGGTGGAGCAGCCAGGTAAAGGTTGGCCGCAAACAGCCCTGAGTTTTGGGGTGCTCACCGCCAGCAGGAGAAACCCTCCGTGTGGAAATTACTTTAATGTGCAGTTGACAAAAGGTAAATTGCCGGCATTTTTTGCTTGGAGCCTGGAATGTAACCTTGCACGGCCGCCTCAGACATTCCAGGTGGCAGCTTCCATTAGCCGGCCCAGATTTCCAGCTTAAAGGAGGGGGGAGGAAAAGAGCTTAAGTAATTTTACAGGGGCAAGGCCCTCAATCATGATTTCATTCTACCAATTTCTATCACTTCTAATTCCCTGCCACTCTTGTCAGTATAGGAGGCAGAGCCAATGTGGACGTCCCGTCATGTGGTCTATTTTTCTTTGCTTAACCTTCCATCGTGTGTTACCACAGCCCGAAGGCTTGTAGAGTTTAGCTGGATGGGAGACTCCGTCCCGTGATCTACCACTGTTTGATTTGCGTGTGACCGGCGGTGAGGTCACGAGAGCAGGCCGTCTCTGCTGTCTTCCCTTGCAGGATACCTGTGTTGCAGAGGGATCTCAGGACATGTCTGTTGAAGCAATGAACGAGTGAATGAATGAATGGGTGGTTTCTAATTTTTCCCAAGGCCAGAGTGTTTTTTTCTGTCTAGTCATAGACTTCCATAGCATTCCAGAAGGAAGGGCATCCTTTAGATGCGGTGCTGGTCGCCTTCCACTTAAAATATGCCCCAGAGATGCCTGTCTGGGGCGGGTTCCGTGGAATGCAGACTGAATGGAATGCCTTCCGGGCCGAGCGGGAACCCGAGGCCGCTGCTGCCATCTTGTGGACAGTATTTGAAACACAGGAGAAGTGACAGCGACGGCCTCAACCCTTTGATTTCTCCCAAAGAAACCTTAGCTGATTCTGTGCTGGAATATTCTCTTTTGCAATGAATTAGACCACGTTTCCAGAGCCATCCTTAACCTATTTGTCTTTCTCTGTTGAAATAATAATAATAATGATAATTATAACAACTCACATTTATTGAGTTTCAGGCACTGTGCTCAATAAGGGAACTAGGATTCAACCCCAGCCTGTCAACTCGGGACTCAACTCTTGGCCGTTATGCCGCACTCTTTTCTTTTTTCAGTTCTTTCTCTTCTTCCCCTTCCCACTCCCAATTGTGACAGTGCATCGCGTCTCGATGACTTGCTTATGTGCTTGCGTCTCGAACAAGGCGGCGAGCACCTCGAAGGCTGACGAGCCGTTGGGTACGGGGTTTTATTGGTCTCCGTGCACCAACCACGCACCAGGCGCCGTGCTGGATGGCGAGAACACGGGCGTCTGCCAGACTGGGGTACAGCGCTCCCGGCGTGTGGGCACAGGCTGTGCAGCAGCCTCCGGAGAGACATGGGTTTGTTCCTGGAATATATCATAATTGGAGATTGACAAGGGGGGAAGTGGGAGGATTAGTAATTTAACTAGTTAGTTACAACTTCATTTTTATATAAACTGGCCTCCCCAGCACTGCTCAGGTGAACCTTGATTATTAATTTCACACATACAAACGTGTCGTTGTCGCTTACCCTGGAGGACTTGACGTACAGTTGACCATGTGAGAAGCAGTTCACTGGCAGCCGGAGGTGGGGTGGGGGGTAGAATACTCTCTCTCTCTGAGGTTCTCCAGGATGGAAGGAGCACAAAGTGAGTATCATATGTGCCATATAAGTTGGCCTGCCCCAAACATGTCCTGTATGTTTGATGAGAACATAGTTTTCATTTGATGCAGTACTAGACAGAGTCACAATCTGATAAAAAGATTTCAAAATGGAATGCAAAAATTAGAATGAATTTATAAATTAAAGCAAGACTTTCAAAAAACTTCAAACCTGCCAGTAAACCCCATGGGGTTTAAGTCCATTTCACTGTGTTTTGGGTACTTTGGACTCGAAGTTCACCAGGCGCCCATATGTCGTTCCTGCGTATAGGGGCAGCGTCACACGGAGAGACTGACTCGGGACAGCTGGCCTTTCTACTTCATTCCAGAACTGAGTATGGCACACTCCTCATCAGCCAGGCACAAGGCCAGGTGCTTCAGGGACACAGAGGTAAGGGACCAGAGTCTCTGCTTGTGTGGGAGGCTGGCAGATTTCCCAGCTCCAGGCACCAGTATCACTTGTACCAGTAACAGCACCTGTAGGGGCTAAAGACAAAACGGAGAGACGGGAGATACAGAGCGGAAAGGAGTGAGTACGAAAGAAGTGGGGAGGGAAGAGGGCAGGGGAGGAAGACAAGTGAAGAGATAGACTCTCGAGGAGGCGACAGAGACGGCCTGCAGAGACCTTAGAGGTCCCTTTAATGCCCACCCGAAAGGTCCTGGGCTCAGTTTAAACAAGAATTATCCTTTCTGGGCACTTCTAAAATGCCTGGCAGCAACCAGTGTCCCATGGCTCTCCCCAGGTTGCCACGAAGTTATGGCCCAGAGTTACTGCCAAGAGGTCTGACCAGCTTTGTGTGAGCCCCAGTACTGGCATCTTTGTCGTGAGGTCACGAGTGTTGCGGAGAAGGCAGTCTCTCAGTACAGTTAGTATTTTCACATCATCATGCTGTCTGAATGAGCCAGCCTTCCGGACAGAGGTGCTGGGCTTGTGACCAGGTCTGGAGTGTGAAGGGGGCCCCAATGATGGCAGCCTCGAGTGACAGAAAACCCCGAAACAGGTACGTCTGTTGGAGACTGAGGGAGCATGTGGCCGCGATGCTGGCTGGGGCCACTTTGTGCGCAGAGGTGATGGGGCTTCCACACAGGTGTGACCCCCCCATCTGCACGCAGGGCCCACAGAGACGTCCCCAGGCAGCAGCAAGGAGGCCAGACCTCCCCAGAGAGCAGAGCTTTGATCTTTTCACCATCCTGCTCATTATCAAAAGTCTGGGGGAAAAAAACAATATTTGGGAAAGAATTTAAAAGCTGTACTTTTCATAATAGGTATGTATGTCAGCCCGCTGAACATAGTCTTTCAAAGGATTGTACTTTTGTATGTTGCTCTGACTTTTACTAAAAGTTGCTATAAGAAGCATTTCTGCACAAATAATAACAACAGCTACCATTTATTGTGGACTTAGCAAATGCAGGAACTGTGCTAAGATCCTTATGAGCCATTTTTATCACCTTTTGGTATAAGAAATAATAGTTTTTTCTGAGGACCTATATGTTTTTATCAATCAGGTAAAAACAGCCAGAGGATAATTTTCTCCTCAGTTTCCTGGGTCACTTTTTAAACCTAAATCAGAGCAACTATGCTGACTCTTGGAATGGCCATACTTGCTTTTCTTCTCATACCCTTGTTTTAACCTTGTGAAAATTCCATTTCATTGTTTGATTCTGCCTTTTTTTGTGTGTGTGTGAGTTAACTCAAAGTGCCTTTATCCTCTTTTTACAAGGAATCTGAAGACGTTTATCTGAAAATCGGTGAGGCTTTAAGATGGACTTGTAGATCTTGGTTTACTGGTAGGGGACTTTTGCTCAGGATATTTTAAGCATATTGAGTGTTCTTTAGTAAAAATCACGTTTTCTAAGTGAAAAGAGTCCAAGAACATGTTCTTTCTGAAGGCTGTTGGAGGACTTCTCTGCCTCTCCGGACGCATAGGGGAGACTACTGTCCCCATAGGAGGACCTGGGAGCAGACCTATGGCAGCCCTTTCATCCCCTGCAACTCTCGAGGTCCTGCACTCAGGGCTGGGAAAGGCACCCACGGGGATGGGGTGGCTAAGGAATGACCATCAGTTCTGGTGTGAACCTTCTCAAGTCTGTCCTGGGGAGCAAGGGATAAACTGGTGCTACCTCTCAGGGAAGCAACTGCCAATATGTCTCAAGGACATTAAATATGTTCATGTCCTTTGACTCAGGGCTATTTCCCTTTTGGGGCCTTAACTTAAAGAACTAATGAGAAATTAATTCACCCATTCAATGATGGCTGTTATATCTCACATACAAGGCTGGGTGAACAAGACAAATATTGCCCCTGCCCTTATACTGTCCATAGGTTTTTTTTTTTTTGAGACAGAGTCTGGCTCTGTTGCCCAGGCTAGAGTGCCATGGCATCAGCCTAGCTCACAGCAACCTCAAACTCCTGGGCTCAAGCGATCCTCCTGCCTCAGCCTCCCGAGTAGCTGGGACTACA
>NW_012152285.1:8334326-8337244 GCF_000956105.1 Propithecus coquereli
GGTTGGGGGGTAGGTGGGTGGGTGGGATAGTCCTTAAATAATTTAATCCTTAAATTTTTAGTCCCTTAGTTTGATTTTGTTACTATTTTATCTGACCTAAGCCATTTAGTAGGATCTCAAGGTGTAGGGGTCAGCAGATTAGAGTGGCTCTGGAGTCCAATTTTCCAGGTCCAAATCCTGACTCCACCACTAAGTTGCTGTGTGATCTTGGGCCAGTTACTTAACCTCTCTGAGCCTTCCTCATATGCAGAATAGGGAAAACATATAACCTACCCGGTTGCGTTGTTGCAAAGATTAAATGGGAGTCTGGTAAACTGCCGGTGCTGTAGCTTTTCTGTGGCTCCCCTTGCCTGCGTGTGCTTGGATCCGTTCCCCACCCATTTCCTGCTCTGTTCTGTGTTGCAAGGGGATGACCTGTGCCAGCTGGTTCTCAGGCTAGGTTTGGCCAATGGGAGGCCTGGGGACAGATTTGAGGGCCGGAGTAAGGGAAAAATGGCACTTTGTTTCTTCATCTCTTGCTCTACAATGGGGAGCAGTGCTGACAGGGGCTGTGTTTCCTCTGAAGTCTCTGTTCCCCTGAGGCAGCCCACCTCCTCCTCTGTCCCCCTCTTTCTAGAGGAGGTACCTTTTGTAATTGCTCCCTCTGTTGAAATCCCTAATATGGACTGTTTCCTAACTAGACTCTGACACTCTTCTGACCTTCATCTGCCTGAAGCTTTGAATGACCATAGTCAACAGCTTTTACAAGCTCTTATACATATGCTCATAGATCCTCTTTGTGATGAGTTTGATGACACCAACCAGAAGTTCTTCATTTTTAACCTCAGTATACTGTCCAATGACCTAGTCATTTAGGGAGGAGAAGCAACTTTAGACTTTTTTCAAAATTAAATACTGTAACCTAAACATCTGTACCCCCATAATATGCTGAAATAAAAAAAAAAGACAAAAAAAATTAAATACTAGATACAGAAGAATATCTTTATAGGATCTATGCGACATACAGAATAGTGATACAATGAACAGATAACCCGCCCCCCCATATCCACCACCCAGTCTGAGAAAAAAAAATTATCATTATCTTTGGACTCTCCATGAGCCTGTCCCCAATTTCATCTGCCCTCTCCTCTTCCCAAAGATCTCCACTCTTGTGCGCCTACCATTCCTTGTTCTTTACAGCTTTACCATATGCCTTTGTCAGTTGGGGATGCTAGAATAAAATACCACGGTTTGGGTAATTTACAAAGAACAGAAATTTATTTTTCCCAATTCTGGAGGCTGGGAAGTCCAAGATCAAGGTGCCGGCAGGTTCGGGGTCTGGTGAGGACCTGTGAGAACACTCTGCTCCCAAGATGGCGCCTCATTGCTGTGAACTCCGCAGGGAAGAGCGCTGTGTCCTCACATGGAGAAGGGATGGAAGGAGTGGACTCAGACTCGCCCCTTCAAGTCCTTTTATGAGGCTCTAATCCCATCCATGAAGGCTCTGCTCTCCTGACTTAACTACTTCCTGAAGGCCCTACCTCTTAATTCTATCACATCAGTGATTAAGTTTCAATATATAAATTTTGGGAGACCCATTCAGACCATAGCCCCATGTCTCCATCCCCTAAACAATATATTTAGTTTTCCATACTTTTTAAATGTTATATAAAAGTAATAATTCTGCCAAGTATTCCCCCCTGACTTGTTCTTTCACTCGACCTTGTTTCTAGGGTTTATTCATCGTGTAATGTGTGGCTGCAGCTCATTCACTTTTACCACTTCATAGTATTTTATTAAACGAACAACATGAGGGTTTCTCTAATGTTCTGTGATTCCAAACATTTAAAAATTATCTTCAGGTACACACGTGTCAATGTTTCTCCAGGGTACAACTCTAGGAGTGGGGTTGCTGGGTCGCAGAGTAGAAACCGTCACCTTTAGTAGATAATGACAAATTGTTTTTCACAGTGGTTTTACCAATTTACTCCTACCAGCTATATATAAAAATATATAGCTTAAGTCCTTGATGTCAGACTTTAACTTTTTTTTTTGTCAATCTGGAGGCAAAAATGAAATTCTTTTTTTTTTTTACCCCTTGCATGATAAAAATTCTGAAATTCTATCTCATTGTCGTTTTAATTTGTATTTTCCTCCTTTTTCATCAGATTGAGCAATTTACCATATGGGCCATTTGAATTTTCATTTCTGAGAGGAGCCTGTTCAAGAGATGCTAATTGCATTTCCCTGGAACCCTGGGGTCGTGGCTGACTTGGGGCAGCTGGGGTGGGTGATGAGGCCTGGGGAGAGGAAGGTGCCACCCTCAAGTCCAGAATGGAGCAGGACAGGGCTGTGGTTACAAGGCAGGGACAGGCTGAGAGCGTGGCCCAGCTGGGAGCTTCCAGTGGATTCTCTGTCTTGGTTAGAGACCCCCTCTCTGGTTACCTTGACAACAAAATGCATCTGAGTCCCACCCTCTGACTCCCGAGGAGCCAGGCAGCAAATGTCCATGACGCAAGACAGGTGGTTTGTGGGGAGCTGGCAGGCACATGACTCCAGCCAATGTTTGCACTGTGTAATCTTGGCAGACCTTTCAGTTTGTCAAGAAAAGCTAAAAATATGATTTTTAATATGACTTTTTCCAATTTTTAAACATTGGCAGCTAATTTAAAAAGAAGGTAGTTTGGGCCAAACAAATCGTGTCTGTGGCGGCTGGATTTAGGTGCCCAAAGGCCCGTAGTGACCCATGCTTTGGTCACGAGACAGGATTCCCCCTCGGACCATCAGCAGGTACTACCTGCCTTCCGGGACCTGGGGACCTACTTTTCTGCAGAGAACAGGAGAAAAAATAGGCCCTGACTTCATGGCGGGGTCTGTCTGAGAGGGACCTTTCATGGTCTTAGCATTTTTTGTGTGTGTGGTAAAATATACATAACATA
>NW_012152285.1:8339748-8342275 GCF_000956105.1 Propithecus coquereli
GGCTCAGAGGATTGTTTGTCCAAGGGCTGGAGCCGACTTGCCTCACCACTGTGGAGCAGATGTTATTACAAATACAACTAGAAGGTGAAGGCACTTTCCAGAAACTGCTCCTTCAGTTCAGGGAGACAGCGAGAGCCAGCACAAAGCACTAATACAACTTGACTACCATCTGGGAAACCAACAGCGACAGTGATTTCAAAGTTTAAAAACCCTCTACCGTTTAAATATTTCGTGCTAAATAGATTCCTTTGTGAGGCCAATACATTCAGTACTGTGGGCCATATGCATCTAGCCCCCGAAGGCAGATGGGAATTCCATTCAGAAGAATGCTTTTCAAAAATCTGCTTGGTGTGGAATTAGCTCATAATGGAGTCAATGTTGTAAATAGATTAAGCACCCGCCATCTTTGCAGCTGAATTTTGTGTTTGTTCAGCGCTGAATGAAAACTCCCTAATCTTTCTTAGGTTCAACATAATGGGGTCCCAAGGAAGATCAAAGGAAGGCTACTTTTCCCTTGGATATACATCCATGAAATGAAATGCCAGAGTTCATGAAGTTCAAGAAAAACACGAAAGAAACGTGTAACGCGGACTAACTGCAAACCCTAACGAGCAAGGGAACATAATGAAAAACACAGGCCCACCGTATGTACAGTCTAACTCGTAACTTCAGGGGTGCGACTTAGCAGGAGACACAGACTCCAGGTTTTTACTATTTAAATAAACTGAACAAGGGGGAAAAAATCATAATTTTTTGGGCAACTCCCTCACAGTACATTGAATGCTTCTCAGGGCAACCTGATTTTGCCAAAATTTATCTCAACTTCTTAAAAAGGCTCTTTCAGTCCTTGACTAATATTAATGTGCTACTTCCATGTGTTTTCACAAAATCCTGGAGCCAAATCTGTAATCCTCCCCCATCATATTTCAGCTAAGTCCTGCCCCGGTAATTATCAGAAGGAGGACCAGGGATATCCAGTTGGATTCCGATGTAGCACGACAGCCTCGCAGATGAAGTTTCACCTGGGTCACTGGGATAAACAAAATAAATGGATGGAATCCTGTCTTCGAGGTAGCAAGAGCACAGGGCCAGGGGATTCCAGACGTCTGGAAGCCCATGAGCTCACCCCAGCTTGGTCACGACGCAACCCTGTGACTTGGGACGTCTCCTCCCAGGGCCTCCTTTTCCTCGTTTGTGAAAGTGAACAGTGAACTAAATGATTTTGTCCGTCCCAGCATCGGTTTATGGTTCTGCTCCTCTGTGACTCAGTTTCCTCATCTGTAAAATTGGGACAGTAACCATCAGTTAAGGTCTAAGCAAGCTGATGTGACATTGTTATAAAGTAGTAATTTGGGTGTAGGTACAACATGGCTTGAAAGGATTGGAAGGGTATGTGTGCTTGGGGGCCTGGACCGTGAATACCTGGCCACTCAACATGACAGCTGTGATGACAGCCGCTCAGCCCCACAACAGGGAAGTCTACGGATGAGGCTGAAGTAGCACACAGGTCATCTACCTTCTGTTCCACTGGAACAAGGCAAGTGTTCCTGACACCGCCCCACACACAGCAACCCGCACAGCACCACCTGGAGTGCCAAGAGCTAACCTCTTTTCCTACCCGATGAACTTGGGCTCCTCCTTCTTTCCCTCTAGGTCTCCAGAAGGTAGAAGACAACTTTGTATCTTGGCTTCGTTTTCTCCTGTCTAGTGAGTCTGTGTTTCCCACGTAAAGGTGTCCTTGGTTAGAAAGAAAAGAACCTTTTCTCAGTTCTACTTTCGGAACTAGAACATCTGACTTTAACCAGTCTACTGTATCACCTAAAGCTCACATGTACTGAGTACCTGCTGGGTGCTGGATGTGAAGGCACTTTACAGCTGTGACTCCATTTAACCCTCACCCCAATCCAGTGAAATAGACAGTATTTCTCCCAAGTCTCCAATGAGTCTCAGGCAGGACCCAGGATGTAAATTCAGGCCTGCTGCTCCAAGGCACAGATCTTACAGGTGCTATCTCTGCCCTGGAGGAGCTTACAGGCATACCTACATAGTTGCAAGGTGAAACAAAGGACTGACATGTTTGTCAAATGACCTCGTGACTTTACAGAAAAACAATTGCTGTGAACCTGCAGTGTTGATTTACATTCATAAATTATTATTTAAATATGCACAAATAGAAACTGAGCATAGATTCCTTATACTGCTATTATGTTGGTACATTTCCTTACATACATACACATGTATTTTTGTCTTTAATTTATATAGATTTGTCTTATGCTTTTTTTTCATTTCCCACACACTAGCATATTTTCCTGTAACAAAATTAGAAAAATTGATGTTTTTCATTCTTGTAACAATATATGGGATTTCACCATAGATTCTCTGATTCCCCTATAAGTAGGCGTTTAGGTTGTGTCGGATTGGTGCCATGATAAAGCACACTGTAACATACATTTTTGTATGTGAACCTTTGGCTGCCTTTCTGATTATTTCCTTGGAGTCAACACTCAGGAGTGAAATTACTGGGTCA
>NW_012152285.1:8342325-8344965 GCF_000956105.1 Propithecus coquereli
GTTTGGGGGTGTGGAGGGGGGAGTGGGCACAAACGTTCAGTCTGTAGCAGGTTGCCTCCACCCTTTGGCTACTGTGAATTATGCTGCTATGAACATGGGTGTTCAAAAATCTCTTCAAGTCCCACTTGTATTTCTTTTACATATAGACCCAGAAGTAAAACTGCTGAATCATATGGTAATTCTATATTTAATTTTTTGAGGAGCTGTCCTACTCTCAGCATTTTTATCCTGCTTTCTTTACTTAGGACTGTGCCATTAGAACTGGGGGAAAGTCAGCCTCATTTGGACAGTGGTGATTTGCATCTTTTCTAAGGCTACATTTCAAAAGTGGAACAGGTCTGTTACCTTCTGGCCTGCATCTGTGTGGCTATTCTTGTCTCATAATGAGGATGATGATGATTCGGATGATAAAATATATCCAGTGCTTACTTTGTCCTAAGCACTGTTCAAAACATTTTATCTTCATGGGGAGACGGTTTCATTTAAAATGGCATTTTCTCGGAGAAAAAGTAGGTTTCACAAGACTGTTGTTCCAGGCAAAGGTGTTATTTAGAATATTTAACAATCAATATGGCACTGGTACCCACCAATCAGAACAAATCCCTCAACCCATCATGATGCATAAAGGTTATATTAAAAAAAAGATTAGAACAGCCATACCAGTATGTACAGGCTGAATATTAGCCTTTGTACCAGGGAACTCTGTTTACACTCTCCTGCAATGCTCCACTCAAGGAACACTTGCTGAGTGGATAAATGAATGGCCGTGCGTTTACTGTACCTAACTGGAATCCACAACAGTTATGCACCACAAATCAGCGTTCATTCAATGACAGACTGCATATACAGTGGTGATCTCATAAGATTATAATACCATATTTTTACTGTACCTTTTCTATGTTTAGATACACAAATACTTAGCATTGTGTTACAGTTGCCTATAGTATTCCTACAGTTGCATGCTGTACAGATTTATAGCCTGGGAGCCATAGGCTACACCATATAGCCTAGACGTGTAGCTGGCTATACCACCTAGGTTTGTGTAAGTACACCCTGTGATGTTTGCACAACGACAAAATCACCTGATGACGCATTTCTCAGAATGTATCCCTGTTGTTCAGTGACACATAACTGGAGTAGTTCCTTTGAGTAAATGGCAGCAAAGCTCTATTAGGAGTGAAATCATTCCCATGGAGAATATTGAGCTGGGCTTTCTGGGTAGAACTCCTCTCTCTCCCCTCCCACCCCCCAGAAAAAGCTTCATCTTGTCAAAAGATAATGGTCCCTCAATTGAGGTTGTTAGCCGCCTGGTGACCTATAAATGATAGCTAAAAGCTGGAACTAATCACAGTCCAGGCAGATTGTAGCTTCACTGTGAATTAAATAACACTTAGTCCTAACTGATTCTAGCAAGTGCCACCATTAACATTGGAGCCTTTATTAGGAAAATAAATCTCCATCCATGCCATGGGTTGACAGGGAACTGAAAATCCTAACAGGCTAACGCTTGATTTTGTTTTGCTCTTCCTTTCTCATTTTAAGGCTAGAAAAAAAAATATGTCACAATTAGACCTACATGTTACTTTAAAGTGCTATTTAAAAGGGCAGCGTTCTGAAACCCATTTTGGAAACCCAGCATGGGGAGAAGGGAGCTGAGCTGTCTGGTTCTCCAGGTGCTGGCCGAGCGGTGCCCCTCCAAGTTCACCCCGGCTCAGAGGATTGTTTGTCCAAGGGCTGGAGCAGACTTGCCTCACCACTGTGGAGCAGATGTTATTACAAATACAACTAGAAGGTGAAGGCACTTTCCAGAAACTGCTCCTTCAGTTCAGGGAGACAGCGAGAGCCAGCACAAAGCACTAATACAACTTGACTACCATCTGGGAAACCAACAGCGACAGTGATTTCAAAGTTTAAAAACCCTCTACCGTTTAAATATTTCGTGCTAAATAGATTCCTTTGTGAGGCCAATACATTCAGTACTGTGGGCCATATGCATCTAGCCCCCGAAGGCAGATGGGAATTCCATTCAGAAGAATGCTTTTCAAAAATCTGCTTGGTGTGGAATTAGCTCATAATGGAGTCAATGTTGTAAATAGATTAAGCACCCGCCATCTTTGCAGCTGAATTTTGTGTTTGTTCAGCGCTGAATGAAAACTCCCTAATCTTTCTTAGGTTCAACATAATGGGGTCCCAAGGAAGATCAAAGGAAGGCTACTTTTCCCTTGGATATACATCCATGAAATGAAATGCCAGAGTTCATGAAGTTCAAGAAAAACACGAAAGAAACGTGTAACGCGGACTAACTGCAAACCCTAACGAGCAAGGGAACATAATGAAAAACACAGGCCCACCGTATGTACAGTCTAACTCGTAACTTCAGGGGTGCGACTTAGCAGGAGACACAGACTCCAGGTTTTTACTATTTAAATAAACTGAACAAGGGGGAAAAAAATCATAATTTTTTGGGCAACTCCCTCACAGTACATTGAATGCTTCTCAGGGCAACCTGATTTTGCCAAAATTTATCTCAACTTCTTAAAAAGGCTCTTTCAGTCCTTGACTAATATTAATGTGCTACTTCCATGTGTTTTCACAAAATCCTGGAGCCAAATCTGTAATCCTCCCCCATCATATTTCAGC
>NW_012152285.1:8346395-8402789 GCF_000956105.1 Propithecus coquereli
TTGTAACAATATATGGGATTTCACCATAGATTCTCTGATTCCCCTATAAGTAGGCGTTTAGGTTGTGTCGGATTGGTGCCATGATAAAGCACACTGTAACATACATTTTTGTATGTGAACCTTTGGCTGCCTTTCTGATTATTTCCTTGGAGTCAACACTCAGGAGTGAAATTACTGGGTCAAAGGGTACATTTTCAAGGCTTTTAATATATATATTTCTCCAGAAAGCTTATACTAATTTGTCTACTTCTGAGATTGAAGAATCACTTTGGGCCCAAGAAGTGTTAAGGAGAAGGTGGCATCTAAACCAGAACTTTAAGGGTGGGCAGGAGTTCCACCAGCAAAGGTGGGGGTGGCATTCAGGGAGGAGGGGGTACACAGGAAGGGATGAACATTGTAATTCAGCCAGAGCAGGTCTCTCATTTTTATGTATTGAGCACACTTGGAATGCTTGGATTTTTGGCAGGACATGGAAAGGAATTAAAATATTCCAAACGTGAAACAACTCAGCAATAATGCCAACATAATCACCCTTGAAGTATAACTTTGTCTAAGTGTCTAAAAGCATTGTCATTATGGTGCCAATTCTTGCTCTACTCAGTTCTACGTTGCTGTTTGAGTAGAACTGTGTACTGATTTCACCATAGTCTCTTATCTAGCAGGACAGTGTTATCGCACATTCTAGAAAACGCGCTCTCTTTGGTGTTGGTGTGGAGTCACCACTGCATTGCTACCGTCACTCATTCTTTGACCATCTCAGCTGTGTGCTCCTTTTGAAAGACCTTCCATCAGTGGTGTAGCACTGTGGTTAAGAGACATTAAGAGAGAGAACCTACACTGCTTGGGTTCAAATTCCAGCTCTCCCATTCATTGGTTGTGTGACCTTGGACAAGTTACTTAACCTTTTCCCTTCAATTTCTTCAACTGTAAAATGGGGTTAATAATGTTATCTACCTTTATAGGGTTACCTTGTCCTTAAGTGAGTTAATAAACATAAAGCACTTAAAAAAGTGCTGTGTACAGAATAAGTACCTTTAATAAGCGTTAGTTTGTATTATTTACAATGTTACCCTCAGTTTGACACACTGGGCAAACCTGGGTAGCACACTTATAAAGGGTTTATGGCCAGGAGGTATGCCATGGTATTGTGTCTACTGAGACCAGGGGACCAGAGACTGCCTCTTCCCCAATGTGACCCACAGCTCCACCAAACAGCCAGGTATAAAGGTGAAACATTTTTATTTAGGTTTGTCACAGAGGTTAAAATAGCATTTCATGAGGTTTATCCATACAAAATATCATAACAATGGTTGTAGGCATAAATAAGAATCACTCTAACTATTCTGTTTTTATAATGCACAGTTCTTTTAGCTGATTACAAATGAGTATATGACATCAAGAAGCAGAAATTTTCAAATTTCATTTCAGCAATTTCCAAAAATTGAATTATAGAAATAAGGACACATAAAAAGATGATTTTTAAAATGGAACCAGCCACCTTGAAAACATGGTCAAAACTTCAGAAAATAAAACATTTAATACTTCAAAAGAAAAGATAAAAATATTGCTTGTTGGCCTGTCATTGCAGCATTAAGGCCCTCTGAGAACGGACGGGCTTGCTGGAATAGTGTAACGTGCCACTGGGCTGTAGTCTCAGACACACTTGATTTTGGTCCACGGAGGTGAGATTCCTTATTGCTGGATGACTCTTGAAAAGAAGGCTCTGCTTTCATTATGCATTTGGCTTCACAATCTTCATTGACAAATAGTTCTGTAAAGGAACCAGAAACAATGTTAAATATGTATTTATGAAGATGTGTATTTCAGTTAGGGTTTCTCAATCTTGGCATTACTGACGTTTAGAACCAGATGATTCTTTCTTGTTGGGGAGTGTCCTGAGTATTGTAGGATGTTAGCAGCATCCCTGGCCATAGATGCCAGAAGCACCTGCCAGTTGCTGTGACCGAAGTATCTCCAGACATTGACAAATGTCTTCTGGGGGGCAAAATCCACCTCCACCCCAGTTGAGAATCACTGGTTTAAATCAATAGATTCTAAATCAAGAGAAAGAAATAACTCTGAGGGGTGTTTTCAATGGTCAAGGCAGATTGGACTATATACAACTAGAAGATAGTGTGCATCTACTCATAGTTAACAAACTAAAAGTATTACACTGGGGAAAAATAAAGACATAAAACCTCTGCCATTGTGGTTGTATGACTATGCTACTAAAGACAAAATTATTGACATTATTATTAATGTGAATTGGAATAAAAGTTTTTGAACACCTCCTGTGACATCCAGTGCCCCTCCCTTGCTTTTGCCCATGGTTTTCTCTGCCTGGACTTACCCTTCTCCACTTGGGGAATTTAACTTCAAAATGTCCCCTCCTTGGTGGAATGGTCCTCAGCAGTGGGCTCCTGTGATCATTTGTTCATGTCTCTGTAGCAGCTTGCCTGCCACAGTAATCTGACTGTCCATGTGTCTGCCTGTTCCCAGACTATGAACCACTCATGGACAGAAATCATGCCGTGGTCATCTCTATAACGTAATTCCTAGCTTACAGTAGATGCTCAATAAACTCTCTGGATGGAGGAATGAAGATTCTACGTCTAGGCACACTGCCAGAGCTCCCATTTGGACTCCCATTTATGACTGGAGTGATTAAGGAAAACTTAAGGGGGAGGTTATATGTGACATGGGCCTTAAAGAATGAGTAAGATTTGATAGACAAAATGGGGGCAAAGGGACATCATCGGCAAAGGCATCCAGACAGGTAAGGGCATGAGTGTTTAGGGGCTGGGGATCCACGATCTAGTTTGGGTGGAGTACAGTGTTTGTATAAACCTATCATGAGCAGAGATCTGGGGATCCCTGAAGCTAGGGCAAGGAGTTAGGATGCAGGAGGGTTTGGAACAAGCAAGTCTGACGGCAGGAAGATCAGTGGCTATGGTTCAGACATACACTGATCAAGGCCTGACCGATTTTTCCTACGATTCCTGAAATCAAAGTTTTTTTCAGACCATAATGTCCTGTCTGTAATTCATGAAACCCTAAGAATGTCATTCTGATCACAGGACACACAACTTTCAATTTTCCAAAAGCTGAAGGGGTTCCCACACCACACTGCCAAGTGGGTTATTTTTCTGAACAGCAAGAAAGGCAAATGCCAAGTGAGGTGACCGACCACGATTCACAAAAAAGCCAAGACAAGAAGCCAGGGACACCCACCGGCAAGGAGTAGAGAAGCACGGCCACGAAGAGCAACAGGATGAGCAGGAGGAGCAGGCCGAGGATGACCCACTTAAACCGGCGCCACACGATGAACCTCATGGTCTTGCACGGGTTGGTGAACCAGAGGAAGGACGTCTCTGGTCGGCTGCGGTGCAAAGAAATGGTATTACCTACCCACTCGGGAGGGACAAACACTTTACCTCAGACCAGAACACAGTTTAAGGAATACCCAGTAACATGAATAAAGTCAAGAAAAGATATTATTCCCCTGGTTGGCTCTTCAACCTACTATGGCGTCCTAAGACACACTGAACTTAGGCTTCATGGGAAAGGAGAATGATTCAAATGCAGCCAGATCACCCACCTCTCCACCCCACCTCCCACTATTCAGCACAGAATTGGAAGAACCACAGCTAATCCAGCCCATTAAGCCAACTGGAGGGGGAGATTTCGGATTGCAGGTGTCTGGGGAGCAGGCAGCATCGAGAACAAAGAAAGCCTCTCACTTTGGTGGGTCCAGCTTGGGGTTCATGTTGGGTTCATCCCGCCCCTTCCCGGCTGGCCTCTCGTCGGCCTCCTTCTCATTGAGGACTTCCAATGTCATCTCCACTTTCCCCTTCAGTAAAGCAGAACAGGTTAAACACATGACATCACGTTGCACAAATATTTTTACTCCGACCCTAGCAGTATTCCCCGAGCAGTGATTTTTATTCTTGTAAAACAATCCTTAGATTGCCTTAAATTTTCCTCAAGAGATTTCATCCCATTTCCTCTTCCATGTGTTCCTGAACCGGCTCTGTGTGGGAAACGGAGAGGAGAAATTGCTTTCCCTCCTCCCTGCTTCTCTTTCTCTGTCTCCCCATCATTCCTACATTCTCACATTGATCTCCTTGCCCCCTACGCACCTTCCTTTGTAACTCTGCTTGGACCCAGACTAATCTGAATCCTGCTAACAACAGTACCTAACATCTATAGAGCACCAACCATAGGCTCCAAGAGAGCAGGGCCTTGTGTGTTCACGCTCATCATCGTCACCTACCGCGTGGAGCCCTGCTGGCACTTAGTAGCTACTCGATGTCCACTAGCTCAATAGATGAATGAGTGAGTGAATGAGTGAATGCTCCCCCCTGATAATAGGTTCCTGAGGGAGGCTCTGGGCACTGTCCAAACCTTCCACGTGGGTAATCTCGTGTAATATTCATGGCAACCCCATGAAGGTGCTATTCCTGTCCTCATGTGCAGATGAGAACATTGAGCTGAAGTGAAGAGGTCCAGAAACTTGCCCACTTTTATAGCTACTTTTACCCAGGGTTGTAACTGACTTTCCAGGACCCAGGAAGGCCCACAAGGTCACCAGCAACTTGACAAGCCCTGACCCTGACTCTCATTTAGGCAGCAGAGCTCAGATGACGCCTCTGCTTAGGAATCAGACAGAGCTGAGTGCTTGACATTGGCAGGTTGCTCAACCTCTCCAAGCCTGTTTTTGGAATCTATAAAATGGAGACAATGTCTACTTCATGTGGTTGTCAGCAGAACTAAATGAGATTATGTGCAAACTTCTGTATTGTGACAGAAAGCAGATCAGTGGTTTCCTGGGGCTGGGGAGGAGGGAGTGATGGGCTGCAAAGGACAAAAGGTAATTTGGGGATGATGGGAAGGTTCTGGATTCTGATTATGGTGGTGGTTTCATGGGCATATACATCTATCAAAGCTCATAAAATTGTGTACCTTAAATGGGTACAGTTTATTTTATGTAAATTATACATCAACGTTATTTTAAAAAACAAGATTATGAATGTATGGCACTTGGCATATCGCTTGGTTCATAATTAGTGTTAAAAAATGTTAGCTATTATTAACAATGCATCATGGTGCTGGGCAGGGTGGCTCACATCTATAATCCCAGTGCTTTGGGAGCCCAACGTGGGAGGATCACTTGAGGCTAGGAGTTTGAGACCAGCCTGGGCAATACAGTGAGATCCCATCTCTACAAAAAAATTTTAAAAATCAGCTGGGTGTGGTGGTATGAGCCTGTAGTCCCAGCTACTTGGGAGGCTGAGGCAGGAGGATCTCTTAAGCCCAGGAGTTTAAAGTTGCAGTGAACTATGATCATACCACTGCACTCCAGCCTGGGTGACAGAGGAAGAGCCTGTCTCTGAAATACATAAATAAATACATAAAGCATAATGGACTAGGCAGTCCTTTGTCACGTGGCATGGTAACCCACATTATTGCTTCTATATCAGAATACATCTTGAGTTCATCAACTTGCTTGTAAGTAATGGCCTTATTTTTCAATAAATGCCAGCACTTCCTACTTCCTCTACTTTTTTTTCTTTTTTTAAATGAGAACAGCTCAAATTTGAAGCTCCTTTTCCTGTACTGAATTGCAGTGGAAGCTCAGCATAAAGTAACCTTCCTGGTAAAGCAGAGTCCTAAAGAAATCCAGCGAAACCACTCGGGCTCCTAGTTTTTGACCATTCCAAGTCCTTCACCTTCCCCCAACTCCAAACACATGCTCATGGCATCTCTCACTCTGTCTCGTAATCCCAAAGACAAACTGTTCCCATAACTTAAAGTCCCACCAATCTTACACTTCCTTATCTTATCTGGAGTAAATCTATGGATAAAGGCAAAACCTAAATGATAAAAAGAATAAGCAAACTTCGACCAGGAAGCACTCATACAGCCATCACACGGGCGCCATCTTTCTCTGCGTAGCATGGCCACCATCCTTTCATGGACTTCTGCTCAAAGAGGGAGGCCGTCTTAGCTTTAAGGGGGTCCATGGCTTTGAGGTCCGGAATCATGTCCAAATTGCATTTCTCTGATGATTTTGCTGGAATGATTGTGTGATGCAAATCAAGCTCCAGGAAACCTTGCCAAGGAAAGAACATTAAATCCAAATAAGCTTTGAGTGGATCAGCCGTTGTTCACAAGCGAACACGATGTTCTTGTCAGGGGAGAGACACACAGTAATTTTGAACAGGTGACAGGTGAGTTAGAGAAAAAAATCCTGGTAGATGTTTAAATTCTTTCCAGATAGGATGGAAAACGGCAGAAGAAATAGCTGTCCACTGCTCAGTACTGCACAGAGAGCGACATGTTTTCTTTCTCAAAGACACGAGCATAAACAGAGTTCTTCTGTAGACTCAAAGGGATTAAACATCTATAGACAAAATTTCCACTGAACTCAGGGCCCTTGGATTTAAAACGTGCTCATTTTGGTTCTGAGCTGTCCTGAACAGAGAGGCCATTTGGCTTTGGGTAAAGACAACTGGCGCCTGGAACATGGGATGCTCGGGGAACACTCACCTTCAAGTCTCTCCTGGCATAACCTCAGAGACAGGAACTTGAGAAGAAACATAACAACTCAACAGAAAATCCTCACCAGCAACTACGACTCCCAGCCTCGATCGGGGTGTCAATCGGGGTGTCTGGAGAAGCACATTTTCTCCTGTGTGGCGCGAGGCATCAATTCCTCCCGCTTTCACAGTGAGGGAAAAGTGTCTTTGGGGTTTGGGAACTCCTGGGAGCCCTTTCCCTTAAGAAAATGCTGTGTGTGACGTGGGGTCGGGTCTACGGCTACTGGGACAGGAGTCTGGTTTCTGACAGTGGCAGCAAAGACCACAGCGAGGTTGGGGCAGGTTCCCTTCAAACCATCATCATATTTACATAACGGATCCACAGACCATGAGTTACCTCAGCCTCTCTCGAGCCTACATCTGCTTTCGTCTTTTCTCTCCTTTTGGTGACGTGCTCACGAGCCATTTTGAGATATAGTCATTCTCCTTATTTGCTGTCAGACTGTTTGGTTTACGTTCCAAGGCAAAACCCTCTACTGTTCTGGAACTTGCTACCTTTGTGCCTTGCGTTGGCCTACGTGCAGGCACATTTGTTTGTTCAGCTCTCATCGAGCACTGACTAAGTCAAACCATTGCATGAGGTGGTCTGAGGGGCAAAGGGATGAATAAGAGACAGACATTGGTCGGTGTTTCCTCTGCCAGGAGAGTGCCCTGGAAGCAAGATGGGGGCAGGGACCGCAGTCAGGGGCTACTGTGACGGTGGCTTGCAGAAAACAGGGTCTGAACCGGCCAGTGGCAGAGCTCCCAGGAATAAGAAAGCGCGTGCGTGCGATAAAGCAGATGGCATCACTAGGACTGGGTGGCTGAAGGGTGTGGAGGAAAGAGAAGAGGAGCCGGAGAGGACGCTGGGCGCGTCCCCCTGGTGGCTAGGGAAACGGAGGGCCCGTGAGCAGCAAGGAAGTTCCCGAGGAGAGCAGGTACGAGGGCAGGGAAGAAATGCTGAGTCTGGCGTCTGGTGTGATAACGGCGAAGTGCCAGCCAAACACAGAGATGAGACGTTCTGGCGGGGAATTGGGAACAACGATCGAAACGGTTTCGCATGGCGCTGCGCGCACATCCTGGCGCAGGAGTCCCCTTGCTGAACGGGGAAAGGTGGCGCTTGACCTTCCCCGGAGGGGGGAGCGGGTGAATCCTGGCAAGGGGCTGAGGGAGCTGGGAAGGAGCCCAAGAACCCCAGGGGAGGCCTGTATTGAAAGAGGGAGAGGAAGAAATAGAGCCGGGGGGTGTCACAGGGCCAAGGCTGGGAGAGCGGAAGCCAGGAGAGCACAGCGCCACGGCGGGAGGAGCGGCCACTTCACCAGCGCCTTTAGCCAGAGAGGAGGGCGGAGGATGGACGTGGGGAAGGAGCCATGGCTGGGGGATCAGAGGGCTCAGCAACTTCTGAGAGCGGGTGAAGGAGGCGGGTGGGAGTTGATTCTGAGGCGCTGAGGAGAGCGTGGGTGGTGTGGAAGTAGAGGCAGGGACGCGGCATCCCTCTGTGCAAACAGGGTTCGAGTCTTCGTAGAGAGACGGGAGCTGGTGCAAGACCCTCCCCCAGAACACTCGAGAGAGGACGGGCCCATGGAACTGGGTGGCATTCACTGTTAGGCCACACTGCCAAGAAGACAGCCAAGCAATGGGTGTGTCCCCTGTCCCCCTATTACCAAAAAGTATTAGAGATTTAAATAATCGCTTCCAAGTTTTAATTGATTTCATTAATTCCAAGTACAGTTTTTTAGAGAAAATTATCCCAATGTAAGCCTCACCTAAGTAGTCATCCAGAGAAAACTTGTCATTGTCCCATATCTGAATGATCAGTCTGGGTGGGACTCGAAATTCTGTTTGGTCAATGCTCCAGAAATGCTCCTAAAACGGAAAGAGTTTTAGGACAAACCAAATGACCCTGATTACTGGACGCTGAAACCCTCACCTGTGGCTCCTTGAAACAGCACCAAGGCCTGGGCCTTTCCTCTCCTCTGTACCCCCCCGGAAACTCCCTCCCATTGGCCCTGTCCTTCTGCTCCATGTGTATGGGGGCAGTCAGGCTCCCCAGGAAATCTCAAGGCCACCAGCCGGGTGACAAAAAGGATGTCCCAGGCTGTTCCCAAATGGAAGATTTCCTGCCATGTTCCTATCAGTGTGACTTCCTGCTGCCACCCCTGGGGGTTGGGGAGTGATTAATCTCCCTCCCGAAGACCACTATGGCCCACTTGGATTATCCTCCTAAAGCCAGGCATTCTAAGCCAGCCCACAATATCACCCACTGGGGTGTCACCTCTGTTCACCAACCTTCCCCTCACCCTACACAGATGTCTGAGTATACTCTCATTTACACCGGGGTGAGGAGACTGGGGACCAGATTTCACTCTTTTATCAGTGCAGATTTAGAATGTCCTGGCATTTTTGGCTTTCAAAAAATACCATTGGCTTTTGTATGCTTGTGGTCACCTAAGACTTTCAGATCCCTCACACTAGAGGTAGGTGTTCATGCCTCTGCCCAGATAATATTAGCCAACCCCAGCAAAAAGGGAATTCCCCCAATGCTTCATGAATTTGAAGGAAGATCATTGAGTTGTTTTTGTTTTACATATTCCAGGAATGTTTTCCTTTGCAGGGCTCAGAGGACCAGGATCTGAGGGGCTGAGAAGCCCACTCTGCTATGGCCTGTCCCTGCCTGATTGTCCTGGATGGAGTCATGCTCCACGTACTACTCAAGGCATGGGGAGGTCCAGCCCTAGACGTGGGTAAACAGGAAAGTAACTTTACCTAAAGGCCTGTCTGACCCGAATTCCTCCCCTGTCCGCACCCCTTTCTGCCTCACTACCTGCCAGTGTGCATGTTTGCTATTACAGTGAGCCTCTGTGCCTCTGCAAAGTCCCCTTTGATGGCACTCATCCCACCTGGCATGAAAACAGTGCTTGCTACAGCACCAGCCCTGAATTGGACCAGCAGAGAGTAGGGCCTGGCCTGATGGGCCATAGGGAAGGTAGATTTTGATCAGGAGTGGGGAGAGGGGTGACCAGGCAGAGCTAGGGAAAGCTGATAGGATGTGGGGGATAGGAATGGGACAGGGGACCGACATCTGTTATTACTGTCTACCTAGGTTCTAGGTCCCTAGATGAAAATCTGAATGAAAGCACCCGATTTTCCTTGGGGACTCCCCCTCCCTAGTGCGTGAAATTTGGGTGGGGTTGGCTCCATCCCTAACTCCAGAGTCTGGCCAATCAGGGCACTGCATCCCTGGGTAACAGTGGTTGGTTGGGTGATAGGAACACGATCCCAAAGGCAGAGACATGGAAGACCAGTTCCAGAACTCTGGTTAACACCCCCAGGGCTTCGTTCTTCTTCTGCCAAGGGCTGCTGAGAACACAGGATGTGAGCTGGGGCTGCTGCCTCTGCCAGGGAAGAGCCCGCCTGGGAGTGAGGCCCACAGAGGAAGGCAGAGCAGAACGGCAGAGAAAGTGAGACAAGTTTCTAAAGACATCACTTCAGCACAGGATCCAGCCATCCCTGACGCCAGCCAACCCTGGACTTTTTAGTAACGTGAACAAATAAATCACTTTTTTGGTGTAAGCCAGTTGGAGTTGAGTTCTGTAGCTGAAAGTCTTACTGATTAAGACCACGAGGGCCCTGAACCCTCATGGACTACTTCTGAAGGAGTCAAAGCAGATGCTAAGATTTAATGAGGAAGAGATATTTCACCCTCTTTAATATTTTGCCTCTGTTTGGTTCTACCTGTCATGGGAAGAAATCAGTCTCCCCATCACATACAAAACCCACTTGGGTTGCTGTATGTATTGATACAAGACATCACTTCTACCCCTTGTCCTTCAGCCCGCCACCAACATGGTAGGGAAAAGAGAGTTGCGTTCCTTATTCTTCCCAATTACACAAACCCCGGTCATAGCTGCATGACCTTGGGAAAGTATCAAGGTCTCAGATTCCCCATCTGTACCAAGAGGGAGCTGGACTCAGTGACCTCCAAGGTCCCAAGCAGCTGCAACATTCTACAAGTTTCTAGTTAAGGAAGACCCATGACATCCACTTCCCACTGGCATATTTCAAAGCTCACTTTTTTAGCAACGACACAGAGTTGTTCAGCCGGGAGGTAGTCAAACGGGAACACAAATCTCCAGTTAAAGTTCCCTTCCCCATCCAAGGACCTGTAATGAACATCTGTTTTCTGTTTGTTTTCCTCACTGCCAGGAATCCAGCTGAAAAGCAGAGGCAAACAGACTTAGGTTCGTGTGATTGACAAGTAATCTAGCCGCAAAATTGTGCCGTGATTAGGGGAGTGAAGAGCAGGAGAATTAATGCACTTTTCTTGGGCAGCTTCCAGTTATCTACAGGGCTGGGGGTGATTTATGAAGGGGAGGTGCTCTATTGCATCCAACACAGCTTGTAGCCAAATAAAATATAATTCCTCTAAAACCAAAGCAGGAAGCCCTTTAGACTTCAGTTAACAGGGCTAAGGTGAAATTTTCTGGAAAATATCAACAACGTAGCTTCTATTTTGGGTAGGCTGAAGCCCGCTGGCTATGATTTTAGTCTTCACAACTATAACTCATCAGTGTCTGTCATCACTGCTGATAGGCTCAATGAATATGAGCTAGCTCAAAATTTTAGCATTTCCTTTCCCATATTTTACTTAAGCAAACAAAAAAGGCATGAATCAAGTAATCTTACAGCTTCTCTTTTTTGTTATTCTTAAATTCACTATGATCATGTTAATGAGACTGTCAAGGAAGATGTAAGCTCTTATTTGCATATGCATATCTCTGAGAATTCATTTTAGTAACAATTTAATGTCTTAACTTTTAACATTGGAAAAGCTTCCTTTTGTTTGTGCCTGGCACATAGTAGACACTAAATAAATACCTGTTGAAGGAATGAATGAATGTGTGCTCCTGGAAGGAAGTTGTCATATTTGCCTACAACTGGGAAGGCTCCTGGTTTGGAACCAGGGGTGACTTTGATTTTAGATTGACAAAGTGGTAGAGTGTGTGGTTCTCAACACTGCACATTAGAAACACATTAGAATCAACCGGGGAGCTTTTAAAAATATTGATGCCTGGACCCCACCGATAGAGATTCTTGGTAGGAGGCAGGAATGGCTGTGAAACTCTCTGAGCCTCATCTCCCATCTGGAAAATGAGGTTGATGACACGTGCTTGCGTCACATGGTGAAAGCAAGGACAGAATGAGAGATCATGGCTTAGCAGGGGCAGAGGGGGAGGGGGGGATCTTTAATGTGTGCTTACGATCATCGGCTATGAACCAGGCACTTAGCTTGCATTATTTTATTCTTCCCAACAACCGTGTAACTCTCTCCATTTTACAGATGATGAAACTGAGGTTCAGAGAGGATATTTTAACTTACACAGGGTCAAGTAGCCAGTAACTGACAGAACTAAGTATGACTTCCAAGTCAGTCTGACTCCAAAGTCCTGTTACACTACGGAGACTATAAAGTCACTTGCTAATATTAAGTCCTAATATTATATTAGTAATGGTATTAATATCAGTCAACTACAGTAGTTTTCCTTTTTGCTAATCAATGAACTGACTAGATAAATTAGTTGAAAGATTCCTTTGAGCTGTTAACTTTTAAACCAACTCGCTGAGGAGACTTCACATACTCTTGGCGGTGACCTTGGTGGCTTCACTACCTGACCCATCCCTAAAGTGTCACCATCATCGTACCTCTGACCACTCCCCTCTGCAACTATTCTTCTCTTTTTATGTGAATCTTTTCACATTTAATTTCAAAAGGGAGTCTTTTCACATTTTAATTTTAAGACAAGTTAAACAACCACTCTAGGTATATGTGTTTGTGAGCATGTATGTGTAGCTTTGTATATAAGACAGTACCCATATGTGCCTAGTGCTAAGCATGGTATTTATGCGTGATTCATCTTTTCACATACAGTATTTATATTTTAATTCCAAATTTTATATGGTACTTTAAATTGAGCTCTACTCTTTGATTAGAAGAGTTTTCTCTCAGTCTAGCATTATTGAGTTTGTTTCCTTGATTTGAAAAAAAATGCTTATGATAGTCAAATAAATTTACATATATATAATTAGCTGGGATTAGTTTTCCTTGGGGAATGGTAATGAGATCCTGAAATAAGAAATAATAATGAAGAACTTGATGAAACATTCCCTGTTTACAGGGAACCTAAATGATGGTAATTATGTCTTTAACAAAGTTTTGATTGAAGCCCACTTAAGATCACAAGTGAAACTTTGTTCTCACTTTACAAATATGTTAAATTTCACAAGCCTTATCTTTTATATATCCAGGAACCAAACTCAGTTCCATGAAAGAGCAATAATACTAGCTAGCACTCACGTAATTTGTACTACCTGGTAGGCACTATCCTAAATGCTTTGAATCTTCTGAATATCGTTGGGAAACGGATATAATCATTATCTCCATTTTACAGATGAGGAATAGTGAGCTTACAACCTTGCATAGCTAGGAGGGAAAATATCAGGATTTCAACCCAGGTAGGTTGACTCCAGAGTCTGGCTTCTTAATCACTATGCTAGACTGCACTCAACATCTATGATCAAGGCATAACAAAAAACTAGCATCAACATAGACTATTTGAAATTGAATTATGCAAGTAAGAAAATAATGAAAACTATAACACTTTACATGTTGGATGCAGACGCTTAGTGAATATCAGTGGAATGAATGATTTTTTAAAAATCTGCTAGCATTTCCTCTTTTCCACAGACATTGGCAGCTGGTAATAAAATATGTAGAAAAAAGAAATTTTGGAAGCCTTGTTTGTGTTTCTAGTAGTTATCCAAGGCATCAAAGAGGAAAAAAAACAAACTACATGGCTAAAAAATGTCAGAAATAGCCAATCTGCTCAATACACTAAAGAAAGTCCACTTTATTGAAAGGGAAACAAAGAAATATTTATCACTTCTTATAGTCCTTAGATACCTTTGCTCATAAACAAGGCCCATATGGGTTTCTCTTTTTTTTTTCTGTTCCTTCCCCCTTTGCTTTCCAGGAGCTACCTAAACAGATTGCATTAACGACGTAAAATAGCTTCAAATAACCAAGAATCCTACAGTGGGCACCTTCAATAATGAAAACTAATGAAGGAGAGAGTCTGTCTCATCCCCTGAGCTTGTCAAAGGCACTTGCATGCCAACCTCACCCTTTGACATAGATGTCACTCATGTCCTCTCCTGTGATGCTTTTCTCATCCAAGATAACGTCCTTGGTGTTCCAGATGATCACGCGCAGGTAGTATCTGAAAAGAGCACATTTTGAAGATACTTTTTCTTCTAGTCCTGGACTAAGTCCTCAGCCCAGTGTATGTCATAGGGCTTCATGATTACTTACTTCTTGGCTTTCCGGGGTGTGATGTTGAAAGGAGGGCCTGGTGGCCCCAAACTCTTGGGGAAAACATCCACCCACATCTGAAGTTTTCCCTAAATCATCAAAAAAAAAAGAAAAGAGGACTGAAGTTATATTATGGCTGGTAGAAACAACAATTTTCTTTCATATTTCTTATGTAAAACTATTTCTTTGGACCTGACAATTTATTAGTCCATATGGAAGGCAATAAGTGGAGTAGAACATACCAAGATTAATCTTTTATCTACAATGTCATTTAGGCCACCCACATCCAATTCTCACCCTGGGGTCTCTAATGGCTGCAAATGCCCACCTTAGTCTTCCCTGCTTAATAAGACGAGGGGCTTCCCATCACTAACCCAACCCCCAGTACACACACACACACCCTCTTATAATGACTTAAAATTGGGTTCTTCACCCTCGAACAGTTCTCCTGCTGTCACTCTATTCATCATCACGTTGCCCACTTCATATCAGTCCCAGTTTTGTGATCCCCAAGGGTTTCTCCAATTACCTCAACATACAAAATCAAAGTAATGAAAATGGTGTTTAACTTTGTAAAGAAAAACTTACAACACGGCACTTTCAAAGGAGGGACTCAAACAACATCAAGAATGTTACTGTTCCTAAAGGCGAGGGTTCCCTGCCATGGGTTCACTAGTGCCCACCGCCTAGTAAGAAGCTTGCAGACAGGGGAGGGCAAAAGTTGGGCAACACTTTTGCCGCCATCTTGGTGAGGACAACTCAGCTCTCTGACTGCCAGACTGGGCCCATCCATCTGACTGAAATGTTCTTCCAGACAGGCTAGGAATGCCATTAAAAAACTATATCAACCATACAAACCAATTTATAGTCTCCAAACTTTTTTTGGATGTCTTATAGACTCTGTCTTCAGAGAAAAACAGATTGGTCTTCAAGAAAGTTGCCAAGGAAACCACTAGATTGGCTTCCTAATGCATTGTGATCAAATGAATTAACTGGAGCTCTTGAAAAGAGATATATTGTACTATGATCCTGACTCTTTTCCAACTAATCTCTAGGGCTCAGGGCTCTACAATACATCAAGCACACTGCGGAACGATAGGCTTCCAGGTGTCTCCTAAAACCTAGCCACAGTCTGCGTTTAATACTGTAGGCAGAAGTGACGGGGCCCTGGGGATTCCCAGGGAGAAATCTTCCTCACTTTGTCAGTTGTTGAGACTCTGTTTGCAGTTGAGGGGTAAGAGGAAAGAGGAGGTAAAATAGGCTCTTTGGTGGAAGGAAGGAGAATACAGAAAGGAAGGAATAGAAATGTGGAACAGAATAAAGGCAAGAAGCAAGTGAAAAAATAATCTAGAAAGCCCAGGCCACTGTGGCTGCTCTTGAGAGATTACTTTGTCCATTGTGTTCTTGTCAGTATCAACAATATTTGCATTAGTTAATATTCCTTAGAGTGTGATCAGAATCCCTCCAGGTACTTGTTAAAATTCAGATTCCTGGCCCCACCCTGGACCTAGTGGATCCAAATCTCTGCAGACACATCCCAGAAATCTTCATTATAACAATATTCCACATAGACTATCTTGTCACTGGCCATGTCTCATTTTTCTTCTTTGGAAACTGCTTCCCATCTTCTGGGAACAGACCCTCCCCACCATTATCCATATGGTCCCCACTTCCCTGATGCTTTGGTCTCAGATGGCACCTCCCCCCGATGCCAGGCCAAGCTCACTCACTTTCCCAGACCCTCCTGTCCTGGCTATAGCTGAGTGGCTCCATGGTAGGCAATTGGGCCAAGTTGGGGCAACCAATCCATAGACATTTGGAAGTAGATGGGTTATATTATAACACAGAACACTCAGGAACTGTACATAATATTTGGACTCATAGGAAGATGATCCTAGCAAGAGGGCAGATTAAATAGACTCAGAGAGGAAAGAGATAAGAGACGGGGAAAGACGCTGGTTCAGGTTTGTTCTGAGTTACAGCCAACCTGTAACAGGGCTTAGTAAGTTATCTGAAAATTCTTACAATGAATTCCCCTTTGGGATGAAGCTAATCTGAGTTTCATTTCTATTTCTTGTGTATCAGAAAGTATTCAGACACGACAAGAGAAGCAAATCTTGTTGGCCATTGCCATTGCATTTGGGGCGTGGATGGTGGGTCTTCAAAGGAGGGAAGCCCCTTTACCTGGGAAATGTTGGGCTGGAAGGTGCTGTGCAAAGTCCTCGTTTCCACGTGCTCAGGGACCAGCCCCTGAGTCCTGAGGATGTAAAGGGCGAGCCGCTCTTCAGGGGCCCCGAGGTGCTGGTGCAAGATTTTGTTGGCTTCTGGAATGGAAAGTGACAGTGAAGCAGGATGGGCATTTGGGAAAAGTTCAGCCAAACTGCCTGGAGGTATTTGAAGCCCCCTATCCCAGACTTTGCCAAAATGGACGGGCAGTGCCAATGTGCAAACTTTGACCGGTGAAGGAATAGTTGATAGAAGTAGCTCCTGACCAGGGGCCCTGCCCCACCTGGGCTCACATCCAATGTGTGGACTGCCAATAGCTAAGGGACCAGAACACACTGAAACGTGTAAGTGGGCACCTTCTGGATTGACTTCAGTGGCACAAGCTCCTGGCTAGCTCTGCTTCCCAGCCTCTCTTGTGGCTAGATGAGGCCACAGGCTCAGCTAGAGCATAATATGGGTGGAAGTGACACATGTATCATCTCTAGACCTGGCTCATAAGTCCCTCCTGGGAGGATCCTCCATACGCCTTTCTCTCCTGGATGCAGAAAAGAACGCAACCTTAGATGCCTGCACTGAAGAATGGCAGAGCTAGAAGATGGGAGGGCCCTGCACTCGGAAGGCGGGCCACCCACCTATAAGAACACCTATTTTGAATCAATGAGAAATAAAATGCTTTTGTAATAAACTACTAGAATTTGGATGTTCAATTGTTACAGCAGCTAGCATCACTATGGCATTCTAAAAACACGGCCCCCAAATTCTCTGACACTTCTCCCATCAATAGGTGGGGTCTGTGGCATTTCCCTTTAAATCTGGAGACATATTCAAACACTAAAATCTGGAGAAAGGAAGCCGTGTGACTTCCCAGGCTAGACAGAAAAGGCCATGCAGCTCCTGCCTGGTTCTCTTGGGACACTCGGTCTGGGAAGCCACCCACCAGGTAAGGAGCCCAAATGTCCAGAGAGCGCTCTGCTGGAGAGGCCCATGGATATGCTCTTGTTGTCTGCTGAGCCGCCTGGGCTGTCCCCCCTCAGCAGAGCCTTCAGATGTCAGCACCCCCAGCTGCCATCTTACTGCAATCGCGTTAGCGACTTCAAGCGTGAACTGCTGAGCCCCTTCCTGACCCACAAAATTGTGAGCAAAACAAAATGGTTATTTTCAGTTGCTAAGTTTTGGGGTGATTTGTTATGTGACAAAAATAATCAGAAAAATTCCCATGACTTATACAATTTTGGGGGGCTAGCTACTTGATTATTTGGGGGTACCCTAAACCACTAGACCATGTTGCTTCCAGTTTATTTGCAATCATTTTGCAGGTCCACACATTAGCAGCATCAGCATTTCTTCATCTAATCATCCCTGATATTGACTAAGACTAAGTCCCCTTTAACATGGAAAGACAGAACATAGTTAATTACAAGGTCAAGGACCAAGTTGAGGATCAGGAAGCACCTTCCCTCCTGTGTGTCTTTGCTCAGCTTTCCCTGGGTATCCCACAGGGAGTCCAGCACCCTTGAAGGCCATCCCCACTACCACCCACTGGGTATCCCTGCCCCTGCAAAGCATGGCAGCACACCATAGCGCTTATGCTCCATGAAGCCTATTTCTGTTGCTGTCGTAGTGTGGCTAGCTGTTCATGTGTCAGTACGGGTCGTATTACAAATTACTGCTTGAGAAAGAATGAAGCCCCAAGCCTGAATGTGAACCCGATGGGAACTTAGTGGGCTGTTCAAATCCATATCCAGTGTCCCTCAGGCTTCTCGGAGAAGGGAATGATGGAATAAACTTGAAAGAGAAATTCTTGCCCCACTGTCTGAGCATTTTTGAGCTAATTGTGTATTACATGGAAATTAGTGAATTGTTAGAACTTTGTGTTCAAAGTTCAAGTGGCTAGGACTTAAAAAGGGCGAGTGACAAAAAGACAGGCAAGAGAATGTGTCCACTTTGACACTTGACAAGCCGGCAAAACTCTACTATAACGTGGCTGTTGTTACATAATGTCATTTGTGCAGAGTCTCATATGGTATAATGAGGGTCCTGGCTCTGTCTACCCCACTCCCCCAAACCCAGCAACATAAGTGGGTTATTACACTTTGTACCAGTCTGCAATTCACAGCAATGTGCTCACCAAATTCATCCAAACTGTAGTCTCGTTCTCCATATCTGATTCTATTTCCATCTTCGGAGAGGATGGGCTGTGGGAAGCCTTTGAATCTGGCTACATTTTGAAGCAACTGTGTTGGTCTCAACTGATCTCGCCAAGTATTGACTCCAGAACTGTGAATAAAATCACACACAGGTGCTGGAGTTACTGCAGGGCCCACAGGTTCTTCTTGGTTTCACACACACATACACATATACTTCTAGATGCTTCCGTGTAATAGGAGAAGGGAATGTGTTCTCCACTTTGGATTTTGCCTAGAAATCTATTTCTGAGGACTAAAATCCACGTTATTTTGGCCTTAGCCAATCTGTTATTTTTATTTATTTAGCCTTTGGTTTCCTCCGTAAAAATGAGGAGTTTAACTGAGATCCTTGTAATCATAATAGGAAAACTCATAAACCAGAAATTGCAAGTTACGTCTCATTAGATATTGTGGAAAGACGCAGTGTAGCAGGCAGAGGAAGAGGGATGTCACAAAATCCATCAATTGGGGGGAGGGGGAAGGAATCCCTGTTTCCCACGGGCAGGGAATTCCCGCCATCAAACCTTGCTGGCCCTCAGTCCTTGACATCCAGGAGAGGCTCAAAGAGGGGGCATAAGGGGACTGGTTCTCCGAGCTGTGACATATGCCACTTCCAAGGTGTGGCACTGCTCCAGCGGGCCCCATTTTACACAGAATGTGATGTGAATGTGGGCAACGCATAGTGGTCCTGATTCTCCCTATGACAATCCTATCGTTAAAAATGGTACTTAGCCCATTGAAAGGAGCAGTGGAAGAAAGACACCGAGGTAGAGCGCCAAAGCTGCCCCAGGTGTGACTGTCGGATGGAGCCAATGGCCTCCCTGATGGCCAGAGCAACTTACACGCAGTACTGCTCAGGGATGCCGCAGTGCGCCCCAAACCGGGAAAGGAATCGGTTCTCCAGGTCGATAATTGTTTCTCCCACTTTTTCGTCACGGGTGAAGGTGTCGTAATCATAGACAGAGATTTTCAGGTCTTTATCTTGAGGTAAGTAGCAGTTCAGTTCGTACATTCTAAATAAACAAATGCAAGGTTAGAAGCTCCATGAGCCGTCCCGGTATCTCACAAAAGCTGGGGCTCCGTACAAGCATTCCCAGGCACGGCCGTGGCTGTTGGAGGAGAACATCTGACGGGATAACCGGGTCAGTGGTGGTGTATGGAGACTCGATAAATAGCACATACCAGTAAGAAGAACAGTAAGAGAATATATGCTTGCTCAGCAGGAGATTACGGGCTTTAAAAACCTAGCTTCTAATCCCACCTCTGCTGCTTGCTAGCTGTGGGACTCGAGGCCAGTTACTTAACTTCTCTGTGCTCAGTTTTCTCGTCTGTAAAATGGTGATTATAATACCTGCCATCCAGTGTTGTTATAAGGTTTGAGTGAAGAAATGTTTAGAAAGCATTTGGCATGAGTGCGTTTCTCAAACCACAGTATAATAACAGTAATGCATTATTTTAATAACATCATTAACTTTATGATCATCGCGTGACTATTTACCTGGTCTCCTGAGCATCTATCTCCACCCGGCTGGGAGATTAGCAAAGCACAATCACCCTGGTTTACAGTCCCCTATCTGTGCCCCTACTATGTTCCCTCCCCTGTCCCAACAGGGACCACTATGCCATAGAACACCTTTGACTCACCGCGCAGGAGCACAGGGCAGGGGTGTGAGTGGAATTCACCATACGGTGTGATGTGCAGGGTGCCCAGAAGATTCCTCCCTCCTCCCAGACCCTTGCCATTGGCTTTGGTTCTTTAAGACTTTTCTATGGAGACAGCATTAAAATGCAAACCGTTCTGAGATAAAGATAAATAATCAAACAGTAGTCTTTGTGGTAGGTGAGGACTGTGATCCAGAGGGTGCTAAGTGCATGGCATAAGCTCCAGATGGGTGCTGGAGTCTGTATCTGCACCATCCACAGAGGTACTACTCCCAGAGAAGGTACTCAGTAAAGTTTGTTGATGGAAAAATTGCAAGAAGTCTCCTCCCTCCTCCCTGCACTCTGGTGTGTGGACTGGTTCCTGCCCGAAGAGCCAGGAATGTTGACCCACTTGAACAGAAGGGTGTGTGTCCATGGGGCTCTGGAGAAGAGCTCCCAAGCTATCTAGAGCAACTTCTCTAGACGGCGGCAGAGGCCTGCAGGAGGCAGGTAGCCACATGGGAAAAGGTGCTTGTATCATGAGCACACAGGAAGCACCGTAACCACACATGCCCCAGGATGTCACATTTCCAATACCAGATTCCAAGGGACAGGTAATATGTGTCCTCTGAGAAAAAGAATTCTTTGATCAAATAACATTGAGAATCACTTCTTTTGGAGTTCCTATAGACAAATTAAAAGCTCTGAGAAGTCCTGCAATTATAATCTTTTTTAACCCAAGTGTCTTGGTTTGACTAAGGAATACTGTTTTTTTTTTTCTTGGAACATCAAATTAATATCTTATAGAAGACACTGATTTCCTTTTTTTTTTTTTCTTTTGAATGTGACCTGGAGAATGCCATGATGCGACAGGAATGTGCTGAGTGATGGCCAAGCACATAGGAAAGGTTGCCTTTTCCTGAATTCCTGTCCCAGAGTCCCCAGGAATCTCTGCTAAGAAAGCCACCCCCTAAGACAGAGGCCGTGGCCCTGAGCTGGCTGAGGGGAAGTCTCCACACCCGCCAGGCGGCCATTGGCTGAGCAGCGCCTGACAGCATCACTTCCTTCCAGGGTGGCTCCAAGCAAGACATTTCCTGCCACTTAATTAAGCTTGAGCTTGGCTCCTCTGAGACGAGCAATTCAGACAGGGCCGCCTTTCTGCCTTCAAAGCTGGCTCTCCCTGCCTCCCCGTCTCCCTTACGGCAGCCCTCCTTCCTGCCCTGCGTGCCTTTTCCTGTCTAGACCCCAGGGCTGGATCAGTGGAAGAAAAGGAAAATGATCACATTGCTGTGCCAGAGGATTACTTCCACTCCCCGGCCTCGGCACGCGGCTGGGGGCGCACAGCACAGGGGGGAGCGAGCGCACGCGGGTGTGCATGCGTGCGCTCCCAGGGCTGAGTGTGCGGTCTTGTGTGCATGTGTTTGTTACCAGGTGTGTGCGGACTTGAGAGACTGTGAGTGATGAACGTGCGTGCGTGTGAGACACACGAGAGAGCGAATGCAGTGGGTAAGGGCACAACCCAACAAACGTGAGTAGACAGGAAGTGCACGGGCAAGATAACAAAGCCAGAAATAAAAACACAGGCCACACAGCAGACAACAGCACAATATTCTCAGCAAGGTTCTGGGGAAATTACACCATTTTCACAAACGTCGTGAACAAAGAACATTTCTCTACAGGTGACGGCTTTGCCACCAATACGAAACATCACCAAGGGGGTTGGAAAAGCATGGGGCTTGGAATCAGGAATTCCTACCTAAATCCTGGCTCTGTCACTTAGCACCTCTGTCCGCAGAGCTCTGGGAGCCCTGTTTCCCTTCCCTGTTGAGTTGGGCTGCCGATCTCTGCCCTGCCCTGACGTGGAGATGAAAGTCAGGCCATGGCAGCAGCAGAGAGTGCAGCATTGAGCCACACAGACTGGGGCCAGGTGGCCTGGGTTTGGGTCCTCACCTTTAGCACAGGGGTACATCAGGCACTGATTCTTTCTGTGCCTCAGTTTCCTCTGTTGTAAAGTAGGGATAAAAATAGAGATTTTTGAGATGTTTTGCATAAACAGCTCAGCTCAATGCCTGCACACAGTAAGTGCTCAGCAAACATTAGCTATTATTAAATGTGGAAACTGTTTATTGCTGGAAAATGCCGGTCCTGTTTAGAGATCATGTGGATTTGGTCACTTGAGATGGTTCTGATGAGATAAATATCACAGTCCAAGTCCCGAGTCATAACGACGAAGAAAATGATGCCATCTGAAGGATCTCTGGCAACAGAAGACAGGTGGAGTGGGACATTTTGGTCCTATCACTTTCTGCCGCCTCCTTCATTTTGGTAATGGCGTCAATGGTGCATTCACCGGGTCAAAATGGTGGAATTAAACATCCCAGAAAACAGACCCCAAACTGGATCAGGACGTGGGAGCAGCATGTCACTGCAGGGAAGTCACTCCCCTGGTCCTTGTTGTGTAGAACCCACAGCTTATCAGACTCCTATGCCGGTACTAACGCTGTCCGTCTACCTGCCAAAGTCACAGAGCAAATCTCTCCTCAGAGAAGCCCTTCTCGTCGCTTACTTTTATCACGGCATTTTTCACTTCCACGAAATCCTTTTATTTGTGCATTTACCTGCTTATCACCTGCTCCTCTGACTAGCATGTTTGTTTAGATCATGACCATGGTGTCAGAGCCTAGACCAGGGATGGGCACACATGACATCCTTCGTGCATGTTCCATGAGGAGATGGATGACAAAAGAACATTTACAAATGTACATCACCTGCCAAAGACTGGGTTGAGAGTGTTGGGAATGTAGTGGTCTCGGTCTTCAATGACTTTCTTGCCCAGTGTTATCTTTATGTAAGGGTCACACTGCGAGGACGAAACAGACAGGTGTTACATCGCCGCGGGGTGCAAGTAGAAGTCAAGTTCTGGGACAGACTCCACTTCCCTCCACACCTGCTCCCAGCTGATGACAAGGCAGCCACTGTGGCACCCGTGAGCCTAGGACGAGGCCAGAGCAACACTCCCCTTTCGGTGGCACGAAGCCAGTAGTGTGGGTGCAGGGGAGCCGGGCTCTGCTCACGCCTGCTGGTGTGACTGGAGTGAATCTTGTCCCAGCTCACACCTGTAAGATGAGAAGGATGAACCAGAGGACTTTAAGCCCCTACAAGCTCTTAGATAAATCCCCATCAGGACAATCCTCCCGAATACATTGTTTGGATAGATATCTTTCCCCCAGTGAGATAACAGACGCCCAGAAAGAAAGAACATGACAATTACTGAGGCTGATGACTATAATTATCTTGCTACAGGAGAAGGCCCCACACCCAAACTCTTACCAGGCCATTGTTGTCCTGGGGCTGGAGCTCTAAGCCTTGAACAATGTAAATCCTAACCGTGCATTCCTGTGGGACGCTGTCAGGTAATTCCCGAAACTGCCTGGGAGGGGCTGGCACGCTGGGGTCATCCGACAGGGGGTAGATGCGGAAGGAGCCCTAAGAGAGAGACACAGGTGGATTTACAGGGCCTGGGTGCCCCGGGCAGGGGGCTTCTGGGCAGTGCCCTCCTCCATCAGGGGGGTGGAACTGGGTGATGGAGCCGCTGCCCTTTGTGGAGGAGACAACGTATGCCACACACACTTTGTGTATTTGCAGTAGGGAAAGTGGAGTGATTATAAGGTAATTATTTGAGAGCCCACAGGGGAGAAGAGAGAGCCAGGCAGAAGCAAGGGCGCCAGACCAGAGCCCGGGAGAGGGGCGGGGGTGCTGCGGGCCGTGCTCTGGAGAGGTGGTGGTAAGGAGGGAGATGCCGCACACTTCGCAGAGAGGAATAACAGTAAATATTCTTCAACCCAATGAGGCAGCAAGGCTGAGTTCCCTTTTCCTGCATCAGCCCTGCGCACACCTCCCCCTCCCACGCAAACTCCTGTTCATCTTCAGGTCTCAGCTGAAAGGGGCCAATTCTTTCAGGAAACCTCCCCGACTGCCCCTGGGTGGGGTGTGTCCCCTGAGTGTCTCTGTCCCTGCACTCGGCCCCGACCTCCAGGGTGAAATGGGCTATTTATTGCCTATGTCCTTTACTGGACTGTGAGCTTCCTGAGGGAGGCATTCGGTCTCGTTCGTCCCTCTATCTCCAGGGCCCAGTCCAGGGCTGGGCCTCTAGCAGGGGCACAGGAAATGTGTTTTGAGGAATCAGCCAGCAGGCCCTGGAGAGGCCATCTATTTTGTCTTGAAACCAGCTTAGGTACAGAAAGCACTGAAGCTGGTTATTCAGAACGCGTGAATCTTAGCTCCAGCTGTCTTCATTCATTAGCAGCGTGAAACAAGCACCTACTATGTGCCAGGTGTTGGGACCCCAAAACTGAGCTTAAGGAAACCAGTGTGGCACGGGGATGTCCACTAGGGCTGACTCTCCTGCCGACTTTGATTACTCGGTGGGACATGAGAAGCCCTGGAGACCACCAGGAAGGCACCATCATCTGGTCCATTAACAATGTCTGCTATTGGCAAAGGATTAAGAAGTGGCAGCACAGCTGTCCTGGCTTTGCCAAGTGCGGTTGCAGGGAGAGGCGATCACAACAGCAGACACTGACAATGAGAGAGGAGCTTCCCTGAACACAGACCTGTGGGAGCCCAGAGTGGAAGTGAGTCACACTGCCCGAGGCAATCAGGGAACACTTGACAAAGAATGTGACATTTGAGCTGACATTTGGCGCTTAAAGGAATGAGTAGGGCTTCGTCAGACCACAAAGAGGGAAGGGAGTGCTTCCAGGGAGGGAAGAAGAGTCTGTCCCAGGGCTCCAAGCAGTGAGAGGACAAGGTGTGTTCCGGGCTGGGGACAGGCTCTCCCCAGCTGGAGGGTGGGGTGCATGAGGGAGGGGGACGAGGGGACACGTAGCTTGTGAAAGGCAGGCTCTGCCTTAGGAAGGAGTTGAGACTTGATCCTGTGGAAACCCAAACAATGTCTTTAAGCCATCAAAAAATAGGATCAGATTTGGTTTCGTGGAGGCTGGACTGCAGTGGAACAAGAAAGGTGGCAAGGATGGCCAATTGGGAAGTTGTCGCAATGATTCTGCCATGGGATGGGGAGGAGGAGCTAGATCTTGGACAGAGTGAATCTACAGGACTCAGGACTGGTGGGCAGGAGCCGGGAGGAAGGAAGAGAGACTGAAAATGGCCTTGAGTGTCCTGGCTCCCCTATCGCCCTTGTTGGTGGCACCTTCCAGCACCCTTCAGAGGCTGGAGGACATGTCCCTGCCCCAGAAGTTGGTTGTCCTTTATCTCAGGTCTATAAAGAAATTAAAGGTAGATTTTAAACAGGGCAACACAAACATTTTCCTCACCTTAAACTCTCCTGCCACAGAAGGATCTTCATTCTCGTCTGATTTGCCTCGGAACAACTTGAAAGTATCTGAGAAGTCCGTCAGGCCCTCAAATTCTGTTACATCCTCTAGTTCACAATCATATATCTGAAAACCATCAACAGATTCTTAATTTTTTATTAAAATGCAGATAGAGCTTAGAATCCAAAGGACCCACAATGCCAAGGGGCGTGAGGATGCGGACGGAGCAGCTGGAACTCCAACTGCTGGCGAGAGCGAGAACGACACAACCACTTTGGAAAACGCCTGGCGGTTTCTTGGGGAGTTAGAGAGTCACCTATCCGGTGATCCAGAAATCGCCTAGGTATTTACCGAAGAGAAATGAAAACATGTCCACATGGTGCAAGGATATTCACAGCAGCTTCAGGGTCAGGAGAAGGAGTGCACAAACTCTGGTACATCCACACGAGGAATCCTACTCAGCAGTAAGAAAAGACAAACTACAGATGCGCATAACCACGTGGTGAATCTCAAAGCTGCAACGTGGGGCCAGAGTCCAGACACACGGAATATATCCCAGACTAGTCCGCTTATGTGAAGCTTAAAAACAGACAAAATCAATCTATGGTGACAGAAGTCAGAGCAGCTGCTCCTGGGAGCGATCAGGATTGTGGGGAATTGATGGGAAAGAGACACAGGGAAGCTTTCTCTGGTGAGGGGGATATTCTTGGTCTTGTTTTCGGTGGTGGTGCACACAGGTGCAGACAACAGTCGAAACTCACTGAACGGATCACTTTATTGTATGTAAATTATTCCTCAGTGAGAAGGCTAGAAGAAGGGGAGGGGAGGAAGGATGAGGAGGAGGGAAGGAGAGAAGGAAGGAAGGAAAGAAGGAAGGAAGGCAGGAAGGAGAGGAGGAGGTAAGGAGGGAAAGAAGGCGGGAGGGAGGGAGGGAGGGAGAATGGAGTGTGAAACTGATCCCCCAGCCCAGTTTGATCATATTGCTAAATTAGTGGTTCTTTACATGCTAGTGTTTCTCAAGCTGCACCGAGAGGTTATGACAATCACATGAAGGGATGTGGCTTTTTCCACTTTCATGGGGAAAATCATTTTAGTGACTAGTTATTTCTCAACTTAAAGTTTGTTCCTCATATACATTGTTCTGAAAACTTTAGCGTTTGCTTCTACGTGAGTACATCACAGGCTGAAAAATTGAATGAAGAATTGGAAAACTCGAAACATTCACAGCAATATCAAAGACGGCCAGCCCTGCCTAGCTCAATACCTGGCTTCCTCCTGGACACACGTTCCCACGGTTGTGACTTTATGCTGTACACATGTGACAGAATCAACTTTTCAGCTAGTGAAACCAATCCCTGTTCAGAGGACACAGTGAAGCATGTTGACATCCTGTGTTGTTCTGCAAAGAGCACTATGCCTTCTGGGTTTCCCTGAGTCAAACAGGATCATTGTGGGACTAATTAGTGTGGTGCCAACCCATTCCCAACCCTCTGCCAGATGCCTCCAAGCCCCAGAGTGGCAGTCACGTAACCATGACTCAATAGCTGTCCTCTAGTCCCTGGAATCTTGACAAAGCCAAACCGTGCAAAAGGGCTCTCCGGGAGGTTGGAGGTTCTCTTGGCCCTTCCCATTAGCACCCACCAAGGGACCTCTCAGTGGCCATCTTAGCTCTGCATGCGGCCAGTTTTAATGGATGTTCATTCCCCGCCCACAGCAACATACGTCCACGTACCTTGAGCTTGGAATAGCCTTTCTGAATATATTGTCCACATTTCTCATGTTCCCCTAAGGAAGCATAAAATTTACTCCACCAGTCCACGACCTCTTCTTCCTAAAGACATGTCAAAATGGAAAAATCTTTAGTGATGACCTGGATTTCCAATCTGTGCGGGAAAACTCATGTGTAATAGGTAAGAAGAAATAGGCACTTCTGGAACTGTTGTAGGTGAAATGACACTTTTGTTTACATGCATGGTGGACAAAGCAGTCACAATTCTGCTCAGAAGCTGGGGGTGAAATGACCATTCTTGGCCGAAGACACGTTTGGCTTTAATATCCATAGCTATGCTAGACAAATTTCTTATATCCTATAGACACAATTAAGTTTTTCTGTTTTTATCCTGTTGACTTGATATATACATATAAATTTAAAGAATATATGTTCAATATATGTTTTCTACTATCTAATTTTCTTCACCCTTTTAGCCAGTAATGCATTGTAACACAACACTCACTAAGCTAAGAGTTGGAAAAACTGGTTCTAATTCTAGTTCCCTCCTCTATGTTATAAGCCTACACTTATGTTACAAACCTTAGCAGCTTAGGCAAATTGTTTACCATCTCTGAGCATCAATTTCTTCCTCCATGAAATGAAATAATAACACTACCTGCCTCCATCTACCTAAGAGGGTTGTTCTGGAAATCCAATAAGTTCATTAGGTGAAAGAGCTTTGAAAACTACAAAATGTGAAATGGCAGTTGGGAGGCATTATGGCTCATTTAGACCAGTGGCTGCCCTTGGGGGTTCTGATTCAGTCAGTCCAGGGTGAGACCTGGGTGTCCAATATGCTGTCATAAGTTCAGGTGACTCTGACGTATAGCCAGTGTTGAGGACCTCTGGTTTTGGTGGATGGTTCTTGGATGGGCAGAAGGCACAGCATATCAGAGTCACTTGAGGAACATTTTCGAACTGCAGAAGGCCTCCTACTCAGACTTATAACAAGAATAGACTCTCATCAGCCCCAACCATTGCTTCTTTTCCTCTCCCTTGGAAGTAGTGATATCGCCAAAAACACAGAATGTCACCTGTAGTATAGCTTCCTATTCAGTCTTTGGGGAAAGGAAGAACAGACAAGAAAGGCTATTTCTTGTTTGTGTTATATATACATGCATTTGCGTGTGTGTTACACAGAGCTACACAGATTTACTTCCCCTTTATGGGTCAGTAATCCACCCCTGGATTTAGAAAAATTTTATTTACATATCAATCATAGGCATAAAGTACATAAATCTTCTTCTTTTTTTTTTTTTAAGACAGGGTCTTGCTCTGTCACCCAGGCTGGAGTGCAGTGGTCTGAGTATAGCTCACTGTAACCTCAAATTCCTGGGCTCAAGCAATCCTCCCACCTCAGTCTCCTGAGTAGCTTGTACGATAGGCATATGCCACCACATCTGGCTAACTTCTTTTTTATTTTTTGGAGAGACAGAGTCTCACTGTGTTGCCCAGGCTGGTCTTGAACTCCTGGCCCCAAGTGATCCTCCCTCCTCAGCCTCCCAAAGTGCTCAGATTACTAGCTTGAGCCACTGTGAGAGGCTTATGCATCTTAAATGTAGCAAAATGAGTACAACGGTTACCTTTTCTGTCAGCTGCTCACCCACGTGTAGGGTCAGGAGAGGGCAAACCACATAACAGGTCACACGGGTATGGAGACCCCATGAACATTAGGTTTAAAGAGAAAGAGAGAAGGAGAAATTATTTCTCATACATGCTTTATATTATCGACATTTCGATGGATTATTTAAATTATTCTAGTCAAAATGACCTCATAACTGAACACACTTTATTGGTTTCTGCTCTGCAAATATGCAAAAGGATTACACACAGTATTGAAATGAAAGGCTTGGAGGTGGCCACCCCATCTCACGTTTCCAACAGAATCAGACATGTCCCAGTCTGCTCACACAGGGGTCGCATGGAGGGAGGTGGGGGCTGCCCGTTTCCCTGCCCCAGACCTTTCATTCCATTCATCTCCTAAAGTATTTCCCCAACTTGGCCCAATTCTCCTCCCTTCAAAAACTGCTCTGTCACCAGATGTGTCTGGCTGCAACCTCATCATGCAGGTCCCTGTGCCTATGTCACAGCACCAAATAAGTGCTCATTCATCAAAATTACTCTAATATGAGGATGTCGAGTTTTTCACTTCCATTTGAATTTTTGCACGGAAAATCCACTCTGACCTCGGGGCACAACCAGGAGCTGAGAAAATGAAGAGCTGGGACGGGGATCTCGAGTGAGGTCCTGGTGCCTGCTGGGACGTCAGCCAAGCTTATCCTCAGCGGCAGCTTAACAAAAGGCTGCCTAGATCCCCTTTCTGAAATCCTAACTTCAAGTTCATTTCTAATGGGCACTTCTCACAGCTGCTACGTATTTTCCAAATTTGATTTTCATTCAGCACAACAGAATTGCCAAGAGAGGCAGAGAGACAGACAGGTACATCAATTTTTTCTATTAGACACATATCAAAGTGATTAAGGGTTAAATTATCACAGCCAAATTGAGATTTTGGAGAGAGGGATTTTATTCTAAAAGTACTCTAACATTTCTCGATGGTTCCTGAGTTCGGGTTTTTAGAGTCTGTTTATTCACATTTATTTGCAGCTATTCAAAATTGCTTTGAAAAAGAGTTCATGATTTAGAAAGCATTATTTAAGACAAGTTGCTGATTGTGAAATTTAGGATTAGTATGAGAGGATTTATTCGTGCCTACTCGCTCATTAGCTCATGTGGAGAAGTAACGGAAGCCACCAACGTGACTTGCTTTATTACATCTAATAATGAACTTGCAGTGGGAATCAAATCATTCAATGGCACAGAAGATTCTTCCCTTAGGCTCAAAACAATCATATGTGTTTAAAGATCACCTTTCACTCCAAAATCTACTCATAGAAAGAATCTGAAAGAAGAATTCAAGTCTTTAGACTGAGGTCCCACAGTCCCAGCCAGCTTCATGCACTTTCTTATCATACATACATGCACTGTCGTTGGAGAAGCCATTTTGCTGAGTGCTGTTGACATACTGCTTAAGCACTGGAATTGGAAGGTAATTGTTGAGACGGCCGGATAGGAATGTCTGTGTTATCTGGCTAGCACTTGACCAATTTGCCCCAAATACTTATTTCTTACTTTTTTTGTGGTAGTGCTCAGCCCATTTGTTAAGAACACCCATGGACATCTCAGGGTAATGCCATGAGTTTCTGGAGCATGAGGATGTCGCCCAAAGCCACAGTCTCCAGCCCCCAGCAACAGCAAAGTTAGCTTTGACACATTCCCCCGTTTACCTAGATATAAGGCCTGCATCGGGTTAGTGGTAATACATGTCCATTACATGTACGCTACACATACATATAATACAGGACATCAGCAAGCTTGTCATTGGTTCTTCTGAAGTTCAATTTTGCTCATCTGACTTTGCATAGATGTGCAGTGTCTACCCTGATGAACAGGCAGACTCAGGTTTTTTGAGATTTCAATCAGCCTTTCTTATCAACAGTACACCTCGACTAGGTGTTAGGAGAGTAAGCTGATTAAAGTCATTTACAGTACAGTGGGGATGACTGATACTACCCCCTCCAATTCTGCTATGTTGCAACGTTTAATTCTACAATATAAACTGAACTTTTATAATATGTTGCCACTGTAGCCTAGTCATCTCTGGGTTTTGTTTTGTTTTGACACAGGGTCTTGCTCTGTTGCCCAGGCTGGAGTACATTGGTGCAATCATAGCTCACTGCAACCTCAAACTCCTGGGCTCAAGCAATTCCCCTGCCTCAGCCTCCTGAGTGGCTGGGACTACAGGGGACTATTCTTCTCTTGCTCCCCGACTGTATTTAGGGCTACTGAGTACACAGGAGGCATGTAGTAAGAATTGACTCACAATGGGAGATGGTAAAGCTGGAGGCAGATTATAGAGCAAGATCTTAAACTATCCTTTTTCCAGAGCAGGTGTAAAAATCTACAGAAGGGTCTTACGTATATTAACTTCCCCCAAGGCTACTACTGTCTTATTGGGAATATTTGGGGTGGTTTACAAAGGGATAACAGTAGTTTTGCCCCATGAGATGGGAAATTTGATATTGTCATTTGTGATTGTATAGGATTCCCAGAGAGTAGACTCAAGCACACTATTGCATGGTGCTGGCTGTGGAGACCACATTTTACTCCGTCCAATTGTTAGTGAGTTTAATGCGGTGGGAAGGAAGTAGACTTTTTTTAAGGCACTGTTTATGGACATAACACATTAAAGTGCAATCATGTGCATTTTTTGGCCAGTTTGCACATTAAAACATGCTGTGAAAGTTCATTGTAAATGCCAAAAGAAACAGGGAGATATTTGGTGTTTTCTTTTTTCTGGGCTGAGACTTTTTTTCCCCTTTCCTTCTTGTAGAAGTGTTGGAATGGTTTTAAAACAGGGTCTGAGTATTTCCATCAATTTCTTCACTTCAAAACCACAGTGAATATAAAAATCTGAGTGTCCCTTATACTGACAAATAGGGTCATTAAAAATCCATGACACTTCTGCTTCGTGCAAGGAACAAACCTGGCATGCCGTATGCATCCCTGTTCTGAATGTTGCAATGGTGTAAATTTGTTCCTGAAACTTCACTTTCTAGCAAATGATAACACTCAGACTGTCCACACCAGTGGTTCTCAGACCTGAACACACATTAAAATCACTTGGGGAGATTTGAAAATGTACTGATGTCTAGGTCTTTCTGCCACTTGAGGTGTGAGGGTGGGGCCTAAGCCTGGGTATTATTTTAAGTGTCCTGGGTGACTGATCAGTGATGGCTGAAGACTATCGTGTCTTCATAACTACTGATTGAGTGCAAGATTCAGATTCTTGTCTCTACTCAGTCCTTGATAAATTGGTTTGATGATTATTGTTTTAATTTCACTCAAAAGATGTTTGACCGAATTCACCAAATGCTTAGACATCTGGAAGATAAAACTGACAGTATCAGTGATCAGCTCTGAAGCCTACCTTAGAAGCCAGTAATGGTTTGGTGTCTTCTACTTCGATGACTACGTCCCGGCAGGGTGGGGCAGACATAAGGGAGACTGCAAGACAAACAATTTCATAATCCAAGATACTGAGAGAAATACAGTGGTGAACATTTTACTGCAAGTTCAAGTTTTACAGCCCTAGGGGGGAGGGTAGAGTTTATTCCTTGATGAAACTTACTGGAGAGGACAACACCTGAGTATAGAAAATAACCCAACAATCCATCATTTCCCCCAAATATATTATGGTTTTAGACATTTTCTAGGGGACTGTATGGTCCATTTTTCTTTAGTTTTGGACAATTAGTCCAGTGCTTATACATAGGAAGCTCTCAGAAAAGAAACGTGTCAATACACATGTCTTTAGAGGGTACAGGAGTGGTGGTTGGGGAACCTACATTTAAAGGAGGCTTTTTTTCTTGGAACTTGTTCCTAAGTCACAGAAAATAAAGCAGAGAAAAGAAGATAAGAGATGAGAAAAAGAAAGGAAAGGAAAGGAAAAGAAAAGCAGAAAGGAGAGTTGTGTATTTCAGGTCTGAAGTTGCAGTGGTTTTCTTGGCCCTTGTTCTCACAGTGTGTGCAGGGGAGAAGGCACATGCCCTGGCTTTATGTACAATTCCCCAAATATCTGTGATTCAGGATTTTGGGGTTAGAGCAAGGGCTCAGAAGTAGCCCCTGAGTTCGCCAGGGTTGGTTCAGCTAAAGGAGGTGCCGAAGTCTCAGCCTGGGGTTGGCTGGGGTGAGAGGAACAGCTCCCTGTTATTGAAGAAGTATTGGGCAGCCAAACATTCAACAGGAGGCAAGAACCCAGGCAGAACAAACTCCACCAAGCCAAGAGAACTTTCTGTTTAGCCCACCTAGGCCACTGACATATAGGACATAAAGGAGGGGAGGGAAGAGACATGTTTAGGTAGGTACCTACCACGTGTCAGGCCTTGGGCTAAGCACTTTATCTACATGATCTCATTTAATTCCACAATAATCCTATCGAATATATGCCATTATTCCTATTTTAAAGATTTAATCACAAACAAATTAAAGATAAGAGAAAACAAGTCACTTGCTTCAGGTCAAACAATTAGTAGCAAGTGGAAGTAAGTAACCTAGATCTGTCTGACCCTAAGGCTTGTGTTTTAACCATCACACCAGAGTCCGGGAGAACAATACAGGTGACACTGGGGAGGCAGGGGAGACTGACATTTGTGGAGCATCTACGGGGTATCAGTTGCTATGCGTGGTTGTTTAATATCCATGTGGCACTCCCAGGTCTATAAGCAGTCTCTATACTTCCCAGGTAAGCGCCCCTGCCCCTCCTGATAAGGGTAACAATGTAGAAGGAGACAAGCAGATGGGCACTAAGTTCCTTCTTATATCATCAGCCCTGCACTTTACCATTCTCATGTAAACAAAGCCTGAGGATAAGAGAAAAAAGTTCTTCCGTGTGCTTCCAACATCAGGCCTACGAGGTATACTCCACTCTTAGCCTACTGCTAGTTTTAAGAAAGTATCAGATTTTCCTCTTCTGGGGCTTTCCAAAGCGTTGACCACACTCTACATTAATTACATAGAATCACTAACCAGGCAACCTCCGCCTTGGGCCCAGCCTAGCCCTGACCCACAGACACAAACAGGTCCACACAAGCGATTCTGGGGCCAGAGACAGTCTGCAGCGTTTGTAGCTTCCTAATGATTTCACATCTTTGGACCAAAGAACTTTCTCTCATGAAAGCAGTAAAAAAAAAAAAAAACAAAAACAACGCTAGGAAAATGATTTCTTTTCATTTAGTAACCCCAAACGAAACAATTCCTACAGTTACAATAATCCTTGTTGTTATAAAAAAAAAAAGTGTTGCTAATTTAGGCATCATCAATTCAGCACAAAATGTTTTGCGTGGAATATTTCTTGATGAACACATGTAGGGTTTTGCTCAAATGTGACTGCGGATTTTTTTTCTACTTCTCTGAATCAGAGATACAGGATGCTCAGACCCACATAGCAGATGAGTTTCGGAAGCCCTGGAAAATCAATATCAAACCTTACGGAAGCTTAAATAGAACTGGTTAGAGGCACAGCTGCTTAAATAGAAACAGTCTTGCAGCAAACGATGATCAGCCGAATGAGAGTGTTCCAGCCTCCACTGGGGTCTAATCTCAAGACTGGGGGTCCTGGGATCTCGTGCACTGATGTGAGTGGCCCAGACCCCATCCCTAACACAGTCCCTGGCACATGGTAAGTGAAAAACAGCTAACTGTTGAATGGGTAGTAGCAATATTGTTAGATATTATTTATTATGGAAATCTAAAGTAAGCATTATGCCCTGCTCTGTCCCTTACACAGTGATCATATGACCTAGTGCAAGTCATTTACACTTTTCCTCTATGGATAACAATGAAACATCTTTCAAGTTACATCACGACAATGTTGGGATGGGTTAATGAGTTGTGACAACAGATGGAAAGCAATTTGTTCTAATTTGAAATAGAAATCTCTTCCCCCAACGTTCACGGCAGGTGGGTACGGGGGGGCGGGGGAGCATCCTTGAATTTCCCCATCAAAATATTTATCGCTCTGGACTGTAACCTCCCCATGTCCTTGTTTGTCTTCCCTGCTGGAGTCTTGCTCCGTGACAGTGGGAACATGGCTGTCTTGGTCCCCTCTGTCCTCCAAACATCTAGAACAGTGCATGGTATTCAGTGAGTGTTTGATACCATTTGTGGAAGGTTGAAGGAAATCGCTTCATCCCCATCACTGATGTGGGAGCAGCCCTCCCTGCTTTGCCAGGCTGCTTGTTGAAAGGTAAACAGGGCAAGTTCATGAAGCACTTAACATTGCCTCAAAAGGAGTCTCCTGTTCATCTGTGAGCAGGACACTTCAGAGGGTCATCCCTTGAGCACTGGGCCCCCCAAAACCAGGTCAGGATTCCAGCCTAGCTCTGCCACTTACCAACCATATTACCTTGGGAAAGTTACATAGCCCACTGGAAATCAAACTGTTTCCTCATTTGCAAAATCTCGACAACAAATGCAGGACTTACCTTGAGAAGGTTTGTAAAGATTAAAGTAGATCCATGCAAGAAAAGCCCCCAGACTTATTTATAGATTTGCATTTTACCTTTTAGCCGCGGCACAATATCTTCCTTTCCTGCATAAGGGTCGCAGCGAAAGCGGTCCAAGTGATCAATGGTGCACTGGCCGACTACGGGCTTCCGCCCAAACTGCCTGTGATCGATGACCTTGATCACCAGCGGAGGCATGTACAACTCCTCCTTGGGCAGTAACTGGGGGGCACAAAGGGAGGTATCGTTTCTCTTTCTTTATAAGACCTGACAAGGACAGCTTTGCCAAAAATTCCCTCAAGGGTTCATTTTGCCAAGTAGCCCAGAGGACTCACAATAATTAGTTGGGTCATTTATGTGCCAGGCAAGCAGCTCAGAGCTTAAGAGCATGAGCTCTCAGCCCGACTGCCTGGGATCAGATCCTGCCTCTGCCAACATGCACTGCATCACTTTAGGGAATCTTTCTAACCCCTCCATGCCCCAGTTATCTCATCAGCAACAGCAGGGTTCTTGAATTACTATCTGTGAAGTGCATGGAACAGTACCTGGCCCACGGTAAGTGCCCTGTGTTAGCTAATGTGATGTGGAACCAGCACGCTTGACCTCTGACCCGTACTCTGCTTCCCAAGAGGGGATTTGCACGAGGCCAGCGAACCCAGGACTTTGGTAATCTAGTAGCCAAGTCCTCAGCAGAATTTAGAAATGGTCAAGAGACAACTGAAACTCCAAGGCAAATAACTGTGGCTGGGAGTCTTTTAGCCCTGGGAGTTCAGTGCCAAAAATGGCATGCTAATTTTTCCTCGACTCCTCCTGGTTCCTCTACATGGATTTGGTGGCCTTAGTGACATTGCCTGACTGGGTAATCATGGGCTGACCCAGGGGCTTGCTGGGTGGTTCAGGTGAATTTGTCTCTGGACTTGTGTAGGAATAGGAGCTGGGGTCGACTGAGTGGCTTCCCTCACCCCCGCTGACCAATGTTAGATTCCAGACCAGAATTTGGAAGGTAGGGGAGGGGTGGAGAGAGGACAAGGATGGGTGGAGTGGCCCAGGGGCAGCACTCTGGGATTCTGGCTGGGAGCATCCAGGTGGCCCTCCATCTGTGGCACCATAGGGAGGAGAGCTTGGGCTTTGGAGTTGGAGGGATGTTTGTCCAAACCCTGGCCACCCATTTGCTGGCTGTGTTCCCTTGTGTAAATTAGTTACCCTCTTGGTTTCCCTCAAGGTGGGCATAAGAGAGGTGAAAATGCCCACCCTGCAGGGTTGAAGACCAAGTGCACAGAGCATGAATGCACCTAGCACTGAGCTACAGCTGCTCTTGTATTAATAGTTGGGACAGTCACTGCAGATTAGGCGGCATGGCCTAACATTCGCAATGAGGTTGGACCAGTCGCTTCCCCTCTCCATTTCCTCATCTGTAAAAAGAGGCTGAACCACATGATCCCAGAGTCCACGAGCAGTGTGTGGGTGACATCAGGGGCAGGAAAATGACCGAGGTGGGGAAAAGAATGGGAAGGTTCTAGGCCTTCCAACCCTTCGAGCTAAGGAAATGCCTTTATTTTTATGTCTTTTATGTAATAGTAGAGTAAAAAAGAAAGATTTTTTAAAAATTTTGTAAAAGTTATGAGTTTAACTGTTTTAAAAATGGAAAGGCTGAGTGACCTCTTCTGGCTCCAAGTATCACAGGGTCTATGGCAGAGGACTGTGAACTGGACCCGATGCTCTCATATTTCTAATAGCCAGAGGGTGCCCTCAATGGAGCGAAGAAGGGGCCACCCCATGGGTGCCTGGAGGTGGGGCACGGTCATGAGCTGTTAGAGCCATGGCCCCATCACCCCACATGGGTTCCCCCACAGCGGCTGCCCCCCGCCCCCTAGCCAGCCAACCCTTATCCGGAGGGTTCTGGTTCTACATCTATAGGCAGTGCATCTGGTCCATGCACGACTAGGAATTAATATTCTGCCCTTGGGAGTTGACCAAAAGCCTGTAATAGTTGAATAGATGGAAAGTTTACTGCAGAAATAAATAATTATTGCTCACAGATATTTCTGTGTCACTGGAGTTGTTTCAAGCTTTAAGAAACCATCACTACAGTGTGAGCATCTAAGGTGGAAAAGTCACTGACAAGCTGGATATAAGGCAGGGTTTTTCTATTTGTCAGATTATGGAAATAAATAAACTGTGTGTGTGTGTGTGTGTGTGTGTGTGTGTGTGTGTGCACGCGCGCGCGCGCGCATGCGCGTGCACATGTGTGGTATATACATTCACATTTCAACACACAGGGACTATGACAGAATGTTGATACTGTACCACTTTCATGAAGAGAACGGAACTTGGAAAGTTGGGCGTCTTCTTAAGGTTTTTGATCACCACCGACTCCACCCTCTCCCCTCCACACTCCACCACAAGACTGGGGGATGTGATAGAGGCCATCTGGTAGTTTTTCATATTTCTTAAGCCCCAAGCTAGAATCTGAGAAAACAATTTAAAGAGAGAAGGAAACCCAGCGTATGAAAAACAATATTCAAAAGGAAAAATTCTGTCTCAATAACTGGCAAAGTCTTTAAGATTAATTTGTGCAGATCTGCCTAGAATATCTTTGAACATTATCCGAGCAAGCCTGCAGGTCATGCGAGGAGAGCGGTTTTGCACCTTTCCTCCTCCCGCCTGAGCTGCTAAAAAAAGCAGGGTTGGTAACAGTGTAGGAATGACATCCTGGCCGCGCCGTCTCACAGCTGGGTGAATGCTGATGAGTTAAATTACCTCTCTCTGTGTCATCTACACGAAGACTGGTCTGAGCATCTCTCATAGCGTTACTCGGGGGGTCAAGTGTAAACTTCCTAACATGGCGTCTGACGCACATGCGTTCAGAAATGAGAGTTGTTTAAAGCCCCCTGCCTCAGGCTTTGAGAACTCTCAGCAAGACAGCCAGAGATGGGAAATCTTGGGGTAACAGCTGCTTGACTGGACAGGGAGAAACCTCAAGAGTAGGGCAGACACCGTCCCTCAGGTCGCCTGGTTAGTACCATCCGCAGGCCGCCATTGCCCACGGCTCCCTCCCCACTTCTGCCTCCGTACACGCCACTCCCTGCTGGCCCGTCTTCCTTTTCCCGGTTCTCTGGCCGACCCGAAAAACTCAGAACTCTGCTGGTTCCCAGCAAACAAGGACTTTCGATCCCCTGAGGAACGTGGGAATGGACTCTCCTTCTTGCTTCAATAAGCCTTCTATGTCCATGAATATCTCAAATTTTTCGACAAAGTCTAAAGGAAGTTGGAGACAGCAAGAAAATATGCCGCACGATTCCATTCCCTACACAAGAGACTCCTGTTCTGTAGTCACACGTGTCTGATCTGATCAATAAAACGCGGGGAGCAGCTTACCTCGATAGCAGTGAGCTGGACCACGGGTCTGATCCCCTGGGGAACCATGTACAGATTCGGAGCCCTCTGAGAGGGCAGGATGGGGAGGTTGGAGCCATCCTGCGAAATAAACATGGCAGTGTCAGTGCTACCTTTAGTTCAAGCAAACGGTGCTTAGAACCATGAGCAGCTGTTTTAAGCCGCTGTGGGAGCGCATGAGTGAGAACACGGCAGCGTACCTTGTGCCTCAGGATCAGCTCTGCGGTGGCAAGGACATCCCCACAGACCTTGTCTCCGTTCCTTACTGGGTGCCAGAGGAGTTTGGGCGTGACGTCCATTTCTGAATGTAGTTTCACCAGAGGAGAGAAAATGCTTCGTCCTAAAAATTCGTCTTTGCCCTAGAGAAACAAGCGATCCTTAAATCCCCCAACAAACATCCCTTCAGATCTCCACCATTCCCCCAAGTCATCTCAGAAATTCTAAATTACCTACCACTTGGTCATTGTCAAAAAGTTCTATGACAACTTTGGGTGGGTTCTGTAGAACGGCTTGGGGTTCCCCATAGATTTCAATTTCATCAAATATAATTGTTTGGTCCCATGTGGGATTCAGGGTTGAGTGGATGATCTCGGTGGTTTTGCTTCGATGGAGGAAGGAGACGTGAGCATATGGATCTGAAACAGAAAAAGGGAGTAACAGTGGGGCCACGGCTAAAGTCTAGCTCCCCAGAGCCACTCGTTGCAACGGCTTCTTTTCCTCTGGACCAATGATCGTGGACTCTCCTCATCCACCTGAAGAGAGGGTTTCTAGGAGCAGACATGCCAAGGCAGGCTCTGGCACTGCAGCAGAGGGACCCGAAATGAGGCCCTGATGTGTACTGAGGGCTCTTTCTTTGGAGTATGTCCCCGCCAAGGTTAATTGGGCACACAGTCTTTTTCTGCAAGGGTACTGCACTCGTGGTTGAATGCAGCCTCTGCAGTCACACACGCTTGCGTTCCAACCCCTCTTCACCCCTGCTACATGACTTTGGGGAAAAATACCTAATCTTCCCTCCTCCACCCAATGAAAGTAATATCTACTTCATGGTATTGATAGGATGAAATGATACGAAGAATGTAAACCACTTAGGACAGAGCCCATCATATAGGGAGTATTTGATAAATGCTAGTTATTATCATTGTTTCTAATGTCGATGGTCATCCATTCATTCAGCAAATATTTATTAAGTGTCAGGTCTCTGAAGTACAGTTGTACCAGGAAAGGCTCAGATGCTCATAGAGTTTACAATCTGAGCATTGTAAAAGCAGAAGACTTTGTTTCACCATATTGAGAATGAACTAAATGCAATTTTTTATATTACAAAGTGATCAATGTTTTCCTTCATGTTAAATAATTTCATCAAACCTTTCTGCAGTTACCTGGGTGCTGATCTATCTAAGCAATAAACTGTCTATTCCGAAATTCTTGAGTAAGCCAAAAGAGTGCTTGGTTTTATATCAATGTAGCAGTGTCATATAAATGGAACTCTTTGCCTTTGCCCTGATGATAAATCTTATATCTCAAACTGCAAAGAATGCACTTAGAGATTTTTGAACCTTTACTCAAGAAATTTGGAAAGGATTCTTTGACTTTCGGTGATGGAGTGCCCCCTGGTGGAGAATATTTGAAAATGTCTTCTAAAACATTTTGGAGATGTTGATTCTTAGGGATAACCTTAAATCTGGTCTAATTTGTAAGAAAAGGAAAACCATTCACAAATGTTGGTTAATATTAGCACTTGGAACATGCTTCACAATTGATGTGAACATACCAGAGTGTCAGGAAAGTGCCTTAAGAGCTGTTTCCATAGGAGGCCCGGGGAAGCTCTGCTGGGCGTCGGGTCCCAAAGAGCAATGCCCCCCAAATAGAGAAGGATGGCTCCTGAACTACCCGCGCTTCCACCAGCAAGGACTCAAGTCCCAGGCAGGCAGGTTCCCTGTCCTTCCCCTCCCCTGCCAACAGCCTTTCCCTCAGACCCAGTCCAAAGGCAACAAAAGCAGCCAGGGTGTCAGCGCAAGGGGTGGTAATGCCCCAGGGTTTCATAGTTTTTGAAATTTGGGGACCAGGCATCAGAGGAGGCCCAAATGGATTCCACACTGCCAAAGCCTGGTGCTGTAAGCAAAGGGGTGAACTGGTTGTGATCTTTTTGTCACCTTAAGAGAGCTATAAAAAAATTAAAGGATCTTAACTTTCCAATCAACCCAAGGGCCCAGGGATAAAAATACAATCAAGTGTATAAATAGAGATCAGAAATCACTCTTCTTGGCGCTTTTTATTCCTTAATCAATTAATCCTTATTAGTGTCAAAAGACCATAGATCTTCTATGTGTCTCTAGCACCCAACAACTTCTCCCAAAGCACTCAGTAATTATTTATCTAAGGACTGAGCAGTTTGCTTCAAGCATACCAAACGGATCTCAACATGAAAAGGGCTTTTGTTGTTAGAAATGACAAAAAGCATCCACTTGATGAGAAGTAGAATCAAGACGGCCCACTATGTAGTAATGTGTAGCATATTTTTTCCTTTACCTGAAAAGCTATCCTTGTCTAAAGCCATGAGGTTTCTGGCTTGATAGATATAGCAGCGCAGATGGTAGATGTAGACTCCTAAAAATAAAAAACCACCAGGATGAAGATTACTTACAAGAAATATAACACTACAAACTGCTATTTTTCTGTAATATTTGGAGATAATACATGTTTCAGATAAATGGGTCACCCCAATCTAGTTCTGCACAGTAAAGAGCACATATAATAATGACAATGTGTCCTACCAAAGCAGTTCTGTTTCCTGTAAAATAAAAACTATTTTTAAAAAATACCATGGTAAACTCCATGCCACTGTGTCAATCAGGAGAGCATTACTCCTGTTGTAAACTACCTGGATTTAGGGTACTGCTTGTCATTACAGATGTTTGAAATGCAACTAGGTCTCCAACAGTTAGAGAAACTGGCTTTCTATACTCCTTCAACACCAGATTTGGGAAAGTTATTTGCTAAAAGTTTCTTTGATGTTTCAAATTCTTCATACTCCTTCTCTTTGTCATTATATTAACACACACACACACAGTTTGAGAGATAGCAGAGCATTGTGATTCGGTGCATAGATTCTGGGAGCTTGACTACTTGAGTTCAAATCTTGTCTCTAGAGCTTACAAGCTATAAGACCATGGGCAAATTATTTCATCTTCCTGTACCTTGGTTCCCTCATCTATAAAACACAATAATATTATCTACCTTATAGGGTTGTTTTGAGGATCGAACAAGCTACTATATGTACAGTTTCTGGTACGTGCTAAGACCTACATAAGTATTTGCTATTATTACAGAGAAGGTCTGCCTCATTCCAAAATCCCAGAAGGTTATCATTGAAACCAAGCTTGATTTATATTTGAGCCTTTTTTTTCCTAATTAAGATAATAATTTGGGGAGCTTACTAGACAGAATGAGTACTTATTAAACAGATTATGTTAAAATCAGTGATTTGACCACCCTTCACCACATATATGATACAGTTTTTAAAACTGTATTTTAAAAAATCCTCTTCTTCAAGTGATGAAAATGAAATTCATGTTTGCATGAAGAGATTCAAAGAATTTTCTTAAAATAAATTATAGAAGCGGAATTCACAAAGTTTAAAACTCACTGTCGAAATCACAAGAAACAATGGGAGTGTTTGCTCCAAACACGGTGGTGGCGCTGTGCTTCTGCTTCTCCCCACTCCTGTCGTCTCCGTCCTCTGTAGTGTCTGCCCCCTAAAGTAACAGACAGAAAAGTCAACGAACACTGCCTAAAAACAAACACTCAAACCAAGAGGCAAGGATCACAAACAAATGGAATGGTGGATTTTACAAGATGTAAGTGTCCAATCACACCATTTTTAAAGATGAATAAGGCCCAGTGACTTCCCCAAAGTCACTTAGCTGGACAGCAGCAGAGAGCCAGCCCTCTTACCTCGAGCCCAGGTTTGCCAAACTCTGCTGCCGAAATAAAGGGGAGAAAAGAAAAAACAGAGCATAAATAAGTGGGTTAGAAGGATGGGAGGAGGAAGAGAAAGAGCAGCAGCCGAGGAACACAGTGAGGTCAGAGTGCAGAAATACAAAAATAGGCTGTGTTTGGAAATGGCTCCTGACCACCATATTGGTTTAGACCACCACCCACTGCCATTTTCCTTCCTTCCACCTGCCTGCCTTTTCTCTCCCTGTCTTCTTTATTGTGCCTCCATATGAATTGTTCTCTAATTTCCTCCCCCTCACATTTGTATATTTAACTTTTTTGGTTTGTTGAACAGTTGCAGTTTCCAAAGCATGATCCAAGGAGCCTGTGCCTGGGATGTTAATTGATGTTACCTGAAACGGGGTCCTGGAACAGATATATTTGGAAAATGTTGGGTAAAACAGGTGTGTCTGCAGTGGTATTTCTTAGAACTTTTCTTGTGTTGATGGTGTATTTATTCCACAAGGATTGTTGAGCACCTAGGATGTGTAACTTTCCCTTAACCTATTTGCAGTATTATAGTACTGGGGTTACAGGGACCTCTACGGAGTCAGCAGTGCTGTATCAACACTCACATATTTCCTCTATACCAATATCATGTGCACTTTGGCTACTTATTACTTACAAGGGCACCTTCAAGTTTAAAGATGGCAGCTGCGCCATGTGTTTCTGAAGGAGCCATTTTTCTCCTCCAGCGTCTGCGGCGAAAGGTATCTGAACTACGCTGTTTCCAGTGAAATTTCCAGCCAATTAAAGATGCATATTCCCAGCCTTCCCGGTCTTCAAATTCTTCCATGGCCTAAAACAGAAGTAAAAATTTTGATGATAATAATAATAGTCCTTATATTGATCAAAACAGGTCATTTGGTCAACCGCCAAATATGTAGTATTAAAATCTACTCCGCACTGTGCTAGAGCCAGGGACACAGCAAAGAAAAAATAAACCAGATAGGCCCCCTTAATATTTTGAAATTAAAAAAAAAGAAAGAAAAAAGCAGACAGGATCTCTGCCCTTGCAGAGCCGACAGACTGTGGGATACAGGGAGAGAGCCAGGTAGGCACAGTAGAACGGATGTTGACATGTGGTGGACATACCCTCAGCAAGGCACCTCATTCACGCTTAGGGGTGAGATGAATAGGTGGATTCTTTCTCAAATTGTTTTCTGTTTTCTCACTTTCTTAGTTCATAAGAACATTGCTATTGCGATATAGCTTGGAAAACATTATTATCTCCATTTTATATATGGAGGAAAAAATGACAGCCCTCCCCTGCCCCTGGTTAAATGCCTTGCTAAGCTAATAGCCTGCCATAACTAATAATTAAAAGAATAGATCAGGGCATATTACTTCTGTAATAACTAATGACTATGGCGCTTTTCAGCTTAAAGAATATTGATACATAATACAAATGATCTCAGTTTTCAATGTTTTATTCTGTTCAGTCAACAAATATGAGTGCCCAGCTACGGGACTGGGATTGCATTAAGGGCTGAGGACGCAGTGAAGAAAAAGGCAGACAAAGTCTTTGCCATCATGTAGCTGACATTTTAGTGGCAGAAATTTTATTTAAATGTCTTAAAAGTATAACTGGATTTAATAAGTGTAAAATAATACTGAATAATATTTAGGATCTTAGAAATAAGAGCTCCATGTGGATAATTATTATTGTTGGGTCTATTTTTTTCACTTTGAATAAATGTAAAATACAGGTTAACCTCAATCTTGGAACCGAACCTCTAGTAATGTTGATAGTGGCAACAAACTGTTTGGCGTAGCCAAGAGTAAGGCAGGTTAGGGACATGATCAAAGTCTCAGAAACACTCATTGGTAGAGCTGGGCCATGTCCCAAGCCTTCTGACCGATGGCTCAGTGTTCTTCCCACTTCACTTGGTGCTCTCGTGTGGAAGGAGAGGGTCAAGCACCTCTAGAAACTTCTCACCCCATCATGATGGGCTAATTCAATAATAAAGACTCATTCAATCATCAGCTCATTCATGCTACTATTAAATATATTATCTATTAGTAGCACATTCCTGATTTAGCAAGGAAGATACAAAGATGACTATGGCTCCATTTTTGCTCCCAAAAGCTCACTATCCAATAAAAATAACTTCGTAGCACCTACTAGCATTAGATATTTTGTGGAATAGAAAGAAAGAGTTCCTGTTTGGAATTAGCCTAGCCTGGGTTCAAACACCAACTCTGTCACTCACTAGACATGGGCCTAGAGCAAGTTTGTTTAAGCTCTGCGTTATCTGTAAAATATACATAAAATCCAGACCTTATAGATTGTAGATGATGCATATTCAGTACCTGGCATTATAGAAGGACACTTCTGCACATGCCACTTACTGTTATTCTATTTAATTTATTATTATTCCCTTTAAAGCTCACAATACCCTAATTAGATAGGTATAGATATTATTCCCATTTTGCAGATGAGAAAGAAAGTGAAGTTAGGATTTGAATCCTTAGATATCTTGTTCCAAGTCCTGAGCTATTACACTGCTATATTATGCTGCTAAAATAATTTCAGTTTCTTTTAACAGCTCTAGAGCAGTTCTAAACATTTTGCCTCTGGATCACCCGGAAGGGTTGTTGAACTACAGATTGCTGGGTCTATCCCCAGAGTTTTTAAATCAGTAGGTTTGGGGTGAGACATTTCTAACAAATTCCCAGTTGGGGCATTGCTGTAAGGGTGGGCACAATTTAAGAACCCTTGAGTGCAGCATTAAGCCCTGGATTTGCAAATGGCTTCAGCAGAAATTTCTAGTTAACTGGAGCTCTGTGTGGTCTGGAAGGCAGAGCTCCCCAGTCCAGCTCCCTTCCCCTCTTCTCTTACCTTTGCAGTACTTGAAGCCGTCTGTGTTAAATCTTTCTTGCGTTTCCGGACCAGCCTTCGCCGCCTATGAGTGTGATACATTTTCTCTGCTGCAACCCAGGATTTGGGCTTATTATCAGGAGGAATGGTAATTCCATATTCCCAGCCTGGAACAGAGTGTGTGAATGGTTACCCAAAAGATGCATTTGTCAGATCACCAAATAAACCTCCAGGAAATAGTCACCGTCTCTGCCCCCAGACATTCTCTGGTGCCATGACTGCATGCACGGCTCCTCTCACTTTGCTGGGATTCAGCCAAACCAAATACAGCCTCATTCCCCGGCTCCCTCCTCAAATAACTCCCTTTGTGCTGTGGAGTTCTCCTTCATTTTTTATGCCTCTAGTCATTCACGGTAATTCGGCATATCTAAGCATAAAACCCAGTTCAAGAGGTAGAAGGAGACAGTGGGAAGAGTGTGGGTCATGTAGTCACACAATCTGGGTTCAAATCCCAACACTACCAGGTGCTGGCTGTTTATGAAATAAGTTTCCTGCAAGTTGGTAACCTACCTAAGGCCTAACTTCCCCGTGATAAAGGCAAAATAAATCTTTTTATAGGGTTACAGTATCTTAACACAATCAAAATAATGTATGCAAAGCATGAGGGCCATACTTAGCACATAGTTAATGCTCAACCAATGCTAACGATTATTCTAAGACCTGCTGTGTGCATCAAGATCAGCAAGGAACTTGATTTGAAATCTTCGATATCAATATTAGTTCTTTCTATGCACTATTCCCTCTTATAAAGAAAAAAAATCAAATTTTCTTTGATTCAAATCTTGACTTCGGATTACTATTCATGGAAAAGATCTACACCACTACCAGAAGTTATGTCAATAATCTGCATAGGGAACTTTTAAGGTATTTTACAGTTCTCCTTTCTGAGCTTGGGGGCCCCTGAGTGGGATGTTCCCAGGGAGATTATGGGGTATGCTTAGAATAGAGAAAACCCACATTCCAGCTCCCTCCTGAATACCCATCCTGGATCCCCAAGTACCTCAAAGCCCAACCAGTTGGCCCCCATCACTGGATATTTTTCATTTTTTTAAATCAACAAGACCAATCAGACAAGCATATTTTTTACTCTCAACATCCCCCCAACCCAGCACCTGTCCAAGCATTTGCTTGTCCGTCAGATTCTACATTTGAATAGTCACAGATAGCACCCCATGACCTAGGCACCATAGACTAGCAGAGGTAAAACCCCACCCTCCCTGCCAAAGAACCTTTACTCTGGTTGACAAGGCCCTGCTGCACATCCCCTGGTCAGGTAACAGATGCGAAATGTCACCTTTCTCATCCACTGCTCGATTGATGTCATACGCCCACGCGTCATCTTCCCATTCCCAACCCGGAGGACAAGTCAGCTCGCTGGGTGACGCTGCTTTATCACCGTTCTTTAAAAACAAAAACCAAAAGAACAAAAACAAAGAAGACAGGTAAGCCATAGTGTCAGCAAGATGAAAAGGGTGAGATATGGTATCTCATGCTTAACTACAGTATCCACATGTTTACTTAGCTACCACCCTAGAGATCCATTTCACTCAAGAAAAACCTCTAACCTTTATCTACGCATAATTGCTGCATAAAAATTGTTTAAACTCCCTTCTGTTTTTCTATTAGGGAATAGCGTTAAGTTGCACCACGTAAAATTGCTGTCTTTGTAGGTCAAAGTGGTGGAATCTCAGCAGTTTCATGTGGTTCAACTCAATATTGTAGAACACTGCAACGATCTTTATGAGGGGTTGTTGAGAAAAGAACCCATCAGAGAATGGATAAAACATTAAAGATGTGTTTTCAAGTACAAGGAAATGCTACTCGATGCTCATGATGTTAGTCACACAAGATTGAGCAAAGATTATGTGAAATATTGGACTTAAGTTTGCATAAAACTGATAGACAGTTGTGAAAAGAAAGTTCATAAGTAAAAGAACTAAAGGTAGCCCATAAACATGTGGAAAAACACTCAGCTTCACTTTAAATTAAGAGAGTGAAAATCGAAATAACGACAGGATACCACTTGCTCATGTATTGGCAAAGATGATATAGTGGGATGGTGAGCGTTTAGGCAAACAGCCTTCTCTTACACTGTTGCTAGAAATACAAGTTTATAAAACCTCTTTGAAAAGCAAATTGGCAGTATTTATCAAAATTTTATATATATTTAAACCTCAAACAAGCAAATCCAAGGATCTTTCTTACAGATAAACTTTTATAAGCAAATAAAAATGTATATATAAGGATGTTTACTGTTGCATTGTTTATAAAAATCAAAGACAAGGAAATAAAGCACCTAAATGTCCGTGAGGAGGGACTTAATTAAATAAGTAAATTAGGTGCATATAATAAAACATTCTCCAGTTCTCCAGGGTTTTTTTTTTAGAGACAAGGTCTCACTCTGTTGCCCACACTGGAGTGCAGTGGTCTGATCTTAGCTCACTGTAACTTCAAATTCCTGGGTTCAAGCAATTCTCCTGTTTCAGCCTCCCGAGTAGCTAGGACTACAGGAGTGCACCACCATGCCTGGCCAATTTTTAAATTTTTTGTAGGGACAGGGTCTCACTGTGTTGCCTAGGCTGATCTCAAACTCCTGGCCCCAAGCAATCTTCCAGCCTCAGCCTCCCAAACTGCTGGGATTATAGGTGTGAGCCACAGCGGCTGGCTCCAGACATTTTTTTTTAAAAGCTCATAGATCTATATGCATTGATATCAAAGGATGTCTAAGATATATTATTATGTGAAAAACACAAGCTGTAGAACTCTATGTACAACACAATTCTATTTAGGCAGGGAAAAAAGAAGTTATATACCTATTATCAATGGCTATCTTTGGGTAGTAGAATACAGATCAGAGGGAAGAATTACTTTTCATTTCCTTTAACGCTGTTTGCATTTTTAAAAGACAGAAACATTTCATTTGTTAAGATTTTTAAAACTAGTTAAATTATAAATAAATATTTACCCTAAAAAATTCACATGACCCAGACTTTACCATGTACCGACATCTGGTGAAATGAGCTCAATTTCTATTCCATAGAAAGTAACTGTTGGCTGGGCGTGGTGGCTCATGCCTGTAATCCTAGCATTGCAGGAGGCCGAGGAGGGAGGATTGTTTGCGCTCAGGAGTTCAAGACCAGCCGGAGCAAGAGTGAGACCCCATCTCTACTAAAAATACAAAGAAATGAACTGGACAACTAAAAATACATAGAAAAAAATAGCTGGGTATGGTGGCGTGTGCCTGTAGTCCCAGCTACCTGGGAGGCTGAGGCAGGAGGATCTCTTGAGCCCAGGAGTTTGAGGTTTCTGTGAGCTAGGCTGATGCCATGGCACTCCAGCCTGGGCAACAGAGTGAGATTCTGTCTCAAAAAAAAAAAAAAAGAAAGAAAGTAACTGTCGTGGTATTTGTGTGGCTTAAGTTATGAGTGGAAGACTGTTCAGAACATAAGATGGAGCAGAGAGAGGGTGAAGCCCGGCCTGGTGGCTGTGGGTTCCCAGCAGATCATGATTCAGAGGTGATTGCGTGGGAGGGTTTCTATTCTGAGCAGGCTGCTCACCGCATCTGTGTAGGTGTCCTCTGCTGGCTTCCACTCGCCCCCGGGGTAGCGACTCTCATTCTGATAGACTTCATCAGTGAACTCCGTGTGACCTGCATCCGCCTCAGTCAGCAAGCTGCAGAAACAGCCCCCGGCAGCCCCAGTTACTGCCAATGGCCAGGCAGCATCCGCGCCCTGGGAGTGGTACCAGCTCCCTCCTCACCCTATCCCTCTTGGTACTCCACTCCAAACTCCTCTTTGTACTAATTGCTTTTGACATTCCTTTGAAGAAAGGGCCTGCTGGAACCATGCGACCTAAATTACAGAGAACTCCTCGAATTAGCAAGGTTGCTCCTTCTTGGTAATTAGGGTGGGGACTGGGAAAACAGTGTTGTGGGCAGCTTCTTCTAGGGACCGTGTTTCTGTTTCAGTTCAGGGCTGTTCAGCTTTCTCTCGACTTGGCTTACAGTTCAAAAGAACAGGGAGTTGTCCCCCGCATGGCCCCTGTTTTTGAAAATGGAGTGGAGACAGTCTCGTGAAGACAAGTGTGGAAACGTTTACTCAAGGCTTGCTGGATCTACGTAACGCAGACCGAAGGGAGGAGTTCACATTTTCTGGGTAGTTCTTAGACAGACAGTCAAACCAGGTCATTTAAGACTCCACACTCCATTTGGGCACTTGAGAAATCCATACTAACTCTCTGCCATGACAATTTTCCTCTCGGATTTGGAACTATTTTGACAGCTCAGAGAGGAAAGCACAGACTCAAGTCTCCTGCCAAGCACCCACTCAAATGAGGGTTCTTTTTCCTTTACTGTCTCTGCATCTTTCCCTGCCATCCCCTCCCCTAGAATCAAGCACTGTAAGGGAATCAAACAACAAAGAGTCCCAACCATTTGTCTAACTCAGGTCTGTCCATCACTTCTCTGGGCCCCAGAAAAGGAGAAGAAGAGCCCTGGCTGCTGCCTCCAGCATCCCATCCAGCCCGGACATGCTCAGCCTTCTGCTTTTTCCATCATGATTCCCCCTGCTCTTCCCCTGGCCTCACTAACCTTCCTTCCCTCTGTCCAATGCAAATCTCGTTTTTCTTCTCCTCACCCATCTCCCCCAAGCCCATTCAAAGCAAGCCATCCTGAGTTGAGAGCAATCATGTGCAAGCATTGGACCGTCACAGGCCTGCGTCTCACTCCCCCACCCCCCAACCCTTGATGCCTTTGTGAGTATAGGAAACAAAGGACAGAGAGACCAAACTCTGGTTGGAGGCCTTAAGATCCCATGTCACAAGCTTGTTTTCCCCAAACTTAAGTGTGCTGTCATGAGGCAGCAAGAAGAGGGAGTGCTAGCTCTAACGCTGTTGGCAACATCTAGAAACCAGGCTTCAGTGTGCCCTAGACTGTAGGAGATGCACGCTTTCCCCCTCTACTGTTTAGTTTTTCTTTCTTTTTAATAACTGCTTCTGAGATATAATTCGTTTGCCATGCAATTCACCCATTTAAGTGTACCTTCTAGTGCTTCTTGCAGGCATTTCAGTATAATAGTTGAATGCTGGTTTGGGTGCCCTGAGTAGACTTGGACTCTACCCCAGCTTTACTGCTTACAGGCTGTGTGCCTTTGGACAAGTTACTTAATCTCTCTAGGTCTCAGCTTCCTTGTTTGCACAGTGGAGATGCTGCTACTTCTTGTTGGGAGATAATTCTCTGTGAGTCTCTTGCATTTCTGCACATCTTGCCAGCTGAGGCACTGACTGCCTATGTTATGGACTATCTTTTCAAGAACATTTACATGCGGAACAGTTTTGGAAGACAGAGATGGTCTCACTCCAGAGCAAAAGGCCAGCCTGCTTACCGCCCATTATAAAACACTTGGGTTCCCTCAGCTCAGGGTTCCTCTCTTGTAACTCAATCCACTGCATGTTTAAGTGTCATCTGGCCGTCTACATGTCATCCTGTGGGAACTGGGGCATGGAGAACTAGAGAAAATGTTGATACTCTGGTATTGCTATTGCTGTGGGCAATAAAGTCCTTCTTATCTGACCCAGAAGTCAAGTGTCTCCTGCTGGCATCCATGAAACTGTGGCAGGAGACCTTGTTAGTTTCAAGTAGGATACAATCTCAGACCCGTCACAATGTGCGCCACTACCTCTCTTGTAGGGCTGTAGTCAAGATTAAATAAGATGATGCCAGTGCCCATGGGACACTGATGACAGCTTTCAACTGTCTATAAATTTCCGTAGACTTACTCCTTAAGTTACATAAATATTATCAAGAACGATGACGGAAACAATCCATCTAGTAATTTCTAGGGAAAGTCTTCATGGTATCCTTTTTTTTTCTCAGAAAATGGAACACTTACCTTCTTTGAGGATCCACTATCCAATCTCCTTCCCATTCCCAGCCTTTTGGAGGCAAAAAGAATTCCCTCTTGAGCTTTATTTTTCCCGTCACATCAGAAAATTTATGACGTCCCACTAATCCGGAGGTGCCCCATTTTCCAAACATGAGAGCTTGATTTTCATACTAATAAAAAAAGAAATGAAATTGGAGAAATATCATCAGAGAGCAAGAAATAAAGCCAGCCGATAAATGTTCAAGTTCATCTAGGACTTAGCCTAGACAACCACAGAAAGCAAAAAAGCTTTATGCTCAGAAGGTGTAGACCTAACTTGGGCTGTTACTGATTTGGCAACTTTAAATAAATCATTCATCTTTCTAAGGCTTGGTGTTCTTGTCTGAAAACTGGGGATAACACTACCTCTCTTATAGTGTTGTTCTGTAGTTCAAACATGCAAATGATTATGAAAGTGCTTTGTAAACAGTGATATACCATGCCAGCTGTTTCTGTTATTATTCTGAATGGTTCAAAATAGTTCTTTGAATCTTATTGTTTAAATACTTATAAAAGTCCTCAACTTATGAGTGTGTAGATTTATAAAGTTTATTTGTAAGTCTACTGCTTAAAACTTGGGGCACGTTTACCCACTGAAACAATATATAATTGATGGTATACTTCCCAGGTAGCCTACAAAAAACTCATCTGAGGCCGGGCGCGGTGGCTCACGCCTGTAATCCTAGCTCTCTGGGAGGCCGAGGCGGGTGGATTGTTTGAGCTCAGGAGTTTGAGACCAGCCTGAGCAAGAGCGAGACCCCGTCTCTACCAAAAATAGAAAAGAAATTAATTGGACAGCTAAAAATATATAGAAAAAATTAGCCGGGCATAGTGGCGCATGTCTGTAGTCCCAGCTACTCAGGAGGCTGAGGCAGGAGGATCGCTTGAGCCCAGGAGTTTGAGGTTGCTGTGAGCTAGGATGACGCCATGGCACTCTAGCTCGGGCAACACAGTGAGACTCTGTCTCAAAAAAAAAAACTCATCTGAAACATGAAGGTCCATTAGCCCCTTATTGGACCTAAAAGTTATGAGCCTTAATCCCCTCCCAAGCATGGCAGGTAGACCAAGACCTTTCTGGGAAGCAGGTTTAGGAACAGTGGCAGACTCTGGTTTCCAGGGCATTCCTTTCCAAGTTAGAATTTATTAATGTACCATGGTCTGCTCTTCACTCTCTCAACCATAGAAAGGGTTCAGGTTTGCCTGTGTGGTGCGTGTGGATGTTTGGGCTCAAACTGAAATTTCCGTTTTTCTACTGATGACCCCACTGAGAAGATGATGTGCACGAGCCATAGCAAAGTTTTTGGCTGAAAGACGAGGAAGGAGATTCGAGAAGGGGCCTGATGAGGAAACTGGGATCAAGAGGACGCCATAGTGCTTCCCTCAGATGCTGGCTCTGAGGCTGCAGGGAAGATGAGCTTCAGACAGAAGCTAAAGGGGCTGTTATCACAAGGGACAGTGAGCCTTGGGGACATGTGACAAGGACACAGAATGGAGGAGCAAAACATTCCTGCTGCTTCTGCTTGGAAACCAGCATGGCGCTAGTAAAATCTAGGCAAGGACCTTGTGTGGACAAAAAGGCAGCAGCAGTGGAGGTGGAGCCTCCAGTGGCTTTGAGGGCGGTGGCCTGTAGCCAGCAGTGGTGAGGCAGGACAGTAAGAAAAAAGGATTCCTGAGCAAGCACCTCACAGACCCCCAGAAATTACGGGAGGAAATTTTGCAGAGAACTAAATTCTGGTATTAGCACACGAAGGCAAGAACCAGTAAAATTCCCATTATTGTTATTAACGTGCCCCTTCTGGTATTCAGGGGCAAGTCACACAATACAACTGAAATGGGCGGGCCATCTCTCTACATGAGTTGAAGCTTGAGCTCCACTCCATGCAGGGAAGGATCTGGAAATGGGAAAGAGCAGAAGGGAACCCTGGGCTGGTAGGTCATTGATCAGAGTTAGCTTCTCCGGGCTTGGCCGCAGCCACAGAGCTGGAGGGCAGGTGAATGCCAAGAAATCCTGCAGGAAGGCAGAAACAAGCCTCCCCTTATGTACCCCCTGGTGTCCTCACCCCACACCACCCAGATGGCTGGACATCAACATCCTCCACTCAGGGCCTCCCCAGTGACCTCTAGCACACCCTCTGTTTATCTCCATTAGCACCTCCAAGCCTGAGCTGTAAGGATTTGTTTGTGTGTGTCTCCCACGCTTTCCATTGTTTCTTAAAGTGGTCCACTGATGCTCCACATTTACCTCTGGTGCTAATCCCTAACCTAACCCAAGCTACAGAGTCAGAATCCCCAGGGTGGCTCTGGGTGTCTGCACGTTTAACAAGAAATCCAGTTTTACAATCATTGCAGGAGATTTTGAGATCCTTGAGGACAAGGCTTGGCTTCTTCATCATCTTCAGCACCTGGCTCAGTGCCTGGTGTAAAGACACCACTCCCTAAAAGCTTGGATGGACAGATGGATGGATGGAGGGATGGATGGATGCTTGGGTAGATAAATTCTGTCATCATTTATCTGTTCACTCAATACCTATTTATAGGGACCAACTACATGCCAGGCACTGTTGAATGAATACAAAGTAAAAATAAAAGATGGCCATGGGTTTCTTGCCCAGCAAGCAGATCAGAAACACAGTCAGGAACCAGTTGTTAGGTATAGTAGTGGGCAGCAGGAACAGGTTTATAGATTAGCTAGGGGGAAGATAGTTTTTCCTCACGGATTTTGAGCATAGAGGCCTATCTGTAGAGTGGAGTTCATCTGAAAATTGTCAGAAGAGACCCACCAAATACATCTTGTAAATTTAAATCAATAAGCACTTTGAGTTAAAAACAGTATAAAAATCAAAATAATTCTACTGTTAGCCATAAAAGTTTGTGAAAATTGTTTTCATTAGTTTAATTGTAATGACACTTTCAATTAACTAAGTGGATTTTAAACTCAGTGAAGGTTTTTACAAATTATCTCTTGTTTCTGAAGTATTCAGGCAGCATTTTCTTTGTCCTTGGGCAAACTTCCCCTAAGTGTAGGATGGATCTCCCTGGGCTTAAAGACCCTCCACCTCAAGCAAGCTTATTAAGATCTGGATATCTTAAGTATCCCCTTTCCTGGGTTGGTGCATAAGTATGTGTGAATGTGTGTCTGAGTGTGTGTATGTGTAAGTGTGTGTGTCTGAGTGTGTGTGCTTGTGTGTGTGCCTATGTGAGTGTGTGCATATGTGTGCGTGTGTATTCTACTTAGTACCCCACCATCAAGCACCAGTATGACTATTATTGAATTCTAGCTTTGAAAACTAGAAGGGCACCCATTTTCAGTATTGCTGGTGAGACTGGGGTGGAGGTCACCTCTTGGAATTATCACACAAAGGCATTAATCACCCTGGTGCATTCCAATGTTGACAATAAAACTTCAAGAGGATCTTCTCCTATGCCCTTAGGTTAAGGTCTCTTGGATGGGGTTTCAGGTGGTGGTAATGATGGCTGTATGTGCATGTTTTCCCTAAGGGTGCAAAGTAAAAGTATCCCTTCTCCCACCAAAGAAGAAAAGATTGCAATCTCATTAAATGTACCATTTCAGCAAAGACGGTGAAATTTCCTTCTGCAAAACTATTAAACTTCTTCTCAACAGCACTTAAGCCCAGCCAGATGTTCACTCGCAATTCCACAGGCACCTTTGGCCCGTTGTTTTTTTCCTGCGGATACTGTGAGGTGAACAATGACATGTTAGGTTATATCGGGCACAGCATGGACTGTGACATTAAGTTAAAGCCAAAAGCAAGACTGAATCATTGCTGACACGAGTCTAATTTTATGTTTGCTTTAGTTAAAATATTCCAAATGACCCTACAGCAAAGATTAAAATAACTAAAGCAGAGAATCGGAGTGTGATCCATGGATTCCTGCCTGAGACCTTTTCAGGAGGTCTACAAGGTCAAAATAATTTTCCTAGTAACACTAACATGGTATTTATCTTCTTCACTGTATTGACATTTGCACTGATGGTGCAACAGCAATAGTGGCTAAAACCCCTGGCACTGTGGCAGGAATCAAGGCAGTGACCCCAAATTGTACCCAGTAGTAATAGTAGAAGTAATAGTAACTATGCAATCTCAGTAAAGAAAACAAAGTGCCAATTTTACTAAAAATTCTCTTGATCAAGCAGTGAAAATTATTATTCTTATTAAATTTTGACCCTTGAATACATGTTTTTAATATTTTATGTGATGAAATGGGAAGTACACACAAACCACTCCTGCTGCAAATTAGCATATGATGGTTTTCTTGCGCAATTTTTGAGCTGTAAACTGAACTAGAGTTTTTAAAAACGAAACACCATTTTTACTTAAAATGATTGACAGACAAATATGGTTATTCAGAGTTGAGTATGGGGCAGACATATTCTTTAACATACAGTGAGCCTCTCATTTCAAGGAAAATAGCTGTCTTTGTTTGTTACCAATCACAAAATTCAAGCTTTCAAGTAAGAAATATAGTTTTGGAAAACTTGTATCTGTCACAGTGAGTTTGATAGCTTCCCAATACATAAAGACTTTTCTGATAAGTCATATTAAATGTGATTTTTTTTTCAATATTGTAAGATGAAATGCATCAACATTAGGAAGATCTGCAAAACTCAGTGAACCAATGTTTTCAAATGATCATACTTGAAGTTACAAAATCACACATGGACAAGAGTCATTCAAAGTTCAGGAAAGTCCAATAGATTTTAATGTAACTGAGTATGAAAAACTTATTGATAGTTTCAGATTTCACATGACAACCTTTTAAAAGGTATCAGCTGAGTTTGGCGTTATGTCAAAAGTGAATATCCACAATTATCCAAAAAGGTTACTATAATACTCTTTCCTTTTCTGACTACATATCTCTGTGAGGCCGGATTCTCTCCATATAATTCAACCAGATAACTTATTCTATCAACTTAAATGCATGAGCAGATATGGGAAGCCAGTTATGTTTCCTGCTAAGCAAGACATTAAAGAAGTTTGTAAAATTATAAAATATGATCACTCTGCTTT